>NC_058130.1:40375032-40388380 GCF_016433145.1 Gracilinanus agilis | reverse complement strand
TGAATCCATCAGGCCCTGGCGATTTTTTCTTAGGGAGTTCTTTAATGGCTTGTTCAATTTCTATTTCTGATATGGGATTATTTAGGTATTCTATTTCTTCTGCTGTTAATCTAGGCAGTTTATATTTTTGTAAATATTCATCCATATCTCCTAAATTGTTATATTTGTTGCCATATAATTGGGCGAAATAGTTCTTAATGATTGCCTTAATTTCCCCTTCATTAGAGGTGAGGTCTCCCTTTTCATCTCTTATACTGTCAATTTGGTTTTCTTCTTTCCTTTTTCTTATTAGATTGAATAGTACTTTGTCTATTTTATCTGTTTTTTCAAAGTACCAGCTTCTAGTCTTATTTATTAATTCAATAGTTCTTTTACTTTCGATTTTATTAATTTCTCCCTTAATTTTTAGTATTTCTAATTTAGTTTTCATCTGGGGGTTTTTTATTTGTTCGCTTTCTAATTTTTTGAGTTGCATGCCCAATTCGTTAATCTCTGCCCTCCTTAATTTGTTAATATATGCACTCAAGGATATAAATTTCCCCCTGAGTACTGCCTTGGCTGCATCCCACATAGTTTGGTAGGATGTCTCATCATTGTCATTCTCTTCAATGAAATTGTTGATTGTTTCTATGACAAATTGGTTTTGGAGAATCATATTATTTAATTTCCAATTAGTTTTTGACTTGCCTGTCCAGGTGCCCTTACTGATTATTATTTTTATCGCATTATGATCTGAGAAGGTTACATTTATTATATCTGCTCTTTTGCATTTGTTTGCCATGATTCTATGCCCTATTACATGGTCAATCTTTGTAAATGTACCATGTGCAGCTGAGAAGAAGGTGTATTCCTTTTTGTCCCTATTTATTTTTCTCCACATATCAATTAGATCTAATTTTTCTAGGACTTCATTCACCTCTCTTACCTCTTTCTTATTTATTTTTCAGTTTGATTTATCTAGATCTGACAGAGGAATGTTTAGATCTCCCACTAGTATGGTTTTACTATCTATCTCCTTCTTGAGCTCTGCCAGTTTCTCCTTTAAGAATTTGGATGCTATACCACTTGGTGCATATATATTGAGCAGTGTTATTTCCTCATTGTTTATACTGCCTTTAATCAGGATGTAATGACCTTCCCTGTCTTTTTTAATCATACCTATTTTTACTTTGGCTTTGTCAGAGATCATGATAGCCACTCCTGCCTTCTTTTTCTCATTTGATGCCCAAAAGATTTTGCTCATACCCTTAACCTTGAACTTGTGTGTGTCTACCCGCCTCATATGTGTTTCTTGTAGACAACCTATGGTAGGATTTTGGTTTCTGAACCACTCTGCTATTTGCTTCCGTTTTATGAGTGAGTTCATCCCGTTCACATTCAGAGTTACAATTGTTAGTTGTGTATTCACTGACATTTTTTGTATCCTCCCCTAGACCCACTCCTTCTTATTGCACTATTTTCTTTTACACCAGTGGTTTGCTTTCAGCCAGTATCCCTTATCCCCTCCCTTGATTGACTTCCCTTTCTATCCCCTCCCTTGTTGTTCCCTTATTTTTGTTTTTTTTAAAGACTGAATGAATTCCCTCCCCCTTCTTCTTCCCTCCCTTTTTGGCCTCCCCACTCCCCTGCTCCCTTTGGTTTATCCCTTCTGACTTTCTCAGTAGGGTTAGATGGAGTTTTTTATCCAGATGGATAATAAAGCTACTCTTCCTTCTCCGGGTTGATTATACTGAGAGTAAGGTTTGATTATTACCTCTTAATGCTCTCTTCCTCTCCTTCTTATGGTAGTATTTATCCCCTCCCCTTCCCATGCCCTCTTTGTGTGTAATAGAATATCTTATTTTTCTTATTTACTTGGATTTTTCTTGGTGTCCCCTACTCTTCCTCCCCTCTTTCCCACCCCCCATGTCATCTTAGACCATTTAGTATCCTGTCCTCTCCCTATGAATTATTCTTCTGGTTGCTATAATAGTGAATATTATAATAGTGTATAGAGTTCACTACAGAGAATTATACCTAGCATTTCTCCACCTAGTAATACAGATACTTAGCTCTTATTTATGCCCTTAAAGAGTCAAGCTTAAAAGACTATGAGTTTTCTTTCTTTTCCCTTTGTTTCTTATTTACCTTTTCATCATCTTTCTCTTGATATCTGTGGTTGAGTGTCAAACTTTCCAATTAGTCCCGGTCTCTTTTGTGCAAAAACTTGGAATTCTTCAATTTTGTTGAATGCCCATACTTTCCCCTGAAAGTATATGGTTAGTTTCGCTGGGTAGTTGATTCGTGGCTGAAGGCCCAGCTCTCTTGCCTTTCTGAATATTGTATTCCAAGCCTTTCGTTCTTTTAGTGTTGAGGCTGCCAGATCCTGTGTGATCCTGATTGGTGCTCCTTGATATTTGAATTGTCTCTTTCTGGCTTCTTGTAAGATTTTTTCTTTGACTCGAAAGCTCTTCAATTTCGCTATTATATTTCTGGGTGTTGACTTTTCTGGGTCCAGTTTAGAGGGTGTTCTATGGATCCTTTCAATGTCTATATTGCCCTCTTGTTGTAGAACTTCAGGGCAATTTTGCTGAATAATTTCTTTGAGTATGGAGTCCATGTTTTTATTAATTTCTGCCTTTTCTGGAATACCAATGATTCTCAAGTTATCTCTTCTAGACCGGTTTTCTTGGTCTGTCACTCTCTCCTTGAGATATTTCATGTTTCCTTCTATTTTATCAGTCTTTTGACTTTGTTTTATTTGTTCTTGTTGTCTTGAGAGATCATTGGTTTCTAAATGTTCGATTCTAGCCTTTAAGGATTGGTTTTCCTTTTCAATCTGGTCATTTTTGGTCTTCAGTTGTCTTGTCTCACTTTCCAATTGCGAAATTCTGCCTTTTAAACTGTTATTTTCTTGCCAGATTTCTTCCATCTTCCTTAGCATTTCATTTTTAAACTCTTCCATAACTTGTGACCAGCTTTCATTTTTGGGGGGGAGGTTTGGATTTTTGTTTTCCCTCCTCTGTTGTCTGGATTTTCTCTGTGTAGAAGTTGTCCAGTGGTCCAGAGTTTCTCTTGATGGTCTTTTTCTTCTGGATTTCCTTATTGCTGGCCATTGTTGGCCCCGCCCCTTTTCCGCTTTGTCTTTGCACTCCGGGTATGCCTGGGCCTTGCAAGCTTGGGGGGGGGGGGGCTCCGGTCTCCTTGTCCTCGGGGTCAGGCCTCCTGGTAGTTCCGGGTCTGCCCCTCTGCCCGAGGCTCCTTCAGCAGTCTTTGGGGCTGCTTCCACTGCCCCGCTGGGTCTGCACCAGGTCCTCTCTGGAGGTCCAAGCCTGGGCTGGAGATCATTATTCAAGCCTAGGGCACTGCCTTTGCCTGCACTGATGCTCTTTGGGCGCTGCCTTCACCCCAGCAGAAGGTAGTGAAAGTCCCTGGGCTGGAGATCTTTATTCGCCCCTGAGGCGATGCCTTCAGAGCTTGGGAAAGGCCTTGTTTTAGGGGCCTTTGTCCCAGCCTGAGGCGGTGCCTTCAGAGCTTGGGAAAGGCCTTGTTTTAGGGGCCTTTGTCCTGGCCGGAGGCGGTGCCTTCACCCATGTGGGCGCTCAGGGAGAGTCCCAGCCACCTGGGGTTCCTCGTCTTGCAGCGCACAGGTAGGGGCTCAGGGGCTGCCAGTGATTTTCTGGTTGCCCCAGTCCTGTTTACCCGCTTGTGCGGTGTGGGGGGTGGGGGAGGGGCTTCTTCCTCTCGTGTTTTAGTGTGAACTGTTTCACCCCTTTAAAGTGTGGAAATGCCCCGATTCTGCGTACCTTCAATGCTGCGCCCTGTTGTGGGGTTCCTTCGTTCCTCTGGACTCGTTTTTATTTCCCCTTGAGGGGTTCTGTGTGGTTCGGTCAGGAGAGATCGAGCAGCTGCTCCTTACTCTGCCGCCATCTTCAACAGTTGACTTTTGCAAACTATAGGTGACAGCTATTGATATCTTTCTCTTAAATTATCCCTTTTGAATTTTAGAAAAGTCACCCATCAAATATACTTATAACCTACTAAAAGGAAATAAAAGTTTGTTCTTACATTTAAAACCTAAAAATTCTTTACTTTGAATGGATTCATCTCTTTGCTCTAATGTGAATTGAATAGCTTCACAACCCTTTCTAATTAGATGAGAATTTACTCTTTATTTCCCATGAGCTGCATATAGTTTTCAATGGCCTCATGTCAACATGACTTACCGCACTGCATGAACTGATTATGTTCCCTTTAATTGTTATGGTTTTTTAAAGGAGTACACTTTTATGATGTTCTAATTGTTTTTATATCTCTACTGATCTTAGTATTTTATGACTACTCAAGCCTCAAAAGTGCAATCCCCTAAAATGTACTGGGTGTTTATTAATTGTCAGAAAAGTAATAGTTCAACATGCACATTTTTCCAACTGACTTTTTTTTGAGGGCAGTGAAGATGCTTCATCAACTTTAGTTGTCCCTTTCTAAGGTTATGGTCATGGTCACTCTTTTTCATGAATGCTGACTTTCAATAGTGACACTTTATTCATAGATCATGTTTCTTTCTGAAAATAATACACCCAAATTCCAAAATAAAGGAAGTAGTGTGTGGAGACTTCAATTCTCAAATTAGCAGTTTAATCTGTAGGCAAGTCACTTAATCTTAAATGAAACCCATCTTTTGTGCTATAAAATAAGAGATGGCTGACAAAATTTCCAAGATTCCTCTTTACTCTAAAAGTTTTTGTTAATATATGCCAAAATATTTCTCTCGATGGTGCTTGTGGCTATGGAGAAATTAATATAAGGTAAATACTATTGACTAGGAAATCACTAGATAGTTTGATGTATGGGAAGTGAATGTGAATAGAATGTTGTCCTTCAGGAAGAAATAATGAGTGTGGAGAATTTGGAAAAATGAATGAAGATTTGTTTGAAGTGAAAAAAACACCAGTGTACAGAGTAAAAGTTGAAATTGGAAAAAATGGAGATGAAAGACCCATAGGAAGGAAGCTAAACAATGGAAGAGCCAATAATGGTCCTAGAGGTAGAACATGCCTCTCTCCTTTGGGTAGAGGAACAGAAGACTACGAGAATTGAAAGTTGTAAATATTGTCCAATATGGTTACTGTAGGAGTTTTCATTACTTACCTTTGGCTGGGTTTTTTTAAGAGGAAGGGCTGAATTTTCCTCGAGTAGGACTAGGATAGGATAGGATATGAGAATACTCAGAAACAAAAGCAATGAGAAAACAAAAAGCATAGCTAAAACTATTCTTTTTTTAAAGTATTTTCTTTTTAGTCATTAAAGTGGAAATTGGTAAAGCTTCAACCATTAATCTTGGCTATTTCTCTAATGATTTTTGTATTGAATAAAGAGCCAGTTTTGAAGCTAGGACTATTTGGTTTAACTTACTGAATCTCTGACACTGCAATCATTCTGTTGTCCAGTCATTTTAGTCATGTCTGACTCATTGTAATCCCAATTGGAGTTTTCTTGGCAAAAATACTTGAGTGGTTTGATATTTCTTTCTCCAGCTCATTTTACAGAGAAGGAAACTGAGTCAAAGAGGATTAAGTGACTTGCCCAGGGTCATTCAGCTAATACATATCTGGGTTCAGATTTGACCTCAGGTCCTCCTGATTTCAAGACCAGTGCTTTTTCCACTACAACACTTACCTTCTTCATCAAATCCTTCAGTCACTCTAGCCATCCATTATTCAGTAAGCATTCAATGAATGAAAACTATGTTCCAGGCACTGATCTAGGGATTAGAAATAGAAATGCAAAAATCAGATAGTCCTTTCCCTTAAGAAGCTTGTATTATACTTTTGTTTTGTTTAGAGAAGAAGGTGATATTTCGTGTATACAGAAAAATACAGGATATATATATATATATATATATCTTTTTAAAAAGATATACAAAGTGACAAGAGATAGGAGTTAGCCACTGAGAGAATCAGGAAGATTGAGAGATAATATTGAAGAAGATCATATTTGAGTTTAGTCTTTAAGAGAGCTATGGATTGTGAGAGTAGAGGCAAGAATAAAGAACATCACAGATAACAGGATTAGCCTATGCAAAGTCAGGGAGTGGGACAGAAAATGTCATGGTAGGAGAAGAGTTTGGTTAGACAGTATGAGTATATGAGGAGGAATAAATTGAATACTAGTTGTACAGTCATGGCTAAGTCCCCTAATCTCTCAAGATTAATGCTTTGAGCTCTTCTTCTGCATGGTCAGAAAGAAATATATTGGAAATTTCTTGCACTAATGCAATCACTTGGTTCAACCAAAAAGATTCCTTTAATAAATCGAAGTCTCAGGCTGTGTCTATAAGATGAAACATGAAAAAGTCAACTAACTAGTTGAAAGCAATTTCTTTAAGCATGAGCCAAACTTATGATTGATTTTTATTTTTTATTACTTTTTCTCCTAACTGGAATTGTAAGTAGGGTATACAGGATGAATCTTGTTTTTTTTTTTCTTTGCACATACTACAGATGGATATCATAAAAAGATGATGGGATCTGGGGTCTGAGGACCTGGGATGGAATCCTAATTCAGTTTGTTTTTAATTGTGTGACTTTGGGCAAGTCATTTTACTCCTCTTGCCCTTGGTGTTCTGATTTGTGAAATAAGTAAATTAAATTAGATTCATGAGTTCTGAGATCTGTGTTAATTTTCATTTCTTTTTTTAATATTGTGATGATTACATTTAAATAACTATATTTCATTATGGCAATTGTATGTCAATATAATTCATTTATATTTTTATACTAGGTATTTTATTTTAGGAGTTTAAAAATATTATCCTGAAAAGATCGTTGGTCCAAGACACTGTCAACTGGGTTTTTGGGGTCAACTGGGTTTTTGGGAACCCCACATTTGCCCCTATCTCCTGAGAACTCCCTCCAGGGAAGTCTCATACTCACTTCTTTCAGAATGAACAGTGGTACTTAAAACACTTAATGATCTCATTTTGGATAAGATTAGCATCATGTCTTAGGTATCCTTTTTGTCTTAGTAGTTTCTCCCATTGTATTAAAGTCCTCTCCCAGGAAACCCAAGCCCCTGGCTATCCATTATAAAGCATCAGCCTCTACCTGAAAACCCTGTCTTGGAATTCTCACTTCTTTAGTAGTAGAGCCAATCAATTACATCTCCAGGGTCCTTAGTTTCCCAAAAGTCCCCAAGATCTGTTGTTCTTTGGAGAATCATCTTGCAGTGATCCTCTCAGAGATATTGTCCACAGAGCCCCAGAGTTCCAACTCTGGGTGGTATTTGGCCCTTGGCTGTGTGTAGTGGCTTATTATTATGGAGCTATCTCTTTCCTGATTAAAGATTTGGTTTTTCTGACCATCTTAGTGGTTCTGTGTTTTTCCAAATCAACAACACAAACAGTTAAAGGATTCCTTATTTAGATGATCCATAGGGATTCTTCTCATTTTCAGTCTTTTAATCAGGAGTGTCTCATGGAGTCAATTAGAAATCTCTTCATAATGAGCTGGATGCTTCCTTCCAAAATCACAGGCTTGCCCCCAAAAAACAAAATGCATGAAAATAGTTACTACTCATGGATTGTCCACATCACTGAGCGTTTTATTCTTTTGGGATATTATAATGTTTTATGACCTCATCACTCTGAAGAGTCTTAAAAACAAACAAACAAACAAGAATGCCTAGCTAGAGAAAGCATCCAATTGTTCAGGTTGAACTTATTTCTATTAAGTAATGCTGCTGACTTCAGCATAAATCTCTAGAGGATCATAATTTTTATTCAAATGATATCCCCAAAGTTATGCAAATGATTGCATTCACAACAGAAACAGTCCAGTGCTAAATTCCTCTCTCAGGATAAGTCCTAGATAATAGCATTTGGGGAATATATACATTGTCCTGTTTGTTGTTTGTGTGGCTTTATTTACTAACATTCATCATCCCAATGATAACAGTGATCTATATAGAAATAAATTGTTCCATTGGTATAATCTCATATGATCATCATAAACAAGCCTGAGATAGATGTTATCATTATTCCCAATTTCCAGATGGGGAAACTAGGTTTTGGTAGTTTAAGTGATTTGTCTCAAGGTCATATTATTAGTGTCAGAGAAGTTAATAAGGTAAAAAAAAATATGCTTTTAAGAATCCCTGATGATTTTTTCTTGAAATTTGCATTCTACCTTAGGTAACCTGACTTTTTTTTGAATTGCAAATGCTTGCCCAATTCCAGCTCCACATTTTTCTGAACACTTAAAAAACCTGACTTTTATTGTTTTTCTATTACCACCTTTGTAGTGTTGCAGCTTGTATTGGGAAAACAGCTGCTAAGTGTTAAGTAGGTGTTAATGGGAAGAACATATGGGTGGGTGGATCCGTAGCCAAGGAGAGGTGTCGGGTTGACCTGCTTTTTAATTTTTTCCCCCATGCTGTAACTTGTTTTCTAATGAAGGCTGCACTAGTCTCTTATTCTCCCAAGACTGCCTATTTCCTGCCGGGCTTTCTGCTTTGCTTTCAGGATCCTCCTTCTTCCAACCAGGTCTTCAAAGATGAGCCTTTGCATCAGGACTCTTTGATGCACGCCAGAGCTACCTGATGCATGATGGGAATATCTCCTCATGGAGGAAAGTAGAATCAAAGCTAGTGATTCACTGGTGAAACAGCTGTCAAAAGAGAGCCAAACAGAAGCAACCACCAGAGAGCTTCATAAATAGAGCAATATTAGGAAATTTCTAAGGGTTCTCTTTTCAAAATATTTGTCAACCAATCTAGAATCACTCAATCAATCATTAAACATTAATTAAACACCCACTATTGCCAGAAACTCTACTAAACATTGGAGGATACAAAAGGAAGTAAAAGATAGTCCCTGCCATCATGAAAGGGGCAGCTAAATGGCACAGTGGATAGAGCTCCAGGGTCAGAATCAGGGTGACCTGAGTTCAAATCTGGTATCAGAAATCTACTAGCCATGGGAACCAGAGCAAATAACTTCACTCTGTTTGCCTCAGTTTCCTCATCTGTAAAATGAGCTGGAGAAGGAAATGACAAACCCATGTAATATCTTTGCCAAGAAAAACCCAAAAGGAGCCATGAAGGATCAGACACAACTAAAATGACTGAACAACAAGCTCTCAGGAACCTTAAAATTGAATGGACTAACATTACATTCCTTGCTTTGTCTAAGTTGCAACAAAGGAAATCAATTTGCAGGCAAGCCTATTTATTATTCTTTTAAAGAATCCTATTAGAGCATTATGTCCTTAGGAAGTGACTAAACAGAAAGACATATGACATCATTGTGAATAGTAGTTCCCTATATTTTGTTTTTCAAATGTCAATGAATACAAATCTGTACATTAATCTTTAAATTTCATCAGGAATTGAGAAGGTGAGAAAGAGAAACAGAAGTGATTAAACTGAAAATGGAGAAGTAAAAGATGTAGAATTATAATTTAAGGCTGAAAAGGACATTAGAAGGTCTTCCCAACCTATGTGCCAGGCATTTTGCTAAACACTGGGGATACTCCGAGACACAAAAGACAGTCTCTGCCCTCAGGAAAGGGGCAGGTAGGTGGTCAGAGGATAGAGCTTCAGACTCTTATTTCATGTTGAGGCACAGTTAGGTTAGGTGAAGTCAGTGGCATTACTCAATTGTGTACCTATCTACTCTCAAACGCCTTTCTCTTGTCATATTTCCCTTTTATCACAATTAATAATATTCCTTTTCCTATAGACATTTCTATAACTCTTCAATGAATTCCTGAACTGTCAGGCTTAATCCTATTGGTACATATTTATTCCCATCAATATAGGTTATGATTTGTAAGCAAATTCTATAAATTTCATCACAAAGAGGAAAATTGAACTCTGTCCATCTCTCTTTCTGTTTCTCTCCCGCGCCCTCATTTAATTTCAAAATCATTTCTTCTTTTGCCTTTTGTCATTATGGCATGATTATTTCAGTACCTCTCCCCTTGTTATCGAATTGTTTCTTATGAAAAAGAAAAAACCATTAAGAAAGAACTTACAATGAAGTTACCACATCTGACAATGTATGAACTATTCTCCCCTATTAATATCAGCTTTAGAATATGCAAGGGGAATCATGTTTCATTTGGCATTCAAGGGGGTCATCCCTAGTTTTGTCTTGTTTTTTCATTCATTACATTTAGTTTCTTTTGATTAACTCATTGACATCACTTTGTTTAATATGTATACATATATATATATGTTTTATATATGTGTGTTTTTTATTCTTTCAAAGGAAATGTGATAATATTTTGTTTGGGCTAGCTTTAAATATATAAATTTATTTTGGTAGTATCATTTTTTAAAAAAATGCTCAAGACCCAGCTCTGAAGAGCAAATGTCCCTCCAATTATTCATGTTCTTTTTATACATAAAGCATATTTCATAAGTGTACTTATCTGTGAGGGAATTTGCGTGCTTTTGATTGTTTTAAGTGGATTTTGTCACATTACTATTTTTTCTTATTTTTGTAGTACTGTACAGAAATATTAATTTTTATGGATATGTTACATACAATGATAACTTGTTAAAACTAATTTATTTTCACTGTTGATTCTCTGGAGTTTTCTAAGTGTGCCCATGATATCGTCTCTAGATAGGTATAATCACATCTCCTCTTTATCCATATCTACACTTTTAATTTTGTTCTCTTACTTTATTACTATTTCTAGTGTTTTAAAAATCATGTCATATAATAATCATGAGAGGCAGTTTAACTCATCAGAGCCCTAGCTCATCACTCAGTACAACAGAGAAATAATTTAATAAGCCATATTCTAGAAAAATGGTAGGGACTAATCAACCAACAAAGATTTCTCAGGATAACCCACTCACTGATAAAATCTGACTGGTTTAATTTTCCTTTAATATATAGTATTTACAGTATGAGTGTCAATTTTCATTTAAATCCAATTGGGTTACATGAAGTTCATCTAAAAATATTTCCTCTTATGTAAAATATTTGAAAAATAATATTTCTCAACAACTGATCTTTTCATTAGGGACTTTTTTTAAATCTCCTGAGTCATATCTATCTATCTATCTATCTATCTATCTATCTATCTATCTATCTATCTATCTATCTATCTATCTATCTATCTATCCATCTATCTATCCATCTATCCATCTATCTGTCTGTCTGTCTGTCTGTCAATCAATCTATCTATCTATCTATCTATCTATCTGTCTGTCTGTATGTATGTATGTATGTATGTATGTATGTATGTATCTATATTCATCTTAAAAATTCACTCATTAATTTTTTTTGCTGTGAGTGTATTTAACACAGAATTACTAGAAGGTGCATACAGTTCATTCTGATTTAACCTAGAATATCACTCATGTACATAGAAAAAACTCCAGCTACACATGTAATGTTCTTCAACACTGGAAATAAGAAAAGATTTTAGGTAATAAAATTTGATCACTATTTAAAGGATAAAGGGGGCAGAGGGATAAATATAATAGATGATTATCCACTTTCCTTAAGTAAACAAAAGTGAATGTGAAATCTAAAACTTATTTTTCATCACTTTTGTCCAATAAAAATCAGTTATTTTTTTTTTCTTCTTACTAATGTTAGAATAGGCTCCCTGCTATGTTGACTTCAAGGGTTCTTCTTTCTTTGTTGAAGTTGTAAAAGCAAATCAATTTCTTCCTGCTTTGGTACCCTTGGGCAGTTTTGTATAATGTCCTGTGCATAACAAATGTAGGAGATTTTCTGGGTGAAAAAAAGTAAGACTTGGGATCATGTTCACTGTATGAGCTGCTCAGAAATATACATAAAAAAATGTAATCACTAGATTTTCCAAAGCTTGTTTCTATCAGTTTATCTGGAAATTTATATTATATAATATATATCCAAATTTATATTATATAATATATATCCAAATATTTACAATCTGCTTCAGGAACTTTTCAGAAATTAAACTCATCTTTAAAATCATGGTAGGGCTAGAATTAGACTGATTTAGACACTGGTAAGATTTTGCATTACCCAGGTAGAAAGTTTGCTGTATTTAGGTTAGAGGGCCAGCATTGGGATTCCAGTGCTGCCAGTTATAACCTATCTGTGTTTGACAAATGATTCATTAAACTCCTCTAAGCACAGATTTGCTCATCTGTCAAACACAGGAATTGACATGACTCCTGACTTTGCTTCCAATCCTTTCCCATGATCCCTTGATCTTTTAGACCAATGGTTTTATAACTTGTGGGGTCTGTGAATTATCTGATAATGAGTTTGCAAACTGATGTCCAGTGAATACTGAAAAAGTGAGGGCTTTGTTAAATGATATTTTAATTTATAAATGTTTTCAAGATTGTGTGGTGGATAGAGAGTACCAGGCCTGGACTCTTTCTGACCAGAGGTCAAGTTCAGTTTCAGACCCTTAGTAGCTGTGTGACCTTAGGCAAATCACTTAAGCTCTATCTCAATTTTCCCATCTGTAAAGTGGGGATAATAATAGTTTCTATCTCCCAGACTTGTTGTGTCTATCTCAGTTTCCCCATCTGTAAAGTGGGGATAATAATAGTATCTATCTTCCACATTTATTGTGTGAGGATCAAATAAGATAATATTTGTCAAGTACTTTCCCAAATTTAAAACACCAGATAAATATTAGTTTATATATATATATATATATATGTATTTATATACACAGTATATTTATACACAGTCATACTATGTCACATCAGAGTGCTTTTGGATCTTTTGTGAAACACAAATTCTACCGCATAAAAAAATTGTTTATAAACCCTTACCTTTGGTCTTAGGATCAAGACTATGTATTGGTTCCAAGGCTGAAGAGAAATCAGGACTAGGCAATGGGGATTAAATGACTTGCCCAGGGTCACACATCTAGGAAGTGTCTTGAGTCCAGATTGGAATACAGGTCCTTCTGTCTCTAGACCTGGCTCTCTATCCACTGAGTCCCTGAGCTTCCCCTAAAGAGACTATTATCTAATGCATTCATATCATAGATAAATGAAACTCAAAAAGTCCACCTCGAGTGTAAGTGATTCAGGTCAACAAACGTGATGGAATGCTTCCAGCATGAGAGTCAGCATGACAGGTGATAGAAGGATGAAGACAAAATAAAGCAGCCTCTGCCCTCCATGAGTTTACATTTTACTTGGGGACAATAGAACATATGGGGGCAAAGAACTTGGAGAGTACTTGGGGGCAGCTGGTGACTCAGCGGATAAAGAGATTCAATTTTGTAAGTTCAAATCTGGCCCCAGACACTCGCTGCGTGACTTTGGGAAAGTCACTTAATCTTATTTGCCTCTTAATCTGTAAAATGAGCCAGAGAAGGAAATGGCGAACCACTTT
>NC_058130.1:40291879-40345843 GCF_016433145.1 Gracilinanus agilis | reverse complement strand
CAGAGAGAGAGACAGAGAGAGAGAGAGAGAGACAGAGAGAGAGACAGAGAGAGGGAGAGACAGAGACAGAGAGAGACAGAGAGAGAGAGAGGGAGAGACAGACAGACAGACAGACAGACAGAGAGACAGACAGAGAGAGACAGACAGACAGACAGAGAGACAGAGAGAGACAGAGAGAGACAGAGAGAGACAGAGAGAGAGACAGAGAGAGACAGAGAGACCTGAGACCTACCTCCTATCCTAAGGAGCAGAATCATAATGATGTTTCCAGTGAACATCGATAAACTTATTGGGAACATTAAAGACTCAGCACAAATCTCAGTGGAACAACATGTGAGTTATTTAGTTTATGCCTACAACTCCACTAGAAATGACGCTACAGATTTTAAATCACATTTACTAATATTTGAGCATGAATTATGTCTACTGATTACCTTGTGCTTTGGAGTCTCAAAGAATGAAAAAGAATTTAGTTACCAAAAAAATCAATCCATTTTACCAATGGGAGAAAAACTGAAGAAGGTTTACCCACTCACTGTCACCTTAGCTCAGAAGAATTCTGAAAGAATTAGACTAGTTATGATGTTAAGATTACTGAGAAGCTTTGGGGTTCCAGAAACTCATCTATTATAAGATAGATGGACATCTGTTCCTTGTCCTCCTATTTTTTAAAGATTGAGAATCTTATGAATGTATAGAAGAGCACCAGAAAGTCACAGAGTTCTTATCAGTTTATGTCACCCATTCATTGCCCATAGGAAAGTTAATTGAATCCCTTGAGAAGTGAAAAAATGATGATAAGTAATCAATTAAGAAAACTTTAGGAAAAGAGACAGTTCATCAGTTTTAACTTAATGACTTGCTTTAGATAATGGCTCAGATGCTTCTAGTGAGGAAGACAGAACATAAAGAAACCTGGCACATTTGGCTAGGTCTAAGGAAGAGCCCTGCTTAGACATGTGTGGTCATGTCCCTGGCAAAGATACTGAAGCGGCTCACCATTTCCCTAGCCAACTCATTTTATAGAGGAAGAAATTGTGGCTAACAGAGTTAAGTGACTTGTCTAGGGTCACATAGCCAGTAAGTGTCTGAAGATAGTTTTGAACTCCAGGTCCAGCACTTTCCCACCTAGCTACACTCATTTAGCCTTGAGGGGCTGAAGAACAGATATGTGAATGAATGAATGAATGAATGAATGAATTTATAGCATGAATTAAATGTTCATAGTGCTAAACTAAGCATTGTGCTAACTGTTAAGAATACATATTTAAAAAGCAAAGACCATCTGCCTTCAGGTAGCTTGCTTTCTAATAGTGGAACTGGAAGTGGAGACTAGGGAAGGACACTTAATATTTACCATGATAATGAGTGGTGTAAAAGGAAGTATATTGTCACTTCCTAGGAAATGACTGTTGTAGAGCTGATAAGGTGGTCCTGGCTTGGGGGCAAAGGGAAGGAAACATGGCAGGAGAGAGACTTAAATGATGTCAAAGTGGTTGGTAAGGAAGCTATGGAGGAAGTAAGAAGAAGCAGGAAAGTGAAGCATAGCTGGGATTTTCCCAGAGTGATATTGCAGGAGATGTCATCACCAAGCAGAAAAGCGGTACCTTAGAGCAAAGATTCCTCCAGGGAATGAAGAGTACCTGGTGCCAGTTCTCCCAGGTTTGGTGAGGAGACAGTGGAAGAGAAGGGCTGGAGATGAGTGGTGTTGTCTTTCCTGTTTGAAATTTCTTTTGTAAAGACTTCTTAAGGTATGAGACCATCTATAAAGCTTACAATCAGTAAACCTAATAGGTCTGTATATATATAGAAATGTCAGAGCTTTGACTGGGCTAACTTAAAAGAGAAAGAGTACTCAGGAAAACAGGTAGAGTTCCTATTATTGAACAAAAGCTCAAGCTGCTGTCTAAACTCAGTGATATGCCTTTATTATTATGATGTCCATGTCTGTATTAATATCATTTGGTTTATTTATTATATTTAATATATCAGTGCTTTTAGTATATTCGTCATATTATTATTTCTATTACTAGTGTAGCTTTCTTTTCATTATTTCAGTCTTTTAAATGGTGCTTCATATAACATATGTATTGTATTTAATATTTTTTTAATTTTTTTTTAATTTTAAACCCTTTACTTCTGTGTATTGACTTTTAGGTGGAAGAGTGGTAAGGGTAGGCAATGGGGATCAAGTGACTTGCCCAGGGTCACACAGCTGGGAAGTGTCTGAGGCCGGATTTGAACCTAGGACCTCCCGTCTCTAGGCCTGGCTCTCAATCCACTGAGCTACCCAGCTGCCCCCTATTGTATTTAGTATTAATGTGGCATGGATACACTGCAATGACAGGCATAGTGAAAACTAAGTGCCAGTCAGTCCAAGGTAGGAGAGAGTCCATTTTCAAATGAACCACAACAAAAACAACAAAGATATAACATCAGCCTTCACAGGCTGTCCCAAAAGCTGAACAGCGACAATTTCATTTTGATTTAATTTGCAAAAAGGAATTTTATGAAATAGAAACAGAAAGACAAATCTTCCCTTGGTTGCAATTAAGAGGAAATGGATAAACTATTTCTCCATATGCAGGATGCAAATGTGAATCCCACAGTACACAGCACATGCATAATGCAATGTGAAGCCAGTAAACCTTCTCACCTAGCAAGGCTGGATCTGAAGCCCAAGATGAGACTTGGCACAATGTTCTGTTTTTATTGAGTGACTTTCATTATTTCTGTCATGTTGCACTCTCTCTTAAAAAAAACACTTTTTATAAGAGAAAAAGAAGGAGATAAATGATCTATGTGATTTGCATACTCACTTCAAAGTTATAAGTTACTTCTTCCCCCTCTCCCCTTGAGGGGAAAAAAAATCATATCATTCAAATTCTGCTGATCTATCAATTTCTCCTTTGATTTTAATTCATACAGAGGTAAGTTAAGTGTTCTCTGGCTTGTATTTAATTAAGAATTATTTCTAACTTGAGGGAAATATTTTTCCTGAGCTATAGAAGTTTCTTCCCTATGGATGTTAAATCTAAGTGCATAATTAAGAGTGATATCTGCTGCCATTCAAGAAGCGAATTGCAAGTTGTCACTCAGTATGATCTCCCAGTTCAAAAGCACCTTTGGGAAGGAAAATCAAACCTAGGTATTAGCACATCAATCTTCCGGTAAATGTCGAGCCCACATGAGTGGGAATTTTATGCAATTTTGGAACCTAACAAACAATTATGGGACTACCAAAAACATAGAAGGAAGAGAGAATTCACTTTCCCCTCCCCATATTCTGATGTCATTTGCTGGAGGGACTTGCAAGAAAATTTAGATAACCATTGACAGGCTTTGATTTGGTACTCTATCTTCCTCCCTGAAGTGGATCATTCAACTGTCCATTCAAAAGGACATTCAAAAGGACAGGAGCATCAGGAGGGATCCTACATCCCTTCTTGTCTTTTCTTTCTTTTGTAATGATTGCATCAAGTTTTGTTCAGCAACTCAAGGATGGAAAATGTACGTGGCTACTCCATAAAAACTTGTGAAATTAGGAAAATCACTGAGTTCTTATTTTATTGTTTCATATGTTCCTTGTCAGCTTCTAAGTATCAGGAATGAAGGAGAAAGAAAAAAAAACCCATGCTAAAACCCCCAAGGTCTCCAAACAGAGGAGATTACTCTGAGTTGCCCCACTGTGGACACCCACAAAAGCATTAGTTTAGCATTTAACATTTAAAAAAATGTAAATGATTAAATTAGGATGGATTCGAAAGGATTATACGATTTGCCCTTATGAAATAACTGTGATTTCTTGCTATATATTTGGGTTATTAGGAAGTGTGAGAATAAATTATAATCTATATATTCTATACCTAGTTTCATCCATTATTTGCTGTCTTGAACATTTTCCTCAATACAATATTCAATTTTTATTCTCATGTTAATTCTCTTTTTTTGGGGGGGGTGGGGATGCAGCAAAACCTCACTGGGTTCAGATGATAAAGGATATAGAAGCTGCTGTGGAAGACAACTTATACTGGGAATGCCGGGCAAGTGGTAAACCCAAGCCATCATACCGATGGCTGAAGAACGGAGATGGCCTGATAGTGGAGGTAAAGTGGACTGACTCATCTTCCCTCCTGTCACATTAAATGGTTCCTGGAAGCTTTACTAAGGAAGTGGTTGCTCAAAAATACTCTTGATTTCTCATAGGTTTTTGCTTATAATTCATTAAATAGGTAGGATATGGAAGCAAGGGCTTGCCCTGAAAAGACTGAGCTCTTTACTCATATAAGCTCAAGAGAAGGAAGCGATTCTGTGTTATTGATTTCAGTCCCCAACATAAAATGTATTTCATAAAAATATTTACCATTAACTTATTATAAAACATTAATACAACCAATTCAACTTACTTTGCAACAACTTGAATTACGTTTAATGTATTCCAGCACATAAAATGCATTCATAAGAGTTTAGATATAAGCAAATCAATAAAAATGCTTTGCTTTTCTATTTTCACTCCAGTAATTAGTTACTGAGAACCTTTTTTTTTTTTGGCTTAGTATTATTTCACAAAGGTATTCCCACATTCCTGCACATGGTTCATATTTAATATTTATTCCAATGTAATATCCCATTCTTTTAATGTGCTAAAATATCTTCGAAAAGGGTGTCATAGAAGGCTGTATTAGAGTCCGCAAGATCTGGGTTTGGCTATATCTTTGCTACGCAATTTTTTTGCTATTTTTTGCTGTATTTTTCCCAAGTGGTTTAACCTCTCAGGGTCCGAGGCAACTCTCTCTGAGGCATTAAACTACAAAGCCATTGCTGATCAGCATTGATAGAATAAGCGTCTCGCCTATAAAATTATAAATCTGTAGAGAAAAATCAAGCATTGGTTACAGTCCCATTTTTTTCATGTCCTTTCTTACGGTTCTCTATTATAAGGCATTAAAGTGTCTTCCAATTCTTTGGGACTTTTTTTGGTTTGTTTTTGAAATTAGAAACAATACCCCCTAGCACAGGGTTTTGCACAAAGTAGGATCACATTGAACATTTTTTTTTCAAATTCAGTTGACCACCAGTATAAATGTCTTCCAACAGTTAGCTCTATTGGGTGTTGACAAAATACTCCAGTTATAATTCCAACCCTATAATTAATAGGTCAGGAGAGATCATCTATTTTTTTTAAACTTTTCTTGTGAACAGCAAATTGCTTTCTAAAAAGAGTCGACTAGCTTGTAGGAGTCCTACCAGTAATGAATATTAAAAACATCTTTCCCATCTCCTCTTCCTATCCCTTAGCCGGATTGCAGGAGAAATTAATATGTCTATCACTCAACAATCCTTATACTTTGGCATTTATTTTCTCAATCACTTATTCTATGCACTTTTTAATTATGCCAGGGTGTCTGCTGCTAGTGCTAACCCAACCTTGCTCCTTCAGCTCCTCAGGCAGAGCACTTGTCTATATTTCACACTCCATAAACACCTCGATAAATATTCATGGTCTCCATATTTAAGCGTCTTTTGTTCCATGTACCTTGTTTTCACCTGGCCTTCAACTTGCATGTTTAAAGAATAGCAAAGAAAACTCCTTACTGTTTGCCTGACTAGAAATGCTGAAGCTCGTGGAACCAAGTGTTTTGAAGTTGGAGACATTTATGAGAGATGAAAATTATTCAGAATGTCACAGGTTGGTCCCATGTATTCCTAGATTCTATTTTATTACGTGAAGAATCTGTTTGATTTTAAGGTTATTTATTAAGTCTATATTATCACGTCAATGGACCAATTCCAATCTGTTCTTAAAAATTAGTTGGTTTCCTGCTTTAAAGGAGAGCAAAAAACAACTTAGTCATTCAAAAGAGACACTTTGGTCATCTTCTGAAAGGTTCAGAAATGAGAGAAATCTGGGAAAGATTTGATCCAATTAAAGGTTTCATTGTTTTTTCTTGTTTTTATTTTGTTAAAGCCCATTTTGCTTTTATAGATTAAAACATTTTTCCCTCCATTTCCTAGGAAAGAGTGCAGATAGATAATGGGGCTCTTTCAATAGCAGTCCTAAATGTGAATGATTCCGGCATGTATCAGTGCATAGCAGAAAATAAACATGGGCTCATCTATTCCAGCGCAGAACTCAAAGTTGTTGGTAAGAAGCATTTTCTTTTTACCTTTTTTCTTAGTGCTTTTTTATACTACGTGTTTGTCATCTTAATTGGTTAACTCTTTCAAACCTAACTATAGACCAAAATATTGATTCTCTCTCTTCTTAATCCATTGAAATGAAGTGTTTGGTAACAGCTCTAACTCCTGTGCTATAAAACTCCAGGATATTTACAGCCTGATCATTCATTGCTTTGAAGCGAGAATATGCAGTTAAATTATTAATGATGGAACAGTGGTAGAAACAGTGATTTGGAGAGAGGCCCAAAGATGAAGACTAATTATAGGATATGGAAGCAATGTTCTCTTTGTCTTTTTTGAGAATCTATGTAAAAACATCATAGAGAGTAGGAGGAAACTTTCAATTAACCAGAACTCCGTAGGCTTATTTTATTTATTTTTTGTTTTATTTTAATGGGCTTTTCTTTTGTTTTTGACCAAAGTCTTTCCTCTCTTGTTTTCTACCACCCTGTGACATACATGCACACTCACTATAACAAAGAAAACCATGACTAAACCTACCCCCCTGCCCAGGAATCTTCCTTTTCATTCATAAAAGACAAGAGTCCTGGTTTGGGAATCCAGGTACCTCTGAGGTTCTGCTCTTCTTTTCCTATTTGACATGGACACAGCGCTTGACATCTTTTGATCAAACCTTTGATGAGTGGGTTTTTGAGTTCTCTGCTGTTTCTAAACCTGACAATTCTGTGATGTTACGGGTCACATCAGGTACTCCTTACCTTGCTTTTAGCATTGCTTTTATATACATTATTATACATATTTTATGATCTGGTTTCTGGCTATTTTCCTCTGATATTCATTCATACTGCTCTTCCTTTGTTCCTCATATTTGTCATTATGATGATGTTCATGACAATATTTTACATTACCTTAATTGTTCACAATTTGTTCAACGGTTCTGCAATCATTTAATAGGCATCTAGTCTGCTTCTAGTTTTTTTTTTTCAACACAAAAAAGTTCTTTTAGGAGTTTTTTTTAAGTGATAGACTAATAATTATGAATTCAGATGAAAGCAATATAATTCTAATATGTGTCCTGGGACCAGTGGATTCCATCAAATATGTTATACTTTCTATATATCTAAAATCCTTTCCATTTCTAGACCCATGGCTCTCTGAACTACAGTAATATAAAATGATAATTTATATCCAGAATAATGACCCTAAGGCTCTTCATTATCAAAGAGAGACTCTATTCTAGGCACTCATTAAGAAATCATAATTAATTACTGCTCTAGGCAATCATTGAAATAATAGTTGCAGAACAGTTGCATTGGTAGAAGGACTTTCTTCACTGGAAGTTCCTTACACCAAAGCAATCACAGATATTCATTACAAAAAAGGAATAGTTATTAGGAGAAGGTATATGAATATTTAAATTTAAAATTAATATTTTCCAATAGCAACCACTTTTTCTCTGTGCTAGCCCACTATACTAGAAAAAAATAAAGATTCTTATAACAAGCTATTCATTTATGTTAATATATCTGAAGAAAGATTTTTGGCAGTAGAATATAGAACAAATTGAGCTCCCAGGTTTGTCTTTCATTGCATTTCTCAACCCTAATTTACATTTTGCCTTGGAGAGATTTTTTTCCTATCCTTACTATGAAACCATGTCTGGCACATACTAGGGATAAAATCAATGCATCTTGTTTCTTGCCTGATTGATTGGTTATTCATTTAGTTGATTAGTTGATTCTGGTCATTAATCTATTGCATTTTGTTATTTGGGGTATTCACTTTTAGAATTGGGATGGTAACTACAAAAGTTATTGGTAAATATGTTTACTAAAATGGCAGAGACTCCAATTTCTTTCCAGAGATGGGAAGGGGTGCAAAACTGGATGTAGTGATTCTACAACCTTGCCATTCATCTCCAAATTAAACTATGTATAATCAAATTAAAATAATTTAGAGCTGTTTTATTTTTCTATTCTTTTTTTCATTATCAGCATCTGCTCCAGACTTTTCTAAGAATCCGATGAAGAAGCTGATTCAGGTTCAAATAGGCAGCCTGGTTATATTTGATTGTAAACCAAAGGCATCTCCCAAGGCACATTGCTCTTGGAAGAAAGGAGATGAAATACTGCAATCAAGTGAAAGGTATTTTGTTCCCCCTAGAACTGATTTTTCAAACTTCTATTCTTTTTTTAAAAACCTATATTGAATTTACTTTTAAAATACTGTCTTCCCTCACCAATTCCCCAGCACACACACACACACACACACACACACACACACACACTTTAATTAATGGTTCTCAGTTTTCCTGCTTGTTATTTGTAGAAATCAGACTTATACAATGTTAGAGGAAGCAAGAACTTTTAGACATTTGTGACTGAAGAAACTGAGAAACAGAAGAGTTAATTGACATCCAAAATCACGATTATTCAGAAGCAAAACTGGGATTTGGAACCAATTGTTCTCACTCCAGAGATATGTTCTATGCTACCTCTGGCTGAGCCCCTTTTTAGAGATGCTAAACAAATTTGTCAGTGAATGAGTTAACACTCAACTGTCCCATATATAAAGTCAGCCAGTAGTTTTAGGCTAAAGATATTGGCAAGATCAGGGTTCTGATCTACCTTATGCTACTTATTAGCCGTGCCATCATATGGAAACAATTTAAGTTCTCTGAGGCTCAGATTACTCATATAGAAAATGGGAGTTATAATAACTCTAATAACAGGGTTGTTGTCAAATTCCAAAGATCTCATATATAAAGTTTATTGGAAAGTTCATAATGGTGTATAAATGTCAGTTATGATGGTCCCAAGACTCCTATTTTATAGCTAAAAAGGACTTTAGAGAGGTAATTGAGTGAAGCTCCCATTTTTTTTAAAGATTGGTGGTCATCAGGGTCTTCCAGTTGCATAAAATAAATATAAAATCAAAATCAAATAAAAGGAAACAACTCTTTCACTGTGCTTTAGTCCTACCTTATTTTGACTAAACAAAGGGCTAATGAGTCCATAATTTGCTGCTCAAGGAGAATGCTAAATGACACAATTATTGAACAGATGTCAGGTTTGAATGTTCTGCAAGCTGGTGTGAAATGAGGATGAGCTTTGATCAGTTTTTGGGTTGCCATTCATATTTGCTCTGTCAGTACTTAGTTTCTAACTTAATTTGGAAACCATTTTAATTTTGGAGGGTGTTGGCTCTTTTTTGAGTTTTGTGTAGTATTCAATATTTAAAATAAAAGTTCATTGATCCAATTTATTCCTTGAACTCTTAGAGCAAATAAAGGTTTTTTTAAAAAATAAAAATCTTTACAATGAGACAAATTTAATTTGACACAACTTTATTGATCATAAATTGATATTTTTAAAGGGACTTCAGAGGTTACCTAGTTCAAATTCCTCCTTATTCAAATGAGGAAATCAAAACCCAGAGATTAAGCATCTTGCCCAAGTTAGTAGTGGCATTAAGCATGAGAGGTCAGATTTGAACCCAAGTACTCTGACTTGTTTAGAATCAATGATCTTTCCCCTGTATTCTTATAATATGCTAGACACTAAGACTACAAAGAAAATATTAGTAGGAAAAAATAAATATCCCTTACTCTCAAGAAGCTTATAATCTACTGTTGTAGATGAGGACTATAATATGTATAAATGTTAATTGAGTACAAAGTATATCCTAGTAATATAAGCTCATTTTAAGGAGGAGAGAGTTCTGAGGCATTTGAGAATTTGTATTTCAAAGAGAATGGAGATCTTATAATACAGAGGCAAAAAAAGAAGTATATTCCAGATGGGGAGAGCCAATCAGGGCAGGAATTGGAGTATCTCGCACTGGGATCTGCCTTTGGAGTAAAACAGAGTGAAGGAAGGAGAATAATATAAAATGAGACTGGAAAAGAAGGTGTTATAAAGGGCTTGAAATGCCATGCTAAGGATTCAGTATTTTATTGTAGAGGAAACTGGGAACCAATGAAGATTTTTTGTTGGGAGAGTAACATATTCAAAGCTAAGTTTTAGAGATATTAATTATGGGGAGGATGGATTAGATACAGGAAGCAGGGAAACCAATCAGTAAATTAATCTGATAATTTATAATTAATGCTGATTGAGTTTCCCTCTCCCCTACTGATGCCTCATATCATGGAAGTCACTGATGCCAATGACTTTGTAAGTGCTGGAAGGTCTTGCCATGCTGGAAAGGTTTACAGAATAGGCTCCAATATAAATTTGAACAAATTTACTAAGTTCTGAGAGGTTCATTCCCAAAAGGTACCCTACCAGGTGGTGAGTTTTTTTTAGTCCAGAATTCCTCAGGACCTTTTCAGACTTTAAGAGTAATTGTAGAGATGGAAATTTCAGGGAAAACTTTCTTTGGGGGGGAGCATTGATGTTTATCACAAGTGATTGTAATTATTTCTGGATGTGAATGCTCCTAATGATTTTGAATGGTCTCATCAAATGTTTGTCCTCCTAAGTGTCCTAAATATCATGGCTATATGTTTGGTTATTTCTCAATATCTACAAAGAACTGGATTGTTAAAGAAAATGAGTTTCGGCAAAACTAAAATGACATGTAAAGAAGTGGACTCTTGAATGAACAGAATATCACTACAGTGAGAAACAGAAGGATACTTCAGTCACTAGATTCAAACCTCAGTTTGGACACAAAGCTGTCTGGACAAGTTATTCAATCTTTCTGTGCCCCATACAACTCTGTGAGACTTGGAATGTCATTGATAGGTCCTATCAGCCTTGGAGAGATCTCACATGAATGGAATCATGGATTGGAAATGAGAGCTGGGATTAAACTTCCAATGAGGAAATCTGTTCTAGTAGTATGGATGAGCCTCTTCTCTGCAATTTCGAGTCTTCAAGAATCAACTGGGGGCATTGGGGGGTTCAGGGTGCTCCCCAGAATAATCTACTTAGCAAGTCAGGGGCAGAAATTGAACTCAGATCTTCCTTGCTTCCAGGCTCTCTCCCTATCCACTATGCATCAGAATTAGCATTTGGATACTGCTTCAAGGTCTGAAAAGTGCCTCACATCCATTATCTCCCTTGATTCTTGCAAGGGTTCATGCAGTTCTTCTGCCTCCTGCATTATTTAAAAGACACCCTTCACTTTTGCTCAGTTGAGACTCAATGGAGTGGGGCAGTTAACTGAGAGATAGTAAAATCCATTGGTTTCCTAGAAAACATTGATTCCTTCAATAATACATAGTAAAGTTCAGTACTAAAAGTTAACATATTGTTAATTTAATTAATGTAAGGCATATAAATGTAATATATGTAATGTATATTACAATATATAATATATTGTAAAATAAAAACATATATTCCCCCCAAAACACACACACTTATGCACACATACACAAACCATCACAACTTCCCCTTTTTTTAGGGCTCCTTGGAATTCTTTTTCCAGTTCTTCACAAAGGGAGCCATTCACTTTGATGTTTGAAGTCATATGGCTTTTATGGGTAAATATTTTATTGCTCTATTTTCTCTCCTGAAGAGATTCAAAGAATAGCCTGTTTGTTTTTAGTTGTAATTAGATACACTGAACCTCAGTCTAGCAGCCAGTGCAGCAATGAATGCCTTGGGGGCTAAAATCCATTCCAAAGAAAAAGTGCATAGATGCTCATTGTTTGTGTGTTTTTTTTTTTAACAACCTTAGCTCAAAGCAAGAATTGTGAATAACCTTGCTGAGTTCTACCTTTTTGGGCAGATAGTTTGGAAGCTACACTTCATAGACACCAGGGACTTTAGAGGTCATTGATTTATTAATCAATCAATAAGGATTTATTAAGTGTCTGCTATGTGCCAAGCACTGGGCTACCATTTGGGTATACAAAGGAAGGAAAGAAGAAGAAAAAAAGAAACAACCTCTGTTCTCAAGGAGTTGAGACTCATGGGGGAGAAGCATACAGACCACCATGCACAAATAAGATATGTGCAAGATTACATGAAGGGGAGTTTCAAAGGGAAGGCACTAAGATTGAGGGGAATTGGCAAAAGTCATCTAGTCAAAACTCTTTTTTTTTAAATTTTTTATGTGAATGAAGAAATCAAGCCTAGAGAAGTTGACTTGGGGTCACACACTGTGCCATGCCCACCACAAGACAGCCTGTAAAATATTACCACATCTGTGTCTGAGAAGCATCTGCAAATTCCTCTACATTGGCCAATGGAGTCAACCTCTCACATTGGGCAAACGTGTAGAACTAGGTCTCTTCAGGAGCTTGACCCCCATTTTGTGAGTGTTCCCTCTCTCCCAAACTATCAGTTCTCTACTCATTTGTGCCCCTGTTTTAACTGCTTCCTTTTCCCTCAATATCATAGACTCCTTAAAAGCAAGGACTTTTTTTTTAAATTGCCTTTGTGTCCCCAGCACTTACCACCTGGCTTGCTTGGTAGGAACTTAATAAACGTATGTTTGAATGGAACAGCAAAATCAGGCTTTGTAAAATCACTGAGATTTCCTACCTAGAATGACTCTTCTACTTTCTAAGGGGAATTCTATAGCTCAGATTTAGTGTTTAAATCTTATAAAAAGTCCTATCTACTTATTTTAACTAAAAACAAAAAATCCTTTCATCAATGTTAATGACACAGATAGAAAAAGTAGGCTAATGAGTCTCAAAATTTTATTAAGCTTAATCTAGGGATTTAGAATTGGAAAGAACCACAGAGGTCCAGTTCACAATCCAGTCCATCATCGACATAGAACACAATATCTTTAATTGCTATTTTTATTATATTTGATGGATCATCTACTAGAAATGTATATTTGGTTACTACACTTTACAATATATTTCTTATACAATTCAGTCCTATTCTACTTAATTATCTCCATGGTTTTGGCCTCACTCCTTCCAAAATCCAGGCTTCTTCTTCTTCACCTCCGCCTTCTTCCCTTCTTTCTCCTCCCATGCCTGGCACACAATATGCCTTTAAATACTTGTTCATTGATTTTAAACATACAAATTATTTCTGGTGAGAATGTTCCCTCTTTTAAAAAAGTTCCCATGGCACAGTGGAACTTTGAACTTGAAATCAGTAAAAGCTAGATCCTAATCTTGCCTCTGCATTTCCTTGGATATTTAGATCATGGGAACATCTTTAACTCGTATGAAACTTAACTGTTTTCATCTGAAAAATAAATGTAACACAAGGTCCTTGTAATGACAAAATTCACTAATGTATCTAAAAGGCCTTGAAAAATGTAAAGCATTATTTATACATTAGTTATTATTTTCTAAGAGCTCATGAGAAACTTTTCTTATAATATTATGTCATTATATTATATATTATCTATAAAGTTATAATAAAATATTATCACGATTTTAAAAATAGAGTTCAGAATATAATCTTACTGTGACTATGTTGCTGACTAAAAAGGAAGTTCAAATTCTGCCTCAAACACTATATGATTCTGGGAATAACACTCAGTTTTCTCCCCTTAGTTTCCTCATATGTAAAAATAGGTTTAATAATGATAAGCTCATTGAAAACCTTAGAGTAATAGAACTATATGTTAGTCATAAATTTTAATAATAATAAAGTGGTATGAAAAAATAAAGTCTTGTATTTAAAAAAAAGAATAAGTTTTGAAATTCTGAACTGCATTGGACAAAATCTATCTGGTATCTTCACTAAGTATAGTGTAATAGGGAGCCAGAGGCCACCAGATTGTCCAGGGAGGAGCAAGCCAACCAAGTTCACAAATCACACAGGTCAAAGCTCTCTTGCCAGTCAGAATGGGATTGGGCCTGGGTACAGGTTCTGATTTTCAGCTTGATCAAGATAAGAAGACTTAATTTGGAAACAAAATAGGAAGGAAAGATAAAATTAGTTAATGCTTTTGAATGTCTGGCTGACCATTTTTTTAAAGCTTTAAGGATATGGGTGAGTCAATTTAAATAGATTATAAGTATTTCTGTATAATTTAATTCCCTATTATTATTTTCTAGATTATACATACACATATTCATATATGTACAAATGCTTATAATTTTTTGATTTAAAAAATTGACTCCTATTACTTTGGTCTGCGCATCATATCGTAGATTTCTTCAGTATTTATTTATTCTAAGTGAAAAAAAAAAACCTTAAATTTTTGATTCCAGAGGACAGATAATAAAAGACACCTCTCATTTTGTTTGGGATTAAGGATCCAAATGTTGCCTATCCTGTTGATTTAGTTCTTCAGTTTTACTTATCTAGTTTTCTTTATTTCAAGGGGATGGTTGCAATCAGGAAATGATTATAATCCAGAAAACAAAAAGGCATCAATTAAGCTTTCTCTTTTGTAAGAAAAAAATTAAAAAGGGTCCTAAAATTTATTACATTAGGCCAAATTATATAGACCATAGAAGTGTATAAAATGGAAAACAGTTTTTATTTGTGGTGTTGAAAGTTATTGTTTGCTCTTTTGTGGTGTCTAGTGCGGGAAAAAGCTTATTGATTACTCAGGCTGAAAAGTTATCACTGAGTTATAATCTGTGGCTAGGCAGGAAGAAATTCCACTCTAGGTATGCTGTGGTCTGGACTCTTCTTTAGACGGAGAAATGATACAATATAAAATGGTAGAATGGGATGTTTTTCACCCTTTATAAGCATTTGTTGATGAGAAAAAAAAATGTCATTTTTGATCATCCCACTACCTACAACGGGCTTTGTTCTCCTGTGATTTTCTGACCCTTTTGTTGTTGTATAAGCTTGAGATCATGTGGAATTAGAGTCGAATGTGTGACAGTCTGGCCTGACTTAGAGAAATACAGACCTTATTTGTAGCTTTCCTTATTCAAGTGTCAAATAAGACAGTTTCCTTTAACTTAAGGGCAACACGTCTAATCTCCTTACATCAATTTTTCCTATATTTATTAATTTGTCTGGGTCAATCATGTTTCCACATCAGTAAAAACACAGCACTTTAATCTACATATTCTTCTGTTAGAGCCATGGCTTTGTGGATAGAAATCCCAGCCTCAGGAAGATCTGAGTTTAAACCCAACCTGTGATATTTATTGGCTCTGTGACCCTAAGCAAGTTTCGTAGCCCCTCAGTTCTCTGAGCAACTCTAAGACTTTAAATTATAGAGACAGGACTAATTTATTTCAGTAGGGAGTATAAAGTTCTCAGTCTCAGTAAAGCCACAAATCTAGTTTCTTTTCTCATTTAAAAAAGTTCATTAGTCAAGTTTTCCAATATAATAATAATAATAATAAGAAGAAGAAGATTCGTGAGAACTAATCTCCTTTTTTAAACTCTTCCCTTCCATTTTATAATCAATACTGTGTATTGGTTCCAAGGCAGAAGAGTGGTGAGGGTTAGGCAATGGGGATTAAGTATCTAAAGTCATATTTGAACTCAGGACCTCCAATCTCCATTTCTGTCTCTCTTTCCACCAAAGCACCTATCTGCCCCATACCTCCTAATTTACTTTGGTTTGGTTTGGGTTCAGTTTCTCTTTGTAACTCCATCATTTGGAAAAAATATTTAATAAACTCTGGTTTGGTGGATTCCTACCATCATTTATTAAGTAACAATTCTATGCACTGTGTTAGGCACAAAGGGATACAAAGACAGAGAATCTAGGTTCAAATCTTGCAATTTCCAATAACTTCCTTATCAAGTGAGTTTACTTCTCTTGTGTCTCAGTTTCCTCATCAGAAATGAGTTCATTGTTTTCGATGACTGCAGAGCTCCCTTCCAAGTCTACATCTGTCCATCTTGGATGATAATGAAATGATCCACTGCTCTCAAGAAGCTGGCACACTCCCAGGAAGCACAATATGTACATAGATAGGTTTGGAGAATAGATTATTTTATAAACTACAACTATTCTTTCATTTTATGGAAGAATGACCAAATTGAATGAATTTGGATTGTTTTTTCAGATGTATGCCCTTTCTCTATGGCCATTGTTCTCTGATGAATGAACCTTTGGATTTGGGGCATCTTAAACACCTGGCTATTTCCCTGTGAACAGCCTTACAACTACAAAATGTTTCACATGTTTCAAATTCATTAATTAGCATCTGGATCAGTGTCAGAATTCTCTGGAGCAGTTCCACATGGATATCTTTTTCCCAGAAGGGCCCAGGTGTTTTCTTTCTTCAACACAAATCTACAGGAGGAACAAAAAGATTTTGCGACAAAATCCTTGAAATCAGAGTACTCTATCTCCGCCATTTCTATATGTAGATATTCATTTGGGAAGACTGTATGAGAAATAGCCATTCATTCCAAGGACATATATTCCATTAAATATCATAATTCTCTTAGAACACCTTCATTGCCATTGGTTCACAATTATGTGATGTTACCTCTTTACACATCCTTCTCTTTTATTTTTTCATAATATCACGACATATACCATGCAAAACATGTCTTTCATTTAAGAGATGAGAAAACTGAGTTGTGGGTGGTTCAGTGACTTTGCCCATAATTGCATGGCCAGAAAGTGTTGGAGTAGAACTCATGCCCATTGCTCCTGACACCAACCGGACCTTCTTCCCATTTCTTTTCCACAAATACTTTCAAAACCAAGGTAAATTTTGTGATAAAAAGAGTATAACTCTTTGGAATGGCACAGCTAATTTAAGATATGTAAAACAGAAATTTCTAACATTTAAACCAAGGATAATCTTATATTTCAAGATCTGATATGTAAAGTTTATCTAATACACTTTGCCCAGCAAAAAAAAAAAAAAAAGATCTGCCTCATGTTATGAGAGATTACTACCAACTAGAGAATCTTCTCTACCCTGCCTGCATTTTCTCTAAAGATTTTTAAACCAATAAATCAAAAGCCCAACTTAGTTGAGCTTGTAAGATCAAAGCTAAGAATGTCATGGATAGAAAAAGGAAAATTCTAATATAATTTCCTTAGATGCCATTTGCGGATTATTTCTGAACTCAAGAGGGGAAAAGAAATAGCTCAAGTTATTTGACTAAGAGAGAATTAAAAAAAAAGAATTAACTGAAAATTTTCTTTAACTTTTTCTGACATTTATTTCCTTGTGCATTTTTATCCATATACATTCGCCTTTTTTCCTGTCATTGTTCATTCTGTAACATATTCATTGTAAGTATTTTTACTGCTAATTGTACACATCCACCTCTTGGAACCTGCACTCAGAATGCATCATTGGAAACGACTTTGCTGCTCTTTATTCTGCCGTTTTATCATCACAGACTCACATGGCTTCTCCTCTGCTCAGAGATGAGCATCCTTAGAAAAACGTAGCACTGTGGCACGGTAAAATCTGAGAATAATAATGTGCCGTGGCATGAACAACATATGCAGTTAGAAAATTATATTGACAGAAACCCCAGGCCATGTGGATGAGTTTGCTCATTTCCCACTTTGGTGGGATAGATTATGTCCTTAGAGCCAGAAAAAATACCTTCCTACAGCACAGATCAATGGTACTCATGTAGGCAGCCCTACTAGACATTTTTCTTTGTTTTTCACTATCTGAGAGAAATTTGTTGTTGTTGTTTACTCAGTTAAGTCATGTTTGACTCTCCGTGCCCACATTTGGAGTTTTCTTGACAAAGACACTGGAGTGGTTTGCTATTTCCTTCTCGAGTTCATTTTACAAATGAGGAAACTGAGGCAAACAGTCTCATGCCTTGCCTAAAGTGGAACAGCTAATAAGTGTCCAAAGTTGGATTTAAACTCAAGAAATAGATCTTCCTGATTCTATCTTCTTTATCATCTCACCGCCCAATTTAGTGTCCAATTATATGTAAATATTCAAAACTGAACTCAGAAATACATAAAATGAAGAAATTGGATTTAAAAAAATGAAGAGACTGCCTCATGGGGCAACCTTGGCAGCATAAATAAGCCAACTGTATAAAAGGACAGCTATGTAGGGAGTTTATGTTGTGTTTTTTTTTTTCTTTCCTCAAATGAAATCTGCCTGAAATATAGTAAAAAGAGTGCCAGTCTCATACTCAGGAAGATCTGGGTTTGAATCTTGCCTCTGACACATATTCTTGGTGGGAAAATGATTAAGGCACATTTCCATCTCCTAGCACAGTGTCTGGCACATAGAAGAGGCACTTAATTATTTATTTAATTATTTGTTTACTTAATTATTAATTATTTAGGGAAGCCATCATTCACAGTGTCAAATTTGGGAGTAAGGAAGACTTATCTTTATGAGTTCAAATCCAACCTCAGACACTTACTAGTTGGGTGGCCCTTGACAAGTCACTTAACCCTGTTGACTCAGTTTCTTCGTATGTAAAATGAACTGGAGAAGGAAATGGCCAACCACTCCAGTATCTCTGGTAAGAAAACCCCAAATCAGGTCATGAAGATTCAGATGCAACTAAATGACTTGACAATATCAATATATGGTTATTGACTGATGGGCTAATATGTTCTACATATACATATATATTTAAATTTATATTTACATATTTATTTATTTATACTTATATTTATATAGGAGACAACTCTTTAAGACTAGAAGTTACAGATGAGTTGTAGATATGTATCTATGGAAGAAAGCTCCACACAATTTACAATGGTATACAGTTTACAACGCTTGTAGTTTTATAAGTATTTACTTGCAATTTTGATGTATTCACATGTTATACTTTCCCTCTTCAGAGAATGAAAGAAGCAAACTCTCTTGTTTTTTTATTATTATAATAGATCCTTAGATATTCCAGGAGACTGAGTGTATATTGCAGGGTTAGGAGCAGGGAATTCTTTTATTATTAATGTTTTTATCTGGTACCCCTGTATAGAAAAACTGACTCACAGTGAGTTTAGAATACATTTTTATTCATAGGCAAAGGTATAAACATTTCGCATTGTAACTCTGTAGGGAAGCTTTGGTTATTAAAGGTTTTCTGGGGAGAAACAATTACTTCATCTATTTACTGAATATTGTTTGTTTTTATGTTCCATGAAATGCCCCCTGGGCCTCTTACGTGTTCCTGGAAGAACCAATTTAAGAACAAACTATCCAATTAGCTCCACGTTCTATGATATGTACAGTTGGCATTATTTGAAGTTAAAGTATTTGTGTTTAGAGCCTCTGTTTTCTTACAAAAGTGTCAGACTGCTTCAGACCTATGCTTCACCTCTAAAACATAAAGGGGGTTTGTTAGTTCAAGTAGCTGCATCTTATAAACTAGATTTCTAATTCCCATGTAAAATGGCTATTACTTGCATGGTGGTTGTAAAAAGTTAGATAACACCCAGAGGGCAGAATAAGGAAATAACTGAAATTGGCTATCTCCAATCCTTTGCTAGCCAATTTAAGGCTTATAAATTATAGATGAATTTAGAAGTAGATCTTTCATCAACAAGGAGATGAGTTCAGTAAGCTTTGGTGCCTCGCATACGGTAGACACTTAATATTTTGTTGAATGAACGAATAAAATATCTAATCCTTTCATGTTTACTTAAGTTTCAGTGGCCATAGATTAGCTTGATTATGCTGAAAACAAAACATATTTTGCTTTAAAAAATAACTGTGCCGTTATTTATAGTCCTTAGTCTTATGTATTTCAAGTTGGATTTGAAATATATTCAATAAATAAATACAAATCATATTTATTTTTATTTAGTCACTTAGAATAAATAGTTGCTCATTGTCCTCTACTAAAGTACTTCTTAGATTCTCCAAATGGAGGGTTGATGTAGTCCTATATTCCCAAGGATAATGGGAGTAGAATACAAGCTCTGGTAGCTTTACCAGACTACAAAGGCTTTGAGTACAGGGCAGTATAGGTCTGTCTTTCATCCAGCAGCCAGATTTGCTAAGCAATGAAAGACTCATTACCAGGAGACTGGATAAATGATGATATCTTCACCCATAGAAATACACAATGCTTGTTTAAGAACAAAGGATCATATATATATATATACTTCTGAAAGAGACCCCTAAGGTCAACTTCTCCAGATCTTCCACATTACAGATAAGGAAACTGAAACCCAAGAAAATTAAGTGATTTACACAGGTTTACTCAGGGAATATCAGAAGTGGAATCTGAATCCATGTCTTTGGATTACAAAGTATTTGGTGTGCCTCTTTGCTCTAGGTCTATGATTATATAAATTATTGGATGTTAGACTTAAAAAGACCAACACTGAGTTACCATTACATGCTTTCCTAGTCATGTGAATTTGATCAAATTATTTAATCTCATACAAAGCTTAGCACAGTACTCAACATGTAGTAAGGGCTTGTGACTTGAACCTACACCTCAGTTTCCTTATCTGTAAAAAGGAGATAAGAAAACTTATTGCAAATACCTCAAGTTTATTGTGAAGCTATTAAGATTAATAAAATGTAATGTCTAACTATAAAGACCTTAACATGTTTCATTATTTGGTGAGATATATATGTATGAGTATACATATATACATAGATCCTAGGAAATAAAATACTTTGTTCAGAAATTTAGGATGGAGATTTCCCTGAATAAAAAAGAGTAAGAAGACATAAAAGAACCTACTGACTCCTTACTCTGCTCAAGAAATAAAATGATAGAAATAAAAAAGGAGCAAAACTACCAGAAATACTCAAAATAATATTTTATAGGTCATACAAAGAAATGTGTACACCAATGAGGAGCTCCAAGAAAATGAAAAAAATTATGGATTAAAAGATACAGAATAAAAATACCTGGAACAATGTATTGAAAGAAGTTCTACAGAAAAAAAAATTTTTTTCAGCACAAAGCAAAATGAGTAAGAATGAGAGTCAGTTAAATGGGACTTTGAAAGTAATCTCCTGTAGACCATACTTGACTAAGAGTCTCTTCTATAAAGTCATTGACAGTTAAAGGGGGAAAAAAGGTCCAAATATCACAGAGTGAGACAATGACCTAAATGAAAATTTCAGGACTAAATGGTGATTGAGTCAATAGGATCTATGATGAATGTTTAAAAGAAACTAAACAATAGATTGAAAAAAAAGTAGAATTATTTTGACAGAGTTCATAATATCAGAAAGAATAGAAGGATTCAGGGAAATTCAAAATTATTTGAAAAGGAAAAGATTTGGAAACAGTGGGAAAAACATAATGCTCTCTAGGATAGATGAAGGAGACAAAATTTAAAACTTCTATAGCTCACTGAAAATTATAGAGGAAAAAAACTGATCAACATATGCTTAGGAAATTATATGATATTCCTCAGAAGTGAAGATGGTATAGAGATAACAAATCAACATAATTCCTTGCATAACAAAATTCTACTTATTCCTACATGATTATATAGGTCCCCCAAAAGGAAGGGATTATATATATATATATATATATATATATATGTATATATATATGTATGTATATATATTTAGTAAATGCCACTTCTAAGATCAAATACAGCAAATGTCTTCTCCATTTCCTAAATGATAGAAGATATCTTAAAAGTTAAGAATTCTATAGAATTCAGTCCTCAAATCGACTCTCAAATAAAGCCAAACTGCTTTTAAATAGATGCCCCAGAAAAGGCATTTAAGAATAAAGATGATTGAGAGATTCCTGGTTTGCAAAACAAAAGAGAGCACAAACCTTCAGAGAGATATCTGGGTCATCAAGCCTTGGTGTTTTAATCAACTAGTGCATCCTAACAACTGAAACTAACCAGTCATCAGCATGCCTAAACCATCAGATGAGGAGATTAAAACTAGTGGTATAGTTTTATTAAACAATGAATAACACTGCTGAACTGGAGAGAGGGGAAAAGAGAAAAGTAAGCAAAAATGGAATATATTTATATTGGCCATTATGGATTTTTTTAAGAGAGGGGAAAACAGAGCAGGGAAATAAAGTGAACCTAATCCCAATTCTCAATTCTACATAGTACATATCTTTTGTTAAACAGCACATGAAGGATGATAAGAGTAATTTAAATTTACATTTGGAAGGGACCTAAGAGGCCGTCTATTACAGCCTCTTCATTTTATAAACTAGAAAACCTTAGCCTAGTTCAATTAAAAAATTTTCCCATGATTACATAGGTAGTTAGCTTCTTCCCTTAATCCCCCAGATCTTTAATGCTTTTGAAAGGTCACAGTAAGGCTATATCTTCACAGCATAGCTCACATAGCACTGTAACTTCACAGTATAGCTCACATAGCACTATAGCACCTTATGCAAGGATTATTGCAATAGCCTGCTGGGGGCTCTGCCTACCTCAAGTCTCAAGTTTCAATCTACCCTTCATTCAGCTATTAAAGTGATTTTCCTAAAGTACAAATTTGATGCAATCTTGTCACCCCATATTATTAAATAAACTCCAGTGATGCCCTATTGCTCACAGAATTAAATACAAACATGCTCTGTTTGACTTTCAAAACTATTCATAACCTAGCCTCCTCCTACCAGCCCCCTTACACCTTACTCCCCCAACATATATTCCTTGGTCCATTGACATAGGACCTCACACATAGTTGATATTTCATAAATATTGATTGATACTGCTTTTGTCTAAGTTCTTAAGAGCTAGGGTTCATAAATTATTATGAGTTTTCTTGAGAAAGGGAGGTAAAATGATGTAATGATGTTTTTAGTTGAAAAGTTTGAACTACATAAGAGTTCTTTCCCCATGTTATTTAGAAAGTATTCTAATTATCTTAAAAATCACAATATAATCCAATTTTATTCATTTGAAGACCTTACAGTACTAAGAACCCATTGCTTGGAAATGTAGTCATGAATGAATGCTATAACCAAATTTTATCTTATCATCTATATTTTAACTTTAATAGAATCTCATATTCCCTTTTTATTATCTCATGCATGCTTTTTTTAGGACAGCTATTTTAAAGGATGGAGGACTCCAGATAGCCAATGTAACTAAGTTGGATGTTGGAACTTATACTTGTATAGCTGAGAACCAATTTGGGAAAGCAAGCAGCTCTACAAATTTAGTGGTTACAGGTATGATGTCTTTCTGAAAGATGACATTATGCTCTAAACTAAACAAAAAACATTAAGGTTAATGAAGATTTCTTTATTTCATTCAAATAGAATGTTTTGCAAAGGAACCATTTGTCCTTAAATCATTTTATGAGTTCTTCATTCATATCCAACTCTTCATTTAAGTTTGCTTTGCAAAGATATTGGAGTGGCTTGCCATTTCTTTCTTCAAATCATTTTATATATGAGGAAACTGAGGCAAATAGAGTTATATGACTTACCTAGGGTCACACAGCTAGTAAGTGTCTGCGACTGGACTTGAACTCAAGAAGATGAGTCTTTCTGATAGCCACCAAGTTTTCCTATATCTATTCATCTTACAGCATTGTATACTTCTTCCCCACAATAGAACATAAACTCCTGGCAGACAAGGGCTGTGTTTATCTTTCTGTCTATCTAGTCCCAATATCTTAAGTAATTTTGTATGGAACTTTACAAATATAATTAAATTGAATATTTAAAGGGGAAGAGATGTAAGACACTTACTCTTTACCACAATGTGAAATGATGAGCAAAATAATGTATGCTTTATTTATGTGCAATTTAACTTAACAATTTTCAATGGATATGATTTATTTTTATCCTATAATTTTGATGTTAGATCAATCGGATTGTTCTTTTACATCACCTATCCTGATATCATTTGAATTTTATGTAGTTATGGAAATGTTCTTAAAAGAACTGTATTTTAAGGGAACAGCAAAAAAAGGAAAAGGAAGAAATGTATGCATATCCTGTAAATCAGGTACAAATCATTACACCTAAAATCTACCATACAGTGTGAAGATTGGACAATTTAGAAGCAGAGAAATTGTTCAGAAATCTGGTTTGTTATATCTAAAGAGTAAAATATTTCACCTTACTAGGCTTTGGTTTCCTCATTTTTAAAATATCATGGTTAGGCTTCCATCTCTAAAAATAATTTTGTTGTCATCAACCTATTAACCTTCTTTCTTTTTTAATTATTTTGAATACTGGCATACATTTAAAGTTGTGCAGAATCTTATTCCCACCACCTGTAATTTCAATGAAAATATAAGATTTCCCGTATAGTCAAATCAGACTACCTAATTTTTCATGCCTAACTTCATTGTTAGATTTCCTTAAATCCCTAAATACTCAATGTTTTACCAGTTACAGCATCACTATCTTACTCTATAAATGCCTCAGTCTTTACTTTCATCTGTCATTCAAGAAAATCTACTAAGGATAATGTTACTCGATAATAGACCATCTGACTATTTGCCTGACTGTATAGCTTCAGAACTATGACTTTAGGAATGTTTGAGTATCTGTGTTGTGTTCTTTTTTCCTCTAGAGCCCACAAGAATAACATTGGCACCGTCCAACATGGATGTTTCTGTTGGAGAAAGTGTGATCCTGCCTTGCCAAGTTCAGCATGATCCCCTTTTAGATATCGTGTTTACTTGGTATTTTAATGGAGCCATCACAGATTTTAAGAAAGATGGATCTCATTTTGAGAAAGTAGGTGGGGTAAGTTATGGAAATTTACTCATGCTATTAAGGTGATATGAGATGCATAAGCATTTATCTATAAAGCACTCTCCTGGGATATTTTTTATTCCACTTCTGATTTTGCTCCAACCACTGATCAGCTCAAAACATTGCGGTATTTTCAGTTTAACACAGTATTTTCCACATGTAGATTTTAACTTAAACGTGTAATTGTTTTGGAAGTCAAATTTGGAAATATCTGCTTCTTTAACGTGAAGGTACTTCTTGAGAGCAGGAACTAAGACTTATATAAATTTGCATCTTGTACTATAAGTAGTAGAGTGCTTATGTATAGGAGAGAATCAAGAAAATGGATAGTAATTATGATTTCAGACAAGTAAAGAGTAAAATTAGACAGCAATTAAAGAAATAGAGAAACTATATTATACTTAAAATCAAAATCAATAATGAAGTAATATCAGTAAATATCAATTTAGTATATGCTCAGTGAATGGTATATGTAAATGCATAAAGGAAAAGATAAATAACAGGAAAATGGTCAATGACCACCATTATACTAAAAATGAAGTTCTATTGATGAATACTGTGAGATCTTGGATTCTTGGGCTATAAGGCTCTGTTTGTGGTTACAGGGGAAGGCATGAGACTAAAATAAATGGGGAAAAACTCTAAAAGGAGAAATGACATAACCAAATTTGAGCTCTCTCCCTAACTGATTCTTTGGTGATAGACCAACCTAATCCGTCATTTTCATTCTTTTGGTTTCTAAAGTCACGAGTAAGAAAAAGACCAGATAATGCATTCATTCACAGAATCTCAGAGTGGGAAGGAATAATTGTGTCATAGATAGAGAGCTTAAAAACTTCAAGGGAGAAGGAACCCACAACTTCCTGAAATTGCCTGCTTCCCATTTGGTTAACTCACATTCGTAGGCAATCTTTCCATCTGTCAAGCCTAAAGTCGCCTCTCTGAAAATTAATCTCATAGCCCTGGAGTTGGAAGTGACCTTGGAGACCATCCAATTCACAACCCTCTTATTTTTCAGATGCCCAGAGAGATAAAGAGACTTCTCCAAGAAATACTAATAGTAGTCAAGAAAATGGAATTAAAATCAAAGTCCTCTAAACTCTACATTTTGCAATCCTGCCATTATTTCTAGTTATAGTCTCTTGGGCCAAGCAGAACATGTAGATTCTCTTCCACATGACAACCCTTGGAAATATGGAAATAGCTAGCATGTACCTTCTGAGTCTTCTTTATTCTAAGCTAAATATCCCCAGTTGCATCAACCTGTGTTTACAGAGGGGAAGCTCGGTGGCATAGTGGATAGAGAGTCAGAAAAACTTATCTCCCTGAGGTCTTATGGTCTCTGACACTTACTAACTCTGTGACCCTGGACAAGTCACTTAACTCCATCTGCCTCCGTTTCTCATCTATAAAATAAGCTAGAGAAAAAAAGGCAAATCATTCCAGTATCTTTACCAAGAAAATCCCAAATGGGGTCATGAACAGTCAGAGACAACTGTAAAATGTCTCAACAATTTGTCTTCTAAAATGATATTGCCAGCCTTGACATTCTTTGTCTGTGTTCTCTTCTACATAAGAACTTCCATTTCATCATTTCTGTATGTAGAAATCTTAGGATTCTTCCACTGATCCTTTTTTTCTTTATTTTGTTCATTTTTGTATAACTTACTCTCCGATTTTCTACCTCCTATCCTTTCCTAATAAAAGCTCACCTTTGTAACAAAATCATAGATAAGCAAAATATATTTGTATTGTAAAGGCTGTTTCTGAAGAAAAATATGTCTTATTCAGTGCTTTCATTTAGCATTGTTGATAGTGTATAAATAATTCTCCTTGTTCTGTTTACTTCACTCTTTATCAGTCCATATTTTTCTCTCCAAGTTCCCCTGAATCAATCCACTGCATGACTTCTGGTGATGTGATAATATTCCATTATATTCATTTCCCACAGTTTGTTTAGCAAATTTTTCAATTAATAAATATCCACTTTTGCCCCCAGGTCTTTGCTACAACAAAAGGTTTTATTATAAATAATTGTGCACATTGGGATCCTTTCTTTCTTTACCTCTTTAGGACTTATACCTATTATGTCTGGGCTGGGTCAAAAGGTTTACACATTGTAGTGAATTTCATGAGGTTGTAGTTCCAAATTGATTTCTAGAGTGGTTGAATGAAATTCAGACTTTCACAACCTTTCCATTAGTGTTTCTGTTCTCCCAAAGTCCATCTAGCGAAAGATATTTTATTTTTTGTCATCTTGGCCAATCCAAAAGTATTTGTTACATTTTTTTCAGATGATTGTTAATATGCTAGTTTCTTTGGGTATTGCCTGATCATATCCTTTGACCATTTTATCTCTATGGAAATGGTCCTTGTTCTTTAGCATTGAATCAATTATCTATGTATCAGCTCCTTATCAGAAAAATTGTCTGTGAAGATTTTCGCCCAATTAATTCCTTTCTAATGGTAGCACTTTTCTTTATGAAAAAACATTTTTAATCCTATATAATCAAAAGTGTCCATCATGTATCTCCCTATCCTCTTCTTAATTTTCAGAAGAATCTTTCCTCAAAATACTGTTATAAAAGGGTTTGCCTTCCAGTATTCTTTAAATAGTTAATGATTATCAACTTTTTTATTATAAAGAAATTTTATTTTATCCATTTCATGTAATAACAAATCTCCCAAAAAGTTTTCTGAAGTTATATGCCAAATTATCTACCTCCCTCCTTCCTAGAGCTGGCAAGCAATTAGATCTGTGTTGTAAGTGTATTATCATGCAAAACATTTTCCATGTTGTTCATTTCTGTAAGAGAATAATGATTACCAACTTTTACAACTAGATTATGTATCTGTTTAGAGCAGGTATTCAAAACCTGTTCACCCACCAAATTTTATAGTTTGCTTATTCCTTACTCTCCTGTATTTAGTCATCCAGTGGCATTTGCTGCTTTGCTGATTCCTGAACAAGATCATTCATCTCACAACTCCAAACTTTTTTTACCAACTGTCCACCATACTTAAAATGTTCTCCCTTTTTTATCTATGCCCACTGGCTTTCCTGGCTTCCTTCATCTTCCAGATAAAATCCAAAATCCTTCAAGAAGCTTTTCCTGATCCCCCTGGTTTTTGTTGCCTTCTCCATGTTGATTTTCCCATATGTCTGATATATTTCTTTCTTATTGTGTTGTCTTCTCCATTAGACACTGTGCTCAAAGGTTTTTTTTTTTTTGGTTTGTTTTTGTTTTATATCTCTTTATACCTCTAGTGCTAAACACTGTACCTTGGAACATAGTAAGTACTTAATACATACTTATTGATTTACTGACTTTTTTTGACTGACAGTCTGGCAAACATACAGATCCTTTCCCAGAATATTGTTTTTAAATGCATAAAGCTAAATACAAATGATTAAATAGAAAACCAAGTTTACTGAAATATAATTATGAAAGTATTTTTAAAAGATCTTGGATCCCAGATTAAGAGGTCTTTATTTAGTTTTCTGAAATATGGTATGAAATGCTGTTCTAAATCTAACATCTCCCAGACCTGTCGATTTCCTGGCTATTTTTTCAGTTAGTAATAAGTCAAAGATTCCAGTAGTTTGTGCTCTTAAGTTTATTGCACCCAAAGCTACTGTGCTTGATTGCTTCGGAATTTTTCTATTGATCACTTTTTCTCTTTTTCATCCTGTACCAAATAGTTTTGATGACTACTTCTTTACTGTCTACCTTGAAATCTAAGTATTGCTAGGCTTCCTTCCTTATGTTGATTTTTTTTCATTTTTACCCTTGAATCTCTATACCTTTGTTTGACTAGATGAATTTTATTAATTTTTTTCTATTTCTAAAAAGTACTCTTTTAGTAATTTGATTGATGTGATTTGGAATCCATAAATTAATATAGTTAAGGTAATAATTTTAATGATATTGGCATAGCCCAAACAAAAAGAAGGTGGGAACTCATCATTTGGGAAATTGGCTAACCATATTATGTGATATGACTATATTGGAATATTTTGTGTCTCAAGAATTAATTCAATGGATAGATTCAAAGGAATATCAAGAGACAAACATGAACTGATACAGAATGAAGTGAACAGAATCAGAACTATTTATACAGTATCAACAACATTGTATTTCTGTGAATGGGTCTTGTTGTCATGTTCATATAATTCCTGTTTATGTATTGGTACCAGGACTGAGATCCAGAAGAGGAAGGGAAACTGGGTAGGAATAGTCAGAGAGGTAGGACAAGAAACAGGATAGAGTAGTTTAGAGATAAACATTTTTGCATAAGGATTGCTTAAACTGTGCCATAAAAGTTGACTTATTATGTCTCAGTGTGGTTATTTCCTTTAATTTAACTGTCAGTTCTTTCTATAGATTTCTGTGGAAAACTTCTTTAGGATTAATGAATGTCCTTGCAATTTAGGTTTAAATTCCTTATTCATTAATTACAATTTGTGTTGCATCATGGTTAAGAAAAAGATAGTTCTGCCATACTGCATTTACTTGTGAGCTTTTTATGCACAAACACACCAACAGTATTTTTAAATATGTCAAGAACTAATTAGTTATGTATAATGCTTTATATTCCTATTCAGTAAATTCTAGAGATCTAGCACATCTAAAATTTTAAAACATTTTATTCAAATTTTTTAATCTTTATTGCAGTTTTTGTAAAACTTGTCTAGATATGGAATATATTGTTTCCCAAATATTATAATTTTGCTGAAAAATTTGTCCGATAACTGCTATCTGTTTTCAGTAGCTCTGGGATTTCCTATTGTGATTTTTTTGAAATATGGGTGCATAGGTTTATTTGTTTGGTCATAGTTTTCAGGGACTCTTATGATTCTTAAATTATCCCTCCTTGACCTGTCTTCCTGGTTTATTGTTTTTGATAGTAGATAGGTACCTTCCATTTTCTTCATTTTTTCAAATCTTTTTACTTTGTTGTAATATTCTTTATTGCCTGAGTCAATGAATTCTTTTTGTTCTATTTTTTTAATTTTTTATGGAATCCACTAAAACCTAACTCAGGATGGCTTTCTGCTATCTATTCTAAATTAGGTATATTTCCTTTCAATTTTTTACCACCCAAACTCTCATTCCATCTGTCTCTAGATTTCTTCCTTTCAGTCTCTCTTGTAGTCTTTATGTAGTCTCTAAACCATTCCCCCCTTCACCTCGAGTTTCTTCTTGTAGTTCTTTTGAGTTTTCTCACTTATTCTGGTTTTCACTCTTTGGCTTCTCTTTAATACTCGATTTTCTCATAAGCTTCACTTCCTCATATATTCAGTTTCATTTCTTGGTTTTGGATTTTGTGCTTTGGCTGGTCCCCTCTTTTAACTCTTTAATAGGTTGACTTAGTATTGTTTGGTTTTGACCCCTGTGATATGGTTGGGATTGTTAAAATGAGGTGGTGTCTTCTGACTGAAAACTAGGCTCTCTAAACAGTAGAAATGAATAGACTACAAGTTTCTGTGAATTATATCATTGGCTACGTTTTTTTTTTTATCCTCTTTGCAAAATCCTCACTGGGGAATTGGTACTCTCTTCTTCTGTGTTCCCATCAATCCCAGAGGGATGTTGGAGATCCCGCTGGTTGGAAAATGATAAATTGGCTTTACTTATTGTTACAAGACCCAGTGTTTCAAGAAATACACAACTGGGTTCTATCTCCCTGGACAATGATCTGGGCACTCAGAAATTTCCATATTTTGATTCCTATAGGTCAACGGGACAGGATTTGGGCATCAAATGTCCCATTATTGGAGGTGGTACTGGCTCATGATGTCCCTATTCAAGTGATTGCTCTCTCCCCACCTCTCCTTATCTCCACTAGCTTTTTACTGGGTTACGGGACTAGAAGGTGGTACCTCTAGTGTGATCCTCTGCTCCCTTCCCCACCCCCATTTGATGGTTAACTGTGATTGAACTGATATCTTTAGTTAGACTCCCACACCAGCCTCTGCCTTCTTTTTACTTTTGTTGCATAATGTTGAATGGACAAAGGAGTCTACTTCTCTCTTTTTTTTTCTTTCTTTCTTTCTTTCTTTCTTTCTTTCTTTCTTTCTTTCTTTTTTGGATTTAGTCTTACTGCAATCATTCTAAGATGTTCACTAATGTCTTGGTAGGAGAGCTGAACTTCTCTTTGCCCTTTCACATCGCATTTTTCATATTCCACTATCTGGCCTTAGAAGTTACATCATCATATAGGAATTAAATGACTTGCTCAGAGTCACAAAGCCATTGTGTGTCAGTGGCAGAAATTGGACTTGGGTTTTCTTGACTCCAGGGCAAATAACTTCATGAACTAGGTCATGTTATCACAGTAACAAGTTTGTAAACTGACCTGTCCTTTCAAGTTATATTTAAATAGGGCCCCAGGATAGAAATGAAAAGACTATAGATCTAAATTGTTCTTTTTTCTGTTTGGGCATAAATTGATGATCAATTAAAGCTCATGGGTTGGGTGAGAGGGAATATGAAGGACTCATTCTTTTTTGTTTGTTTCTTTCTTTTACTCCAAATTTTGCAAATTAAAACAAAAATTTCCATATATAAAGAAAATAAGATTGTACATAAATGAAATCACAAATGTCTTATATAGTAGTTTACTTTTCTTCATATCTACATAATTAATCCAATCCACAAGTGTCTCAACATCTTCCCACCCTCTCTAATTCACAGAAGGTTTTGTCCAGGAGCCTAATATGATCATACAAATTAAATCTTTCATGTTTTCACTTTTCAGTTCCCTTAGTGAGGTTAACAGTTCATTCTTCTAGTATTATTTCTGTATACTATTCTGTTGGTTCCACTCATTTCGCTGTTCATTATCTTGTATAGTTCTTTCCAGTTTTTTTTAATTAGACTGATCATTGCTTCTAATGACATAGTGGTATTCCATCACAATCATAAAACGTGTTTAGTCATTCCCCTATTGATGGGCATCCCTTCAATTTCCAGTTCTTTCTCACCACAAAAAAGAGCCCTCTAAATATTTTAGAACATATGGATTATTTTCCTTGATTTCCTTAGGAAATAGAAGACCTAGCAAGAGTATACACAGTTTTATAAGTCTCTGAGTATAATTCCAAATTGTTCTCCAAAATGGTTGAATGAGTTCACAGCTCCACCAACAATGTCTTAGTGTCCCCATTTTTCTACAGCCCTTCTACCATTCATCAATTTGCTCTTTTGCCATTTTAGCCAGTCTGAAGGATGTGATATGATATCTCATAATTACTCTAACTTGCATTTCTCTAATCAGTAGTGATTTAGAGCATTTTTTCATATACATATATCTGGCTTTAATTTCTTTATCTGAAAATTGTCTGTTCATATCTTTTGCCCATTTACTAACTGGGAGATGGCTTTTAAAGGATTCATTCTATGTCCACTATTCTGCTATATAGATTAATTCATTAAATCAAATTAGTATGATTTATCTACAATTAGGCATAAAGGTAGAATACACATTACTGTCCTTACAGGTAAGACTTGAGTTTGAGTCTCTCTTAAAGCCCTCATTAACTACATTACTCTTTTAAGCTCTCTTAATCTTAACTTCCTTAGCTATAAAATGGAAACATCAATAAATTTTACATCATAGGATTGCAATTGTCATTGCCAAATAAGATAATGTAAACAAAATTCTTTGTAAACTTTAAATCACTATAAATGTCAACTATAGATAATGATTAACACAAATTGGAAACAGTAATTAAAGTCATTCTTTGTCTTAGTGTTTTACATATTTCTGTTTATATTTTTAGCACCTTTTCTTGGTTTTAGATTTTCATTTCATAATGAGCACTATAGTCAAAAACAGCTATAATTCTAGTAGGTACCCTTTTAGCTTAAGTTAAATATTTTAGCTTTTGTTAGTAGGAATGCGAAAATAGTTTTCAAAATCAAATCTCTGTGTGGTGCTACCATAATATAGCTACTCGTATTTACTTTCTTTCTCAAGACCTATTTTTTTTCCTTCTTGACTGTGAATTTGAAAAGAAGTTAATTATATTTATATATTCAAAAATTAATCCTAAACATCAGTTTGTGGTTAGGTTTTGAATAATGATTTTGGGACAGCCATACTTATTTAATTAAAAGGCACAATTTAATTAAAAAATTCCCTAAATAACTAACTGCCTGACTTTAATCATATCCATTTTCATATCTAGGCACTGTAAGCATAGTCGAAAGGGCAATAGATTAATTAGAAGATGAGGATGGCAGTCCTGGCTCTGATATATATTGGTGGTATAACTACAGGCAAGTCATACCACTTCTCTAAGCCTCAGTTGCCCCATCTGTAAAGTGGAGATAATGGCATTTTTCCATTCCCCTCAAAGGCTTTCTTGAGAAAATTATTTCATAAGCTACATCTTAAGTAAATATGAGCTTTTTTGATCAATATAAATTGTTCCGAAGGAAAATTCCCAATTAATTTTTTTAAGATGTTAAGTGAATTAGAATTACAAAAATGGGAATCTGAACCACAGGGACATCTTAACATTTTCTGAACTGGATTCTTAAGTTTTCCTCCTCCAATTACTTCCTCTCTGATAAAGTTGTAAGGATCCAATTAAAAAGATTTTTTTTGAACTGAGGAGGGCAGCTAGGGGATGCAATACATAGAGTATCAGACCTGGAGTCAAGAAGATACATATTCCAGAGTTCAAATCTGGCCTCAGATACTTACTAGTTGTGTGATCCTGGGCAATTTGGTCTGCCTCAGTTGCTTCATCTGAAAAATAAACTTCAGAAAGAAATGGAAAACCATTCCAAGAAAACTCCAAAGGAGGTCACAAAGAGACAGAATGACTAAATAACAATTAAAAAGCTAATAAATTGAAAGCAGATGTACTAATATTATGATACTTTGTATTTAATATTGACAAATTATTTTAAGATCTTCTAATAAAACTGGACACTACAGCAGATTTATTACCTCCCTTGATTTGTGGCCATTTTAGGTTTCTTTCCCTGCTGCTATCAGAGGACAATCATGACCAGTTATCAAGATAACAATCTAAATCTATTTATTCTTGATATAACTATAAAATAAGGCTTAAATTGTAAGATAAATAAAGATCAAGCTAAAGACGTACCAAAGGTTGTCAATAATCAGATAAAAGAGGAACAGAGAAGAAAGGAAATGGTTCCGACTTGCATAATCCAATTCCTCTGAAATCAGAAAAATCTATAAATTGAGAATTCCCTATTTTGCGATCATGCCATTCTCAATATCGTGAAATAAATTAATTTTTATTAAAAAAGAAAAAATAGGAAAAATATTCCGATTATGTAAGAACTCAAATGACAACCAATTTTTTTTCTCTGTGTTAGTCTCATTAAATGACTTCTGCTATTTATTCTCTTCCATTCTGCTGGTGGCTAAAGGAGTTTGTGTAGCCTCTGTTTTTACATGTTTAATTTGAGATGTCTATGGGACATTAACTTGGAGATATCTAATGAGACATTGCTTAATACATGACTGGAGTTGAGGAGAGCTTCACAGATGAATATTTACTTCTGAGAATCATCCACATAGCAGAATAACCAATATAAATTTAGGGAGATGCTTTGAGGTACAAATAAGTGTATGTGTGTGTGTGTGTGTGTGTGTGAGACTTTAACACACCTTTGTTTTTCTATACATTTTTGAAGTAGCTAAAACCAAGGAAGTAAATAAATAGTCAGTAAAAAAGAGTAAAGAGGGAGGAAGGAAGACCAGAACAAGGCACTGTGGCATGCTTTTAATGATGCGTTACCAGACCAGGAAACTAGGATGCAATCAAAAGAGCACTAGTTTTGGAGACACAGGATCTAAGTACAAAACTCACCTCTGGCATTTATTGTTGGCATGAAACCAAGTCAACCCTGTGAACTCTTGAAACCTCTAAGTTCTCAAGAAGTTCTAAATCTTACATCCTCCCCTCCCTTTGTCACTCAAAAATTTCAGATACCATCACTGAAAACCTCCTTAAAATAGGAGAAATGCTCATGTCCTACTCAAAGGAAGAAACTTCCCTTGCTCAAGGTCCCCTAAAAGACATCCATTGCTCCATAATTAGCTAGGTCAGCCACTTGGAAGGAATTATTGAAGCCACTTAAGGCTGTCAACAAAATTTTGACAAAGTTTAAGACCTTTCTTAATTTATGCATGCCCTTAGTTCAACATCTAGAGATGGGACAATAAAGATTTTCTCAGCGGAAAAAATATACTTAGATCATAATCTTAAGTTTGATCTTCATTTTTTACTTTTCTTACATCATTATCTTAACCCCAAATAATCAAAAAAGTGAATCAAACCTTGATATACTGTATTTGCCTATATTGGGAGGTATTAATACTCATTCTGAAAGATTAACAACTTGCAATTTTATCTATCTTCTGAATTTTACTTTCATTGATTGATAGTATCCTCCTTCTTGAGACTACAAGTCCATTCAAGTATCAAGAGAGTCAACCTGTTTTATTAATTACATGCTAAGCCAAGGTCCTTTATGAAATCAAAAGAAGACATAGAGTCTACCTTCTTGGAAATTGCTATCTGATGAAGAAAGTTAAGACACAAATAAATATTACAAAAATTGGATGAAAATATGGCAAAGAAGCTTAACCTATTATGGGTATTTTGACAGGGGAATGAAGAGGGGGGAAATTCGTGAAGTTTTTTCATGATATTCATCCTATTAATTGAAACTCAAACAATTTTAATCATGATTAATCTCTTCATACTATTTCTAATGCTTTTTTAAAGTGTCAACGCTATAACTTGCTTCTGTGATTTCCAAATTTAAAAATGTCTGTCTTCAAGAACTTATGTTCTTTGGTGGATACAATAACAATTTCTACGTTATTGTGGTTTGTTTAGTTAAATGACATTTTTTGGGGGCATTTTGATATTTTAACATAAGTACCCAGGGGCCTTTGGTTGATTGGTGCATGTGTACCAAATGACCCACATAAATAAATAACTCACAGAAAATGGCTGGTGACAAGCTATCCTTTTTTCCTTAAAGACTCATGTTCTAATTTTAGAAAAAAATCAGCCTATTTTATGATATATTTCATTGTTATATTTATATATATCCAAACATGAATTAGAGAGAATACGGAGAAGGAATAGTCCATCACCATTCATTCCAGTTTTTAAAGCCAACTTTCTGAAAATTTTGGTGGGTGGGATGGTTCTCACTGTAGCAAACCCTCTTTGATTTTTTAATAGTGTTTCTTTTTCATTGACTTCAGCATTTTAGATCAGGCTCTTTGCCAAGAGAGCAGTCAAGTGATGGGCAAAGAGTCATCTGAAGTCAAGTCTTCCATCATCTTTCATCATTTCCAGTGTGACTTTGAGGCTGAGAAGATCTGATAGGCAGCAACAGAAGAGAGGCAGTGTTTCACTCTTGAATTGACCTCTCTCACTCACTTTCTCATTGTCATAACTGTTATGGGAACCTGTATAAGAAGATGGTAAAAAAAATCATAAGCATGCTTCCCAGCCACTATTTTAACTTTCACAGGTGTTTTGGTCTTTAAAAGAATTGGAACCTTGGTTTTTGGCTTTCCATTAAAAAAGAATTATAAACACTGAGCTCAAGGTTCATTCTGAATAGGTTTTATCTTCTTATTCTTTTTAGAACATTTGATGAGGTTCCTACTGAAATATTCATAGCAAACAGGGTAGATTATTGCACAATCATGTGTAGTATAATACATACAATGGGTGTTCACCATGAATTTGAATGAATAAATAAATGAAAACTTTATCAAATAATTTTTGACTTTTCATCTAGTGGCCTCTGACTTATTTCACAATCATGCTTTTAATCCCAAGGAAAATTCCCAAAGAATGATGCTATTTAAGGCTGAATCATTTAATTTTTTTTAGGAAACAGAAGGGTCAAAATTTGAAAATAAGGTCTCTTATCTAGGAAGTACTTAGATTTCCCATGGGGTAACCTATAGTACCTAAAATGGTTTTGTCATTCTTTTCTACTACATTAAATTAATGGAGCCCCTAAATGCTAATGATACTCAAATGCAAATATGGCAAACTATTTAGAATCAAGAATTATGACACCGATGTCTACTACCTTGACCTTGACTTTTGACTTTGCTAAAATCATTTCTCCTCTTTTGCCCTCAGTTTTCTGTTGTGGAAAATAAAATCTGAATTAAAATATCTCTGTGGTCCTTCTCAATCCTAAATCTTATGGTTCTCTAATGCTTATAATCATTAGAAATCCTTAGGACAACAATAACTTGTAGTAACCTGCGTTTAGTGAAGCATCTATACAAAAATAATTTAAAAACAAATCCACTTGGAATGAGCATATGAAACAGGAAAAATCCATTAATGAATGAAATAATAATCACTTTATTATATACAATGTATTAGGTGCTTATCTGAACAATAATATTGCTCCCATCCTATGGAGAGAGGACAGTGGATTGTTTCACAGAATGACACACTTAGTTGACAAGAATTTAATGTTCATTAGAAATGTTTAGACTGTCACTTAACTCTAGCCTCAGCATGTCTTGTATGGCATATAAACAAGCTTGAAGAATAAATGTCAAAATTATAGTATGTCAGTATTTGAATAACTATATCATGCTAGTTTCCTTATATAATCCCTTTGTGAGATTATACTATTTTTGGCAAAGGATGAAGGCTTTCACTTGTTTAGACAACCAACCAAATGAGAGCTGAAATTGAGGCAGCTAGGGGACACAGGGGATAGTATCAGAAAGACATGATTTCAAATTCTGCCCCAGGCATTTACTTAGCTTTGTGTCCTTGGGCAAGTCTCATAATTTCTCCCATTCTTAGTTTCCTCATCTGTAAAATAGAGCTGAAATAATACTTACCTCCTAGGGCTCTTTTGAGAATCCAATAAGATAATATGTTTAGTGTTTCATAAACCTTAAAGCACTATAAAAATATAAAGCACCATTTTTAGAAAACATTAAAATTGTTTTCAGTGCTGAAGCCCAACTTTAGTGATTGCCAATTATTTCTCTCCCTTTATTTACAAAAGAAAAAAAAGGTGAAGTTGTTGCCACTCATTATCATCATTCTTAAAGATTTCACTGGAAAGCTCAAGATGCAGATGGGAAGCCAATGATTCTACGTGGCTTTTTTCTTTGTATCTTTAGCTCTTACCTCAATGCCTGGCACATAGTAAGTGTTTAATAAAAGCTCGTTGATTGATTGATTGAACCTTGGCAGTTGATATCCTGAACCGTAGTCCTGAAATATTATGCTGTTCCTGCTACTCCTAAGACATCTGGAGATGATTGACACGGGATGTCAAGGTTTGGAGGCAGCGGGGCAAAATGTTGCCTGATTAATATTGGAAGCTAGACAATAATATGGTGTTTACAGTGATAAAAAGGAAAAAGAACCACCCATTCAACCTTGCTACCTGAACAGCAAACAAAGTATTTTTTGAGCTAGGAAATTATGCTTTTGACAGTCCACCAGAAGCATTTCCATTCAGAATCCTTACTACAGGATAAGTTTTTGCACACAATTTGTCATTTTGAAGGTCCTTCCTCCTTCAGAAGTTTCCTTCTTCCAAGGTTGATTCTGTAGATTTAATTTTCCAGTATAAGGTACCTATCACAATATGCTTCAGTATCCATAAAATTAAAAATACCCATTTGATTTTTTCACATAGACTAAATCATCATTTGAATTTCTCCCCCTATGAACACAAAGAACTTTCAATTACACTTCAGTATCACCATGTGGAGAAAAAAGTCACAGGGAAAATCAGTTTATTTTTTATTTTATTTTATTTTATTTTATTTTAAACCCTTAACTTCTGTGTATTGACTTATAGGTGGAAGAGTGGTAAGGGTGGGCAATGGGGGTCAAGTGACTTGCCCAGGGTCACACAGCTGGGATTTGAACCCAGGACCTCCCATCTCTAGGCCTGGCTCTCCATCCACTGAGCTACCCAGCTGCCCCAGAAAATCAGTTTAAAGAGAGATCCCAGAACTTCATCACTGTTGGCACAGATGATAATTCTCTTCACATTTCAAAAATAATGTGGGCTATGAATTTGTTTTCACATACCGTATTCATTGTATCTAGTTATTGTTTAAAAGAAGAATAGTAATGATGAATTGAATCCTAAGCATTTTTAATGAATAAAATGCTAATGCCAAAAGTCAGAATGTTTTAAATGACGGGAAACAGAAATGATAACGTTTTAAGTGAAAAACTTCATTGATACAGAGATGAAGTAAAAATAAATTCTATTTTTATTGGAATGTGGTTTTGCTAATGAAATTTCCTTCTTTTTGTTAAAAACCACCAGACCGATATCAAAATTGTTTAGTTAGAAATATCTGATATCTCTTCAGAAAACCCTTTCAAGAAAAAATAATTTATGGAATTCCTTCTAGCTCTCAATTTTAATGATCATAATATAGTAATAATATAATGATAGGATCAGAAAGTGGACTTGTGTTTTAATATAGACATGCTGGATGAAGGAATGCCTTTTACCAATCAATATAGGTTGTCACATTCTCTGCAATTAATTTTTATTGTTTTGTAGCTATATATGCCCATATATGATCCCCAATCACACTTTCTTTTCCTGATGGCTGAGAGATCTTGTGTTCTGGAAGGCAGCTTGGGCTGATGGAGGGAAGGACCAGAAAGTTGGGGGCCAGAACCAGGCAGGAGCCCCTCTCCTACCTCTCTGTCCCTTGATAGTTGTCTAACCATGATTGCTCCGAGCCTCAAATGCCTCGTGAGAAAAAGGATGATAATACCTGTAGTACTTTCCTCAGAGCCTTCCATTCCAAATGAGATGTTGAATGCAGCAAACAAATACTATAGATTCTTTGATTATTACTCCTTCTTTCTTTTTCTCTTTCTTCTCCCTCTTCCTCATACTAATAACAACTAGCATTTGTACAGAAATTTAATGTTTTCCAGAAATTCATAAATACATCATTTTAGTTATTTATTTATTTAGGACTGTTATTTATCCCCACTTTACAGATGTGAAAAATGAGGCAAGACAGAAGTTAAGTGATTTACCCAGGTCACACTGTTCATAAGATTCTGAGGACAGATTTGAATTTCAATCTTTCTGATGTCAGGTCTGATCCTTTGAACATCAGACTACCCAGCTGCCTCTTCTCTTCTTGTTATTCCTATTTCTTCTCTTCTTTCTCCTCTTCCTCTTCTGCGTCTTTTTCTCTTCCCCCACAAAGCCCAATATAAACATTTGGTAAATATCTTGGCTCTTTAAATAGCCTATGAAAAGAACACATATGTTTGATAAATGAGAAGGAATGCTAGAAAATTTACCAGAAAAATCCAAATTATTTTCATCACATTCTACTAATGATGTATTACTTATCTCCTGTAACCCACATTCAGTGTAACAACAAATTTCATTCCCACTTGGATAATTTCATCTATTCATTACTCCTACTCTGCAGTGGGGTACCTGTGGTGTTCAGGGAGGACTAGTACCTCTGGTTGGAGGTTCCTTTTTGGGGCTGCCTACCACCCCAATCTCAAAGAAAGTATATGTTCAAAGACCACATCCCAATAAAGCCATCTTTGCAGATGGGCTAAACCAGGTTGATAGATAAATGGGTATTTTCCAGTTCTCCCTGACAAGTCAAAAAAAGAAAATGCTCAACTTAGTCTGGCAGTCCAGTAGTAAAATAAAGTAAGCAATAAAAGCCCTATTAACAATGGATTACTAAAATGCAATTAAGATTAACAAATAGAAGGTGAAAAACTGAAAAGATTTTCTGGAAGAAAAAAAGCAAAAAGGAAGAGAAAACTTTATAAAATAACACAAGTTAGGAAACAAACAAGGAAGCAGAGCAGACATGAATACTGGCTAAAATGTGGAAGAACGAATGAGTTTGAGTGGACAAAGGGAAGCTTGATGAGAACCTGAAGAAATGACTGAAAATGGTACTGGTACATCACTAGAGTGCTAGAATGTGTACAAATTAATTAGTTTGCAATCTAAGTAGTTAATAAGCATGTCTGAGTAATTATATATTTAATGTTGTTTTGATAAAATATTTAATACTAATATGCAGGCCCAGCTCCTATCCTATAAAAGAAAAAAACTCTATTCTATGTCTTTTTTTACTTGACTACTCATTTTCAAAGAAATCAATAAGGAGAGGAAGAAATGAAAACTTCCCCCTAAGGAATACTTGCTTTGATAGTATTTGATAGTAAAACTGCTCAACTTCACTGGAAATAAAAAAAAAACTCTCAAAACAATAATCTGCCTGTAGTATATGTCAAGGTCAGAAGACTGGAAAGCCTTCCAAAGGTCAGACAGTGCTGAAAATTTTTCTTTGGGCATAAATTCCCTTAAAAACAAGAAACCCTTGAAAAGAAGGAAAATTTTTAAGTTAAACGAAAGCTTAATGTGTAAACATCTCTTCTGGAAAATTTGTACTATTAGATTTGTACTATTAGATTTAGTAACAGTATATGTGCACATATTCCATTTGCCTCATTATGACCCATGGACAAGTTTTGCTTTCTGTGCATGCACACACGTGTGTGTGTGAGTGTGTGTGTGTGTGTAGACAGACAAGTTCTAAAAGATATTCATATATCACAATCAGAAATAAGGCATCTATAAACACATAACTCTTTATAATTTCATAATTTTCATTTCATAATTTAATGCCATACTTTTATTTTAACACATCATTTTCCCTGATAATAACTCATTGTACACATCATTTTTCATGTGTGAGTAGATACTATGATATATTGAGGACTTATCTAATACGTGAGATTCTGTGGTGTTCCAGAGTGACAATAGAGTATGTAGGTACAAGAAAAACGCAAAGAGGAAAGACTATAGAGAAGCACGGTTATTTTTTTTTTGGCTTTTTCTGAAATAGTGGTCTAGGAGAGGGAGTTACCAATTAAGGTGGTGTGGGGTACCTTAGCCAACGTTTCCCCGTGGTAGCAAGGTGGTTAATGACTCATGTGGAAGAGAGGGTAACCATTGGGATTGGTAGTTGTTTAAGTTCTCATCATCACCATTTTGGAGCAAATTAATAAATATACACTGCTTTCTCAAAGCAGGAAGATGTACTCTCTGCCACCAGGGAAAATCTCATTTTTGTGTTTGTCTCTCCATCGTCTTGCACATTGCCTAGCACAGAGACATGCTTGCTAAATGATTGTTGATTGGTTTTTGGCTGTTGGAAATCCAGTATTAAGCAATACACTTCCTAAACTGGTGGATTTATAATCTTAGTGGTGAGGGTTCTTTCCCTACCAGTGCAGACAGTGCTGGTTCAGGGTTCAAGGTTTTTTTAGCCTTTGATCTCTGCCTCTTATTCAGCTACTTTGTGTCTTCACAATTGGACTGTAGTCCATGATATGAGGGCAAATAGGTAGCACATTGGACAGAGCACTTGCCTTGAATTAGGAAGACTCATCTTCCTGGTTTCAAATTCATCCCCAGACTCTTACTATCCGTGGGTCCCTGGGAAAGTTACTCAACCCTGTTTACCTCAGGTCCTCATCTGTAAAATGATCTGGAAAAGAAAATGGCAAAAAAACACTCCAGAATCCTTGCCAAGAAAGCCCTGAGTGGGGTCACAAAAAAAAAAGATACAACTTAAAAACTACCCAATAACAAATTTAAAATAAATCTTCTCTTAAACTGTTTTTTACCTCCCTTGTTTCTCTCAGTTTTATCCATCAATGCTGCTTATATTCTTTGATTATTCTTCATTATAAGCATTTGCAAATAAATTTACATTCTAAACCAGTTTTTATCCTAAACTAGATATGGCTCTGTTTCAATAAATAGCCACTGGGATACTAATCAAGTTTTTTTAGGTACTTTGGAGGAACTGATTTTATCAGTTAAACTAATTTGGGAATTATTCCAACTTGTGCCTATAATATTGCTCATAATTACATCTTATTTTATCACAAAAAAACCTGTATATCAATATAGACATATGCGTATACAGGTATCCCTTCCACATTGTATGAGTTAGGGGCAAGATGCCCCGTGATCTGAAAAATCAATGTAAAACTTTTGGATTTTCATGTTCTTTTTGCAAACTTTAACTTTTTACTTATGTTTATTTTTTAAAAGAAATTACACATATTAATAGAATTAAAAAATAAAATATGTTAATATGATTCAATGCAAAACATATTTTCTGCATTTCTGAGTTTTTCTGTGTCTAATGGCCTTCATGTGTTATCTGTGGATTTGTCAAAACTCTCCAAAAAATTCCCATTTAATTTCTTATGGCGACCTGCAATATAGCAAAACCACAATGGGGAAAGTCATGATGTAAAAAAGAATACCTGTATCTAATTCTAATTACACCTTGCCAATTTTTGGTGCTTCACTGATAGACATGTGTATCTATGCATGTAGATATATATTTTATGGATATTTTCAAATCCACAAACATTTATTAAGCACCAATGATATGTCAGGTAATGTGCCAAATACTGGGGATAAAAAGAAAGACAGAAAGATAAAGCATGCTCTCTTGGAGCTCATAGTCTAATAAGGAGGACAACAGGGAAGCAGATACATGCAGATAAACTCTGTATATGATCATTTAGAAGAAATAGATAGAAAAGATTTTAGTTACGACTTGAACGAGACCAAAGAGGAGGCCAGGAGATAAAGCCAAGGAAGGAGAGAATTCCAGACATGAGGAGGCACCAGTGAAAATGCTCAGAATTGAGAGATGGATTATCTTATTTGAGAAACAATAAGGAGGCCAATGCACTGGAGTGAAAAGAAGATTGTGTAAATAAGGTGTAAGAAGATTGAAGGATCCCAGCTATGAAAAGCATTGACCACCAAATAGAAGATTTTTTTTATTTCATCCAGAATGTGATAGGGAACCACTGGAGGTAACTGAATAATAGAGATGAAAATTGTCAAATAAATCTCTACTTAGGAAGAGAAATTTGACAGCTGAGCAGAGAATGTAGTGGACGGGTGAAAAACAAAGAGATCATCAACCAAAAGGTCATTGTAGTGCCTGATGTGGGAGATGAAAAGGGAATGGAAAAGTATGATGGCAAGAGTTAGGAGAAAGAAGGGGAAACTGAAAAGAGATGTATCAGAAAAAATCAATGGTATGTGTGGCAATAGATTGGATTAGGGAGGCTTAGAGAAAGTAAGGATTCAGGAATAACACTTAGATTGTAAATCCAGGTAACTGGCAGAATGGTGGTATTTTTTATAATACTAGAGAAAAGCTCAGCAGAGAAGAGGTTTTTTTTGGGGGGGGTGGAAAATAGTTTTTAGTTCAAATTTGGATATGTTGAGGTTAATATATAAATGAGATATCCTGTATGAGAGTTACAAAAGACATTTGGAGATTTGAGTATGGAGGTTAGGAATAGATAAGTAGATCAGGGAATCCTCAAAGTAGAGATCATAATTGAAAACTTGGGAACCCATGAGATTCCTAAGTGAAACAGAATAAAGGAAGAAGAGTCAAAGCCCTGGGAGTTATCTACCATTAGTAGGTCTCTTCTGGATGAAGAGCCAATAAAGGAGACCATGAAAGAACAATCAATGATTCTGTAGAAGTACATACATATATGTACATGTCTGTTTACATTTTTGTATTACATATCTTTCACATAAATATTCATTTTGCAGAATCTCTCACATGCATCTACATGTATCTAAGACTTATTAAAAAATCTGTATTTTTACATTTTTTATTTTATCTTGTATCACATAATTCTGAGCTACAAGATCCAGTTTTCTGTTAATGAAATGTTTCCATCATTACCGAGTAACTTAGGCTTTCAAACAATGATGTTCATTACTGGTTTATTCCACAGAGTTCTTCAGGTGATTTGATGATTCGGAACATTCAGCTCAAACACAGCGGGAAATATGTTTGCATGGTACAAACAGAAGTAGACAGTGTTTCATCTGCAGCAGACCTGATAGTAAGAGGTAAATGGACTTGACTTTTCCATACCTTTCTCTACCTTTAATTGATCTTTTCTAAGTGAAGAGAAAACAGCAGTGGAATCAGTAGGTTTCTTCTTTTTATCTCTAATTTCTGCTGACTTTATCTCATGTATATATACTTGTCTGTATCTGTCTCACACATTAGAAGAGAAGTTCCTTGAGGGCATTTTTGAAGGTTTAACACAATGTCTTGTCACATAGTATGCTTAATAGGCCCCTAGGTGGATCAAACACTTAATAGTTGTGTGACCCTAAATCCCTAAATAAGTCTCTTCACTGCTGGTTGACTCAGTTTCCTCAATTGTAAAATGGGGTTCATAAAAATATCCCCCCCCAGAATTGTTTTGAAAATCAAATGAGATATGTGTCAAGCATTTAGCTCAATGTCTGGCTCACTTGTTTGGTTTGTAGTGGATACTTATGCCCTTCCTTCTTAACCTTCCATTCCAAAATAAATGCTGATTAACTATTTAACGAATTGATTATATGAGCTCATTCTGACTCAAAGCTAATGTTTGTTTTTGATGGTCTGAGAGGACAAGTACTAATTTAAAGAAATAAAATTCTTTTTATATGTACTCATAGCACACTTTAATTGATATTTCACAATCACAATCTGAGATGATATATTTTAAGTATTTCATTAGTTCAGAAATGCAAAAGAAGGTTTCTTTTTTTTTAATGTACCCCCAAAGAATCAAGATTTTCTAGAATATGCTCTACAGGAAACTCACCAGACCTCGCTGCTCTCCAGTGCTGATTTGCTGCTGAGTTGAAAAATTGCCCTGGTCTATCCTAGGGTAAAACAGCTTTAGATAACAAATTGGTGGACAAGAGAGATGCATTAGTAGATTACTGGAGGATGCTGGGTCTGAAATAAAAGACATCAAATTCGGAAAGGTATAGGGATCCTGCTGCACAAGGGCCTCCGAAAGAATGTGGCATCTGTAATCGCTTAATGTTATAGTCTTAGAATGACTTTCTCCCGCCTGGATTTCATACTTTTCAAACAACAGACAGAATTTCAGCCAGTGTTAAAAGAAAGAGTGGTGTTTTTATCCCCAGCTAAATGGCTTTTTCCCTAAGAACTGGAGAAATTGGAATCTGTTGGAGGCATTCAGGGGGTGCTCTTATGGGTTATTTTCTTTTGTATTAAACCTTAACTCCTCTCACAGAGTTGCCACTCATGTGCAGGAGGGTGTCTGAAAAGCTGAAAAGATTAGCATGTCTATTACCTCCCCTGGCCAGCCACTGAAAATCTCCTTTCTTGACCTCCAAAAGTGAATTCCTTTACATATAAAAGCCAATTCCTCATTTTGTTTGTCTTGGCTAGGTTCTCCTGGGCCACCAGAAAGTGTAAAGGTGGATGAAATAACAGACACCACGGCCCAACTGTCCTGGAAAGAAGGTACCGACAATCATAGCCCAGTCACCTCCTACGTCATTCAAGCTCGGACACCTTTCTCAGTGGGCTGGCAAATAGTTACAACAGGTAATGAGGAAAAACAGAATTTCAGATCCTGGATTTGCGTTTCAAACTCTCATTTTAAGAGTCTGAATTCTTTATTCTCAAAACATTGCTTTATAGTGCCTGACATCATCGATGGAAAAATGTTCACAGCCACAGTGGTGGACTTAAATCCTTGGGTGGAATATGAATTCCGTGTTGTAGCCAATAACAAAATTGGAGGTGGGGAACCAAGTTTACCCTCAGAAAAAGTAAGAACTGAAGAGGCAGGTTAGTGGTTTTTGGTTCTTGGTGGGGGAGGGCAGAATTTCTTTTTAAGAAATTAATAGCTTCTAGTCCTGGGTCTATTTAACTGTTCATTTTTAGTATCAAAGAATATGGTACACTGGAGGCAGCTGAGGACCCTGCTTCATGCCTCAACATCACCCCCAAAATGGGTGATTTCTCCGAGATCTCCTTCTTTTGTATTTAATAGTTTTTTATTTTCAGAAAAATTTTCCATGGTTTCATAAGTCATGTTTTTATTTTCCCCTTCACCCCCTCAACCCTCCGCCCCCCTCTGCTGTAGTTAATTCTCATTTCCACTGGTTTTAGTATGTGTGGTCAGTCAAGACTTATTTACACATTATTGATAGTTACATGGGTGTGGTCTTTTCAGGTCTACATCTCCACTCATGTCCTCATCAACCCAAGTGTCCACGCAATTCTTTTTCTTCTGTGTTTCTACTCCTGTAGTTCTTCCTCTGAATGTGGGTAGTGTTCCTTTCCATAAATCCCTCAGAACGAGATCTCCTTCTGATCTCCTCTATCTCACATATCCCTAAGAAAGAAATTCCCATCATCTCCTCTTTCTTTCCTATCTTCTATTGTCTCATGACTCTTCTCTTTGTCAAGGCCAACCCCTTTGAATGCATCTCATCTCTACTGTCGTCTGCATCAGAATATCCCATTCTACCATCACTACAATTTTACTGTAATCTTTAATTTTTCACCATTATCTGCTGCTCTGATTCATACAAATAAACCAATGTCTCACCTATCCTTAAAAAAATAAAAGAAAAAGAACATTTGAAGATCTCCCCCTCCTTTTTCTCTCCCCTTTAATGGCTAAAATTTGAGGTGCCCATCAATATTAAGTGCTTCTATTTGTATATATTTCCTCTACTCTTACTTTTTTCTAAACCTCCTATAATCTGGTTTCTGATACTATCAGTGAACTGAAAAAGATCTACCCAAAGTTACTAATGATATCTAAATTTCCACATCTAAAAACTTTGCTTCTTCAATACTTACCTTACGTGGTCTATGATACTACCACCTCTCTAGCTAAGAGAAGATTTCTCCTGCTTCTCTTCCTACCTGTCCGTCCACTCCTTAGACTCCTTTTGTCTCTGTCCTGTTTCATACATACTGGGAAGGGGGGAGCTCAAGAATCTGTCTTGAGTTCTCTAATGTCTTTCTTTTATACTTTTCATTTGGAGATCTCGTTATCACCCCAAAATTATAATCTTTGCGTGTGATTCTTAAACCTCTTTCTTCAACCATATTCTCCCTCTTGAACCACAGTCAGCAATTTGGCCGACATCGATGACATCTCCAACTCAAATGCTTCTCAAACTCAAGATGTCCAATATTAAGCTCATTATCATTTCCCTATCCAAACTTTTTTATTATTGCCAAGGGCACTATCATCCTCCCACTCAAGCTTACAACTTCACTATCTCCCTCAAATCCTCACTCTCATGTCACATTTAATCTGTTGCTAAATTGAGTTGTTTCTATCTTCAATAGTTCGATCATTTTTGCAACCTTGAATATAGACAGCTAGGTAGCATAATGGGAAAAATACCAGGCTCGAAGGCAGGAAGAGCTGAGTTCAAATCTAGCCTCCAACCCTTAGCATCTGTCTGACCCTGGGCAAGTCACTTTAATTTTTCTTTCCCTTGGTTTCCTCATCTGTAAAAAGAGCATGATAATAGCACCTACTTCCCAGAGTGATCATAAGGCTAATATGAGATATTTATAAACATTTTTGCAAACACTATTAAGTGCTATATAAATACTAGCTCTTATTATTGTTATAAAGAAGAGGGAAGAGAGAAAATATAACAAAAATAATCTATATTTATTTTTAAGATTTTGAAAGACAATGACTCTAATTCCTAATAATTCATGGACTTCAATATAAAAACCCTTCATTTCAATTCCTCAAAATTCTAGATACTAACCTTCAATTTGAGAAGTCTCTTTACAGAAATCTGATCATGAAATAATGAATATACAAACTTAACATTTTCAGATTACACAATAATAAGTGAGAAGAAGATGATGTTTAATTTACATCTTGCATAATTTTTTCATGCCTTAGCCACAGTTTAGCCACTGTTATTTTTTCCCTTGCCTGATTTATGACTTCATATGTGTGAAGAATTCCCAGTATGGAGCCTCCCTGAACCAATACACCTTAAAAATCCATGTGTCATGGGTCGAAGGGGATATGATTGGGGAGGTCACTCTAAATGATCACCCCAGTGCAAATATCAATAATATGGAAATAGGTCTTGATCAATGACACATGTAAAACCCAGTGGAATTGCTCGTTGGCTACAGGAGAGGTGTGGGCGGAAGGAGGGAAAGAAAATGAATCATGTAACCATAGAAAAATATTATAAACTAATTAATTAAATAAAATTTAAAAAAATGTATTACTCAGAGTCTTAAAAAGTCGCCTGGGTTACTGCCACGTAAAGTGCCTTGCCCAGATCATAAAGCCATTATGTGTCAGAGAGAGATTTAAATCAAAGTCTTCCTTACAACAAGGCTTGTTCTGTGTCTGTTCTACCATTCTGTCTTTCTTGTCTCTCAATATGTTAAAGTAATTTTAACTTCAATGTAAACTAATTTTATGTACTTTGGAGAAGTTACCAAGAGGACTGACTTCAGTGCAGCATTTAGGTAGAATGTTTAGGTTCACAAAGAACAACTGTGAAGGAAGTGTTGACAGCCTCCAAATAAATGTGAAATTCAGAGATTTCACGTTGCTTATGAAGAGTGTGTCCTTCTTTGTATGTCATTCATTCCTTTGAAAATCTAATAAATACCATTAGAGAAACATCACCATAGTGATTATCTGCATTTTATTTTGAGCAGGAGGTTGAATTTTATGCCCAATTTCAAATGTTAATTTTTCTGCTCCTCTTTTTATTTTGACCCATCTGATTTGGGGAAATTATTGGGAGATAGAACTTTTTATAGCAGCAGGTGTGTGATTTTTCCCAGTGCATCAGAGGTTTCCAGTCCTTTGCTTGCTCTCACCCTTACTTTTTACGCTATGCTATCAATTATTTGGGGGCATCTAGAAAAGAAACATACCATCCAAAGTGCTTCAGTGATCGCTCTATTTCAAAAATAAATGTTGACTATAAAGAAGCTTCCTTCAAACAGCTTTTACCAAGCTTAAATATCGTCTTCTCTATATTTCTCTTCTCCACAGTTCCAGAAGTACCCCCTTCAGAAGTAAGTGGAGGAGGTGGAAGTCGGTCAGAACTGGTGATCACTTGGGATGTAAGTTACTTGGACAAAGTCTCTCTGTGTCAGCTTTAGACGTGGGGGATATGGTAGGAGTCTGTTTCTAGATTACAGCCACAACCTATCCAGGCGATGTATGTTACTTATCCTTTCATTTAATGCTCGTTTTTGTTCCATTCCTGGCCTTCCTTTCAGCACTGGCTTTGTGTGTAATCAGTATAAATTTCAACTATACATCTGAGAGAGAGGAGGCCTGGGAATTGTTGGCATTCTTTTAAGGTTTCAAGGTAATAATAAATAAGCATAAGCAAAAGATTGTTGTAGCAAGGTGAAGCAAATAATTACACCTGTCAACAGGAATTTCCAACTTAGCCAAGGTTTCCGCATTTAAAGTAATGAATTCTGCTGAATACATAGCAATTATTTTAATATTAGTGTTGTGGTTCCTTTCTGCCAGCTCAATGACAGTGATTAGACCATTTATATAATTTTGTTTTATTTTTTTTAAACTTGGCTTATGAATTGAATTGTAGTCAGGCCTTAATCAGATCTGGAAATATCTATCAAAATATCCAATGAATGGAAAGAAAAAGAAGTCTGTTATGTATTATTTGGCCTTTTTTTTTCTCCTACAAGACACTAAACCAGATATTTCCATACGTCTGTTTCAAAGTTATTTTCACATGTCATCCATATGTTCTTGATGTCATCTAAACCCAATGCTAGAAATCTGATTATTTTTTTAAATCCTGACCTTCCATCTTGGAGTCAATACTGTGTATTGGCTCCAAGGCAGAAGAGTGGTAAGGGTAGGCAATGGGGGTCAAGTGACTTGCCCAGGGTCACACAGCAGGGAAGTACTGAGGCCAGATTTGAACCTAGGACCTCCCATCTCTAGACCTGGCTTTCAATCTACTGAGCTACTCAGTTGCCCCAAGAAATCTGGTTACTGAAAGAAAATAAATTAGAAATGCAGCTGACCAACTGCTAGTTTCTACAATATTTGGTACTCTTCCCTTCTCCCTCTGTAAAGATTCTGAAACACTTTGCAGTTTAAATGCCACCAATCATAACACAGATTCTATTTTTTAAAAGACCCTTATCTTCTTTCTTAGAATCAATATTGGGTATTGGTTCTAAGGCAGAAGAGTGGTGAGGGCTAGGCAATGGGGATCAAGTGACTTGCCCAGGGTCACACAGCTGGGAAGTGTCTGAGTCCAGATTTGAACCCAGGACCTTCCATCTCTGGGACTGACTCTCAATCCACTGAACCACCCAGCTGCCCCTCATAATACAGATTTTAAAATAAGTATCTATATGGGACTGATTGTTTTTTTTATTTTTCTCTTGTACAGCCAGTCCCCGAGGAATTACAGAATGGTGAAGGTTTTGGCTATGTTGTTGCCTTCAGACCTCTCGGTGTTACCACGTGGATCCAGACGGTGGTTACATCTCCCGATACACCAAGATATGTTTTTAGGAATGAAAGTATCCTCTCTTTTTCACCCTATGAAGTAAAAGTTGGTGTCTATAACAACAAAGGTGAAGGGCCATTTAGCCCAGTGACAACTGTTTTCTCTGCAGAAGAAGGTAGGTAATTATATTGTGATTGTACTCGAAAAGCAGAGTTTGTCATTTTAGCAGCGTATTTTGCCTTTTCCCTAGTAAAAACTTAACAAGTGTTTATCGGGATGAATTATGTTTCTATAACATAACAGCTTAACAAGTGTTTATTGGGTTGAATTGTGTTTCTCTAACATTTCTATGCAATCTTTAAAAAAAATTAAAATACAACAATGGATTTTTTCAAACAATCACTGAAATCATATCTCTGTATCTCTCTGTTTCTCTCTCTCTCTCCCTCTCTCTTACTCTATCTTTCTCTCTCTGTCACTCTCCTAATCTCTCTCTCTCTCTCTCTCTCTCTCTCTCTCTCTCTCTCTCTCTCTCTCTTTCTCTCTCTCTGTCTCTCTGTCACTTTATCTCTCTGTCTCTTTCTTTCTGTCTCTCATCAACATCAGAGTTTATATTTGATCCTAGAAGTAATAAGGGACCATTAGAGTTTAATTAGGGGAAGGGTGACATGATAAGACCTGTGATTTAGGAAAATCACTGATAGCTTAGGGGAAGATGGACTAGATTGGGGAGAATCTTGAGGCAGGGAGTCCAATGAGAAGGTCATTATAACAGTCTTAGTTAAGAGTTGATGAGAGGGACAAGCTAGGTGGCTCAGTGGATTGAGAGCCAGGAGTAGAGATGGGATCCTGTGTTCAAATCTGGCCTCAGGCATTCCCTAGCCATGTGTCCCTAGGAAAGATGCTTAACTCGCACTGAATAGCCCTCACCACTTTTCTGCTTTGGAACCAATACTTAGAATTAATTCCAAGATATAAGATGGGAGTTAAAAAAGAAAAAAAAAAGGTGATGAGAGCTTGAACTATGGTGGTGGCCTGGTGAGTAGAAAGAAAGGGAGTGTTGTGAGATAATGTGGTAGTAGAAATAAAATTTGACAATTGATTAGGCATCTGGATAAAGGAAAGTAAAGAGGCAAGAATGACCCTTGAAGGAATCTGGGGGAAAAGAAGGATAGTGACACCCTTAAAATTAATTAGGGAGTTCAGAAGAATTGTAGGGGGAGGGGAAAATAATGAAATTTTTTTTTGTATCTGTTGAGTTTAAGATGACTGTGGGACATCCAGGGGACAGCTATGGATAGATGGATAGAATGCTGAGTCTGGAATCAAGAAAACTCTTCTTCCTGAGTTTAAATCTGGCCTCAGATATTTATCGGCTGTGCGACCCTGGGCAAGTCACTTAACCTTATTTGCCTCAGTCACATCATCTGTCAAATGAACTAACTAGAGAAGGACACGGGAAACCACTTCAATGTCTGCCAAGAAAACTTTAAATGGAATCACAATGAGACAGACAGGACTATTCAACTAAACAACAAGAATAAGAACAACATGCAACATCCAGGTACGAATGTTGAGTAGGCAGTTAGTGATGCTAAAATGGAGGTCAAGAAAGAGATTAGAGCTGGATATCAAGATGATAATTGAAACCATGGGAGTTGGTGAGCTAACTAAAAGAGAAAAAAGATGCCTTTATGATGTCTCATCTATGGGATGGTTACTTAAGGTCTAATATCTCTTCTCTTTAAGAGATCATTGGAGGGTGAATTATTTAATTTTCTGAATTCTCTGACTCCACATTTCCCCATCCCTGGGGACATTTCTCCCTTCCCCTGAGTCTATGTGTGGCGTTATAATGTTTACTGCAGTTCTGAACTGATTAGTCTCCATTTCCTTCCTCTGGAATATAGACTGTATGTGTTTAACAAACTCACCGTCTCTCTTATTGCTCAAAATGTGGGATATGAAATGACTGTGACCCTGGTTGCATGTTAGCCCTAACCTTCACTCTCATCTTCACCTTAGCTGCTGTAACAAATAAAATTAATATAGAGGGACAGAAAGAAAAATATCATGGTTTCAAAAGGTTTATTGAAAGCCATTTAGAAAAATAAAGCCATGTGCCTATTAAGATTTAGTTCAAATAATGTGATATTGGAAATTTGAGAGTCCTTGAACTAATTTTGAAGTCCCTGAGCTAAACTTCCTGTGGACATTTAGGACTCTTTCAAAACTAGTTCAAGGACCCCCAAATGTCCAATATCACACTGCTTGGCCCAGGCATAGTTTGTGGCCATCACCCTGAGCCCCAGAATTCCTAGTTATTGCTCTGTCCTCTCAGTAGGAACTAGGACTAGTCTTCAGATGTTGGACTCCTTTAGCAATAAGACAATCCTTTCTCAGTGGTAGGACTGAACAACTGAAAGGCAGCCGTTGCTCCCCAATTGCCTTTGGAACAACAGGTCTTCCTGGGAAGTATCCTTATCATTTGACCAAATATTTAGCCTCAACCCTCCCATGAAATTGCTCTTGCCAGATCTATTTCTTTTAGATCACATTTCCCACCTTCCTGTCCCCTGCCTGATCCTGACCCTGCTCCTTTGTCTATTAAGTCCTTATTAGCCTTGCTTATCATAATCTTACCCAGAATAGAATATCCATTGGGCCTGGAAAAGAATTGAAAGGATTCATATACATTCAAATAATAAATTATAATCCAAGCAAAAAAATAAAACAAACAAACAAAAAAACAGCATAGGATCTGGAGTCACTGAGGTCCAAATCCAAACTGCAGCTTACCTCAGTTTCCTTATCTTCAAAATGAATAGATTGAATTTGATCTCTGCCCTCAAGTAGCTTACACATGACCAGGGCTATACAATATATATCAGTGTATTTCAAGAAGGAAAAAAAAC
>NC_058130.1:40200181-40290694 GCF_016433145.1 Gracilinanus agilis | reverse complement strand
TTTCTCTCTCTCTCTCTCTCTCTCTCTCTCTCTCTCTCTCTCTCTCTCTCTCTCTCTCTCTCTCTTTCTCTTTCTCTCTCTCTCTTTCTCTCTCTCTGTCTCTCCGTCACTCTCCTAATCGCTCTTTCTTCTCTCTCTCTCTCTTTCTCTCTTCTCTCTCTTTCTCTCTTCTCTCTCTCTCTCTCGCTCTCTCTCTCGCTCTCTCTCTCGCTCTCTCTCTTTCTCTGTCTCTACATATGTGGAGATCTATGAATAGATGATTTATAAATATATGTATTTTAATTTTATTTCTCCCAACGCAGAACCTACAGTAGCTCCATCTCATGTCTTGGCCAGTAGCCTCTCTTCGTCAATAATTGAAGTTTCCTGGGATGCCATTCCTTGGAAAATGAGCAGCGGGCGGTTACTGGGTTACGAGGTAATTCCTTTTCATTCAAAACTGTTGAAAAATCCTATTGAATTCAAAACTATTGAATTCAAAACTATAGATGTATTTGTACAATACGAATGTGTGTTTGATGACTAAGAGTTAGTAATCGAGTATACTGTGAGTCGGATTATGTCCATGTTTTATTACTAGAGCATGCCTAACTAAAACGCTGTCCCCTAAAGCAACTCCTGGGAACCATGAGGGGAATCTCCCTTCAATTTAACAAAGATGTATATGTATTGAGTACCTACTACAAGCTTGGTAACTTGCCTATGTATCAAATATTAAAGTAAGTCCAACTCCCTATATCTAGGGAAACTTCAGTTTAATTTGAGGGATATAATGAACATACACACGAAACTGAAAATAGTGCAAGGTAGAATTGAATTAGCTCTAGTCATTTGATAAATATTATTAAGCAACTACTATATGCCAGAGAATTAGAAATTCATCAAAAGGAAAAAGGTAATTCCTGTTCTCAAGAAGCTAACCATCTAACGAGAGAGACACATGAAAATAGTTTTGGACAAACGAGGTATATACGGGATGAATTGGAGAAAATCAACAGAGGAAAGGCCTTAGAATGAAGGGAGGTGACAAGATTTTAGCTGATACTTGAAGTAAGCTAGGGAATCCAGGAGGCAGAGATGAGGGAGAGATAATCAAGGCTTAGGAAATAACTGATGGATGTACCAGGAGTTGGAAGATGGAGTGTCTTGTACAAAGAATATCAAAGAAACCATTGTCATTGGTTCACAGAGAAGATAAGGAGGATGGGAAGTGTAAGCTGTAAGAACATTAGAAAGGGCAAAAGGTGGCAAAAAAATAATAGAGGATTTTCTGTTTGATCCTGGAGGTGTTAGGGAGCTACTGAAGTTTATTGAGAGGAGGATGTCGAAATATTTGGTAAAAGCCAAGGTGGACAATAAGAATTTGAGGAAAGGCTCTTAGAACCTAAGCTGGATTTTGAAAGACAAAGAGGGATGAGTGGATGGAGCATAGAGAAGTTATTATAAATTAGGGAAATAAAAGCAAAGACACTATGACAGGCTTGAGAATGGTGACAGTTGGACTAAAAAGACAGGAAGACAACAGAGCAAATTGGAAATGGGTGATAAAGGACAGGGGACAGTTAAAGATGATTCCAAAGGTTCCAGGCTGAGTGACTGAGTGCAGTGAGGTGAGTGTTAACAGAGGGAGAGGGGTAGTTAACTTACGTGTGCTATAAGGATAGTAAATTGGGTCCTTGGAGAGCAATGCTAACCCTATCTTAGAAGCAACCAGAAGCCTGAAGCTCAGATCTAATGGTAAATATTTGGAGGCATTGTGTAAAGAATGTAATTAAGTGAATGACACTAGGCGAGCTTTTCAAGGGGCGTGACATAGAAAGAGAAGAAGAGGAGAAAACTGAAATCAAAACTTGTTGAATATACCTCAAGTTAGGAGACAAGAGAAAGAAGAAAAGTGGGGGTAGGAAAAAAGATTTATCATTAATTTCATATAATGTAGAACACATTAGTATGCATTGTAGGTTTTTTGTCATTTAGAAACCTAACGGGTTGGAAGGTTTGACAGGAAAAAAATTATTACAGTAAGTCCAAAATGGCAAAGAGATATTTCTGTGACTTTTGTGGGGAAGAAAATCCTGAAAATATATTTAATAGGAACTTATAAAAATTAGGATTAAGGAAACAATGCTGAGATTTATTTACAAAAGAAAAAGACGTTTAACTTGCCATTCTATCCAGATGAAATTATACTACTTCTTGATTCTAATATCATTTAGAAATTAAGTGACAAGCAATGGCACAGCAAGTGATGCCATTGCCAATAAATAGTTATACTTCTGATACTCTGTTTTTCTTTAGTCTCTTTACATAGGTTTAAAAATTTTAATAACTTTCCTATCTCATATCTCATACTCCGCATGTAACATGCTGAGTAACACGTCATCATTAGTATCCAGACTAATTTATGTTATCTGAAAAGACTGACAGACTCTGACACAAATCTTCTCCTGCCCCCTTCAGTGTGGTGAGAAGGGAGTAGGGGTGGAAGGACTTATGTTCCTGGCCATTAACATCTATTTGCTATTTAGACACTTTGAGTCTAACATGACAATTTCACATTCATTCCTGTCAATGACTTTACATTATCTTAAGTTTCCGATTTAAAAAATAGGAAAATGTATAATTGCAAGAAATGTTAATAGATTTAGCCAATGCTTAGAGAAATCTGTTTAAATATGTGTGGCTAGCAGAGCAATTAATCAGAAGATGACATTGGTGGCCACAGGGGCCAAACACATGGGCAAGGATAATGTTTGTTTCCTGTTACATTAATGCTTAAAGAAATGTGCTAAAAATTTGAGTACTTCTCAGGACAAAGGGAGAACTCACCAGCAAAGCTTGTTTATAAATTTGATTTCCTACCACCTATGAATTTTGTAAAGTTGCCCAAAACTAATCATTGTTGTTAAAAACAAACTATAGTAACACACCAGGAAAATCATACAAATAAACCATGTAAATAAGCTTGAAATTGAATAAAATAGAGGTTATTGGACAATCTAAACTATATTATCTACCTCAGTGGAATTTGTTCAACAAACTACTTTTCTTCCCCTTTGCAGATATATCAAAAGAGGACTATTAATTTGCTAAAATACATTTTGAACTATAGTTCAAATTATATAGTAGCTAAAATGGAAAACAAATTTAAAAGCCCTTTCCTAAGATTTCCAGGTTAACATTGTTCGTAATTCACATTTTGATCAAAAAACAACTCAACTTTAATGGATGATCCATTCATTTTCTTATCAGACATGTGTGATAAGAGTAGGTGATTGCAGCAAATACCACATTTAAGGATCTTTAGAACAATGGCTCTCAAAATTCTGTTTTTTCAGTTTTTTGGAGGTTTCATGGGTTGCAACAACTCCTATGACTCATTTAGTATAAATAGACTATTTTGCAAGTAAAGATATGGAGTCACAAACAATTAAGTGACAAAGTTAAGATCGCATAGCCTGTGTATGCACAACAGAGCTGGTATTACAGATTTCTATGATCCAAATTTTTGAAAAGTTCAAGAAATGAATTTCTAATACCTTTTTTTTGACTGAGCATTGTCCCACGTAAGGAACAATAAAACCTTGTTAAACTGAGACTCATGGAATGGGGGAAAATGGATTTTAAATGCGATGCACTTCAGGTGTCTATTAGGTTTGTTAAGGAATAGCAGGGCATCTTTTATTGACTGAGAAAAAGCAAATACTTACAATCAGATAAATTTTTAAGTAAATTGATACTGGCTTAATGAGGTTTTTTGATATAGTTTTAGAAATTAAGTTCAAGAAAGAGTCTCCTTAACAAAGTAATAAAATTTATGTTACACTGAGTTACATTTCAAAAGTCATAAGAAGCCAATTCAATGCTTATTGCTTTTTTCCCCCATTTTTTTCTCCTTGTGATCTTTGATAAAACATATTTGAGAAATATTTGTTTCCCCAGAAATCTGTCAATCTGTAGATTTCTGTCAATAATCTTTAGGCATAATGTGGAAAGAGTACCCCTTGAAAATCAAGATAAATGAAGAGGAAAAGGGTGGCTAACTATTTTGTTTCCCAAAGAAACTTTTCTGAGCTTCAGTGTGAATCCTTTGGATATGGAATCAAAGGAACTGGTTCAACATTGGTTTTACCACTAACTACTTTGTGACTTTGGGCAAGTTATATGATCCATGTAGGCCTAAGTTTCCTTATCTGGAAAATGAGAGAGCAAAACTGAATCATCTAAATTCTAGAAGGTTCCTTCTATCTCTCAAAGTATGATCCTAGGGATGATACTTCAGTGATGCTACTAGTCACATCCAAGCTCCAATTTAACAATGGTTTCTCTACAAAACAGGAATGTTAACAATTTAAAAATTAACCGAATTTCTAGGTAATAAGTACCTGATTCTTAATGTTTATTCTATAAACATATAAAATGCTGTGGATTATATAAAGCAGAGTGAAAGATTATAAGAAGTAAAAGCCTCCTAAAATTAGAAAGATTGGTGATAGGTAAATTGAACCTCCAGAATATGTGAGACCCAATTTAGCTGGCTCATCCCCAAAGAATCTGTAGTTGAAACTTTAAAGAATATGACAGGTAACAAAATGGAAATGATCTATAAATATTCCTCTCACAAATTATTTTCACTCTGATGATGAATTCTGAGATCTCATTCTATGTGATTAAATGAAAATGGTGGCTAAAGAAGATGAATAAATGAAGAAGCGCTGTATAATAGTAAGCACACACATGGAATCAATCAATGAATATATAAGCATTTACTAATTGCCTACTATGGACCAGGAAGTGTGTTAGGTGTTAGAAGAAGAAAAATACAGTAGTGAAACACTCCTTGTACTCAATTAGGTTACCTTTTATCAGGAAAGATAACATGTACCTACATAAATATATACTTGTATTATATTAATTTTACATATTATATAATAATATATTCATTAAATTATGTCTATATTTATATATACATATATATTTATGTAAGTACATGGTTTTAAGTATAAATATATTTATAAATATATATATACACACATATATATGTATATCCTTATTGGAGGTGACACAATTTTGAGAGCATTGAGGGTATGATTTTCAACAAATATTGGTGGTATATAATAACAATGATACTGACTTTGTTTTATAGCACCAACTATTTTCTAGATGCCCTGTCAGATGGGCACTAGAGGTATTACTATCTTTCTTTTGCAAATAAAGAAACTGATATTCAGAGAAGTCAATTCACTTCGCCAGGCTTACACAGATACTTGGTTATGGAGGAGAGATTTGAACCCTGTCATTTTTGACTCTGGGTCCAGTTCTACATAGATATTAAATGATTGAAAGAAAAAAAAACCTGAGTTGCCATGCTCCGATGGATTAGCTGGCAGAAGACACCAGCAAGTGCTTTTTCTTCTCTATAAAATCTTTATGAGAATGAGAGTATCTTTTTATTAAAATTTGAGGAGGGAAAAGACTTTTATAAATGATATTCTGCAGCAGATCTCATCTTCACAGTCGTACAGTTACAAAGAGGGTCAAGTTTCATGAATGTGGTCATTTAATATTTATCTAAAACCCTTTTCTTAGCAATTTTATCTTTTTAAAATAAAACAGTATCACTGAAGAAAAACTCATACTTTGTGCAAGATGGTCTTTCGTGAATAGCAGCAACATCAGTGCCCTGCATTTTGTACCCCTTTTTAGATTCGCTATTGGAATAATGGAGGCAAAGAAGATTCATCGAACAGAGTCAAGGTCATGGGGAATGAGACATCGGCCCGACTCCAGGGCCTGCAGAGCAACTTAGTATATTATACTGCTGTCCGAGCATACAACAGTGCTGGGACTGGGCCTTTCAGTGCCACTGTGAATGCAACCACAAAGAAAATGCGTGAGTATTTTCAGATCCTTTGAATGGAAAGGAAGGAGCCCCATATGGTACATAATTTGCATTTAAAATGAAGACCATATGTGTCACTGGGGATGACCAAACCAATTATTGTTTCNTCCTTGCCTAGGGCACACAGGTAGTAAATGTCTGAGGTGGATTTTGAACTCTGGACTTCCTGGACTTCCAGGCCAGGTGCTCTATCCACTGGGCCATCTAGCTGCCCTTCAATAGGTCAACATTTATATCTTCTCCCCCTCAAAAAATAAAAATAAAAATCCCAGCCAGAGAAAACAGTGTTTCTTACCAGATGGAGTAATCTGTTAGTGATTGTGAACAGAAATTTGGACACAACTCAGAATCACCAGTGTGAAGGTTGCTTTCTAATCATCATAAATCCACAAGCAAATCAATGCTATTTGATTTCTCAGTCTTCCTTAGATGTTCCAGATAAACTACTATTACCCATGAATAGTGGATTACTTTTCTTATCTTATTACATTCTCATTATTTGACCATTTGACAGATGAAAAATTACTTCTCACCATACTTTTCTCTCAAGAAAATATCACCAGCAAATATTATTCAGCCCAAATACCTGACTGCTTTTATTCTTCCAAGACAATATCTATGAAAACTCTGTATGTTTGTATCAGAATTTATCCATTATTAAGTGGTTTATATTTTTAAAAATACACAAAATTAAGAGAGCTTGGATGTGATATTACTACTCTGGTCTGTATTTCCATCAATAGCATATCCATATCATGATACATTATCTTATATTTTAAAATATGCTTTTCTGTTTCCTTAAAATATTGGGAAATCATTAACGCATATTTCTCTTAACATGCATCAATATGAATATCATTTTTTCAACTGTGTTTAAATTTTATAACATGAACACTTTATTCTTCAGTTTTGGAATTTCAGACCAAACAGTGCTTGCCACTAAATCCGCAGGTTTTCACTTCATTAAACTCTGCTTTTTGGTGGGTGGTTAGACCTGGGGTTTCACTGGGATTGGAGAACTTTCCATTGTGGCAATTCCATCCATCCACTGATACAGCTTAGCTCTCCATCAACAATATATTATATCAGAGAGTTGCCCAGAACAGAGTACGTATATCCATCAGAGGCCAGTACAGAGACAGGGCCTCTTGACCCCAACACTAGGCCTCCCTGCTCTATATGTCTGTGAAAAACTGATTTGTCTGCCAAATTCAGAAGATAAGCAGGATTACAGGGGAAATGCCTAACCTGTTTAAAGCCAACTCTTTTAATTACTTTATCATGTCAATTTGCAGGCAACTAATGTAATCCCTTTAAATCAGTCTTGTCTAATTGCTTAAAAAGACCAATGAGACTCCCACTTGTCAGGCTTGGTTAGCTGTTAGACCAAGTATTATCTCTTTCAAAATAAGAGAAAACAATTTTCTTTTGAAATATCATAGAATTCAGATTTCTCAGGAAATACATTTGATTTCATAAGGTTTAAATGTTTATGATGGCATTCATGCTATAATAATAGCTGACATTAATATAGTCATTTAAATTCTAGAAAGCACTTTCCATCTATTTTCTCATTTGAGTCTGTATTACAACAATTCTGTGTTGTATGGATGTTTACTGTCTGCATTTTACATTTGAAGAAACCGAGACTGGAAGAACAGCTTAGCACAGGCAGCTAATGCCTATGGGGGGATACGTGTCTTTCTAATTGCATACAAGATTATCATAGCAGAGAAAAACTATACATTTAACAATTTCTGACCTGATGAAATCAGACAATTACAATTTGCCACCAAAACTAAGTGACACAGTGCAGAGAGCACTGCACCTGGCATCAGGAAAACCTCCGGTCAGTTCTTACCTCACACACTTCCTGGCAAGCCATCTAAAAACCTCTCTCAACCTCAGTTTCTTCAAATATAAACTGAGAATAATAATACACCTATTGTGAGGGTCAAATGAGATATGCTGAGTATTTTCAAACCTTAAAAAGCTAGCTATGTGAATACAAATTAGGGACAGTAATAATAGAAATTGTAGAAGTGGTTGTAGGTTGTTATAAATAATTATAGTAGTAGTAGTAGTGTAGTAGTAGTAGTAGTAGTAGTAGTAGTAGTAGTAATAGTCTAGTAGTAGTAGTAGTAGTAGTAGTAGTAGTGTAGTAGTAGTAATAGTAGTATAGTAGTAGTAGTAGTAGTAGTAGTAGTAGTAGTAGTAGTAGTAGTAGTAGTAGTAGTAGTAGTAGTAGCAGCAGCAGCAGCAGCAGTGATAAGACTCAGTTTAAGAAGTGAGTACATCACTCTTAAAGAAGGGAACCACAGGAAGAAGATAATAATTATGTTCTAAAATTAAGTTTTTACAAATGTTGCACTTAAAACCTTTAAAAAATTTTTACAAATGTTCCATTTAAAAGTTCCATTCAAGAAGATTTTAATTCATGATAAAGAGAAACTTTCTTATCATTAACAGAGCTAGAAGGGAGCACAAGGAATATATTGTCTGACCTCCTAATCCCAAATTAGGGAACTGATCTTTTAGATGCCATCAGTTTTCAAGACTGTGCTGCCTAACCATGGAATTGGAAATATGATTAAGTAGTAAGTTTCCTGTTACTGGATGTATTCAAGAACAGGTTAAATAATTTTGTCAAGGATGTAATAAGAGCTGTCCATACATTCTGTGTCAGATAAGAATCCTCATGTCCCTTTTTAACTTTCAGATTCTGTGATTCTATAAGGGAGGGAAAAAAAGACTCTCATTAATGCCCAAACTCTGAAGTTCAAAGAATGATCTTTTATTTCATTCACTGAAGCATAATTGAATGTATGCTTTTGGTATTTTTACTTTTAACACCTATTTTAAAACTTGATGAACAAATTAACACTTAACATGTTTTCATCTTCCAGCACCTTTTAAGAATGTGTCATTAATGCAAGGCAGAAAATTATCTCTCGGGGAATATCAGTAATCTCTACAGAGAATAATGAATTATACAAGCATACTTCAAGATATCAAAAAACCCATAATTCATTAGGTATCTGAAAGGGGAAGCCATTCACAGAAATCACAACCCATCCATGTTTTAGTACAAGCTTTTTGGGGGGTTGCAATGGCTTCCAAATTTCACTGCCTACTGGTCAACCCTGTAGCAATGAGTTTTTTCACACAACTGGTTTATTCATTGGATTTTTCCATTTAATTTAATTTTCACTAAACATTTGTTAAGTGTTTACTATGAGCCAGGCACTATGCCACGCAAAAAGAGGTAAAATAGAGCAAATAGTCATCACACATCCCAAGTCTTCCATTTTGGTTGGACTATGGTGAACTTGGCCCCTCTTTAGCACAGACTAGGGTGAGGTATCCAGTCTGGAATTTAATGAAGATTGCACAAGTTAGATTGTATAAAAGTTGAAATAGCAATATCCAAATTGGTATTACAAATAATATACTTCTTAGCCCCAAATTATGTGCCTAAAAACAGCATGATTGCCTCTTTCCATCTTCTTAAAAAGAGGAGTAATGAATATCCTTTGGAACAAAATGGGATATAGTAGAAAGAATTGGATCAAGGACACCTGAATTCAACCCGAGTGTTCCACTTACCACTAATGTGACCTTGGACCATTATTTGTTTTTCTCCATGGATCTTAGTGTCCTCACCTGCAAAATGAAGAGATTGGGCTAGATGATACCTGACAATTGCTCTGCAATGGATCTATGATCCTGTGACATAAGTGGCCCTCATTTTCCTCACTGGTAAAATGAGGGCCACGTGGATCATATTCTGCCCAAGGTTCCTTTCCATTCAATATCTGTAATTCCATGTTATTTTCAACTTAAGATAATTTTAATTTAACTGAAGGTATAATAGGAAAGAAGTGGACTTAGAATTAAGAAGTCTTGAGTTCTAATTCTGCCTCATATACATACTGTCTCTATGAGCCTGGTTAGGTCATATATTCATTCTGTGCTTCAGTTTCCACATGTGTAAAATGGTGGAAGTTGGACCTTATGACATAAAAGGTACCTTCCAGGTCTGAATCTTGGAACCCACAAAATAATACTAACAACGGATTAAACTGATTAAATAATTTTCCTATGATTAAGACCCACAAAATTTTCTACAGTTTTTAAATGGGTATCATTAATCTATTTTTTTCTGCCAAATATGTCCTCAGCCTTCTTTTTGGTGTCTCTTACAATTTCTTAATGTCATCTGTAAAAGGAATCATTCATCAGGCTTCTACGGTTAGCTCTCTGTTGAAAAATCTCAACTTACTCATTACTTCCACCAACTCACTTCCTGATTTGAAAGGAAAGTGATTAAGAAGATCTCTGAAAAGAACCAGTTACATCTGAAATTTTATTATCTCTGGATTTTATCAGACGGAGATTTCTACCCTATTTAGACTAGTCACTTTGCTCAGAAGGTTACCTCCTATGGAATTAAAAAAGAGAGAACCCAGTTGGAATTTCAGCAGGTTTGTTCTTAATAAGAAGAAAAAAATATCACTTGATCATCTTACTTTACTTGATGAAAGTATAGTTTCTTTATAATGTTTGCACTTTCTCACCTTCTTGCTAAAAATGTAGCTGCTATTTTTGAGCAATTAATCATATCAATGATTCCTTTTTAGTAAAAAATTACTCTTCTTTTTCAATATGTGTTAGTTCATTGGAGGTGATAGTAAAGCACCAGGGCCTGTAATCAACTTTACATTTCATATCCCTGTGCCCCTACAAGTACAGTTATCTAAGTATGCCAGATCAAGAGAAGCATCTGATATGAAGGGAAATCCATCATCAAAAGAATAGTGGTGGAATTATTGCAGGTTTGCCAGCAAGTTAAATAGACGTCTTTTAACTCTAAGGAATGCACAGCCCAAGGGTCCATTTTTACTCTTGGGATGTCTGTGGAAACTAAGAATTCTAGCTTGCTCTGGGAGAGCCACTCTGTGGCAACCTGCCTCACCTGTAAAATGGAGGTGTTGTCCTTCATATTCAAAAAAGACCAAAGTGTCATCCCTGGTGATATAAATTGGATTGAAGTGAGGCAGAATCCACGAAGTCATCCTCTTCACTCTTTCTTCCAGAGTCCTCCGGAAGTCCAGTGTTAAGACAAAAGTCAGGATGATTGCTGTTGGCTCAGGATGTAGAGGATGACCTGTGCTTCTGCAATATCTAACAAGCTCTTAGTGCACTCCAGAGCACCTGCTTCTGCCTCTTTTGTGGCCACTGAAATATTGGGCTCATCTGCCAACTTCACCAGAAGTTTTTCCATACCTGGGATAGACACCCCCTGACTCACTGACAGATTTGAGACATCTCAGTTATCTTCTACTTTGTTTAGCCCATTTGCTAAGATGGTTTGCTAGGGCTGGCCACCATTCATGCCACAGCTTCTTGGACCCATTGGGTGAGAGCTGGGTGAGAGGAATAGAGTCACTTTGAAAGGGTCTTCGCAAGGGCTCACAACAGATGTACTTGTCCTCCCACCCAATACACCAAACTTGGGCATTACAACAGCAGCCACCTCCCAGGGTTGTTTCAAGATTAAATGAAATTGTATCTGTAAACCCTTTGAAAACCTTCAGAAACTATAGAGTTGAAAGCAGCAGCAACAGTAGTAGTAGTGGTGGTGGTAGTGGTGGTGATGGAGGTGGTGCTATAAACTTTTGGATGGATTTGGACAAGAGATGCACAGGAGAGCTAGGCATGGAATGGTTGGAATATGCATCACTGGAGAGAACATACAAATTAATGAAACAACTGATCTATTTGTGTATTTCCTGTAAATTTGTGTCTCTTGTTGAATCTTGTGGTCCTGGAGTTTTCAAAAACACAGAATTTTACATTTGGATTACATTTGGATGAAAATTTACCTTTACAGATGGAGTTGGTGTGCATCTAGGCCAACTCATACTGGAAAAGAACAACCCTGGGAGGTGGCTGCTGTTATAATTCCCAAGTTTTGTGTATTGGGTGGAAAGACTAGTAAATCTGTGGTGAGGACTTGCCAAGACCCTTTCAAGGTGACTCTACTCCTTGATTGTCCAACTGTCACCCAGCTCTCACCCAATGGGTCCAAGAAGCTGTGGCATGAACGGTGGCCAACCGTAGCAAACCATCTTAGCAGGTGGGCTAAACAAGGTGGGAGATAACTGAGAGGTCTCAATTCTGTCAGTGAGTCAGGGGGTGTCTATCCCAGGTATGGGAACACTTCTGGTGGAGTGGGCAGATGAGACCAAAATTTCTACCATATGCCTGGGAGGTGGTCAGCTAAATAAAAGGAGACAGAAAGGATGACCTGTGGTGGCAGTATATTTCATTTTTTGGACAACCATAATTGTTAGAAGGATACAGATAGGAGGCACCATGGATAAAGAATTGGACCTGGAGTCAGGAAAACCTGAATTCAAATTCAGCCTCAGACTTTTATTAGCTCTGTGACTCAGGGCAAGTGACTTAATCTCTTTTTTTCTTGACCCACTGGAGAAGGAAATAAGAAATTCCTTTGTCATCTTTTCCAAGAAAACTCCACAGACAGTACTAATGGACTATGGAGTTCTAAAGCATCTTCCTGACTCCAGGCCAAGTGCTCCATCCACTGTGCAAACTAGCTGCCATGCTAGACTATAAGATTGCAAAGATGCTATTTCCTACGAACTGTCAGAGAGAGTCTCTTCTTCCATTTATGTCATGTATCAATGCTATCCTTATTAGAAGAGGAAAATGAGTTTAACTTCAAAGCAAAATAGTGATAATAATAAATAAGAGTAATCATAACAATAGCTAGCATTAATATTGTGGTATAAGTCTGTCAATGTGCTTTACACATATCATCTCATATTATCCTCACAATCCTGACAGGAAGGTCCTGTTATTACTATCTCCATTTTACAGATGAGGAAGCTGAGACAAACAGTGGATAAATCACTTAACCAGGGTGGCACAGGGAGTATCTGAGGTCAGATTTGAACTCAGGTCTTCCTGATTCTAGGTCTAGCATTCTTATGCCATAGTTAACTACATATAAAATATTAATCATTATTTTAATTGCTTGTACATCTTTATATGAACTATCTCTTATCTCAGTATTCTTTGGAGTGGATTAGTTTTCCTTTTCATTTCTTCTGGCAAGTCCTACCCACCTCTGCAGATTCTGCATAATTGCTCTACTTTTCACTATAGAAGAGTCATATCCATCATCTTTAAATGTGACCTTCTAGACAGTAGTGTCAAAAACACTATTGGCTCCTCACTCTACTTAATATGATCAGACAGCAGAGAGTTCAATAACAGATCATGTGTTACTCATTAATTCACCAGAGCAACTAATATATTTTAGTTCCATAATTTGAAAGGTAAATTAATTTTCTCGTCAGCCAATGTAGGATCATCACTGAGGAATAATCATTAGGAAAAGGGTACCTGGCCAATTAAATTGATTTCTAATGTTCTTAACTTCCGTAGTAACTCATCTTTTATAGAGTCCTTTACAGTTCATAAAGTAACTTCTTCACACTCTTGTAAGGGTTCTATCCTGCCATTACTACCCCATTTTACAGGTGAGGGAAACTAAAGCTCAAAGTGATTTACTGGACTTTTCACAATCTCATAACCAGCAAGTGTCACAGCTAGGATGCTCACCCAGGTATCTGATTCCAGGTTCATTGCCCTTTCCAATAGACCTTATTGGCTCTTGATAATAGTGTAATTTTCATCATGAGCCTTTTATCAGTGGTTCTCAAAGGCAATTAAGAGACTGAATGATGTAGAACAAAGTGGTGGGAGTAAAAAAAAAAAAACTCTGCCTTCAAGTTCTGTGGTTGATACTGGAAGATTTTAACATTTAAGCAAAAGGCAAAACTCATTATAATCGTTGCATTTACCAGATTTGATGGAGAGGGAGATTTACAATATGAATACTCCTTTCAGCAGTGAAGGTCACAAACCATCCTGGCTTTTCATTCTATGGTATTATTATTGGCTCTGTCTTACAAGAGCTTCCATAAGCAATCTACCCCAAACCTGAGAGGTCTTCCTCCAAGTCAAGAGTTCTAATCTTAGTGCCCTTGAACTTTAGAATATATATTTCTATTAATGAAATTTTAATCTAGTGTCCTTTATAATCATATACACTTTATATGTCTATTTATAATACATCTGATACATTTTTATTGCGTTAATTGGGAAGGGACACACTTTAGGAGTTGATATAGTTATTGAAATACATGGAATGAGTCAAATCAGGGGCTTTTTTCTAACGAGATTTTAGGGTGAAATATTTTCTGTACTAAAAAGGTTTAATAAACCTTAATGAGATAGTTTATAAAAATGAATGAAATATAATATATTTGAGAAGTGGTCCACTGGCATTTTCTAGACGTTAAATGAGTAGATGACATAAAAAAAACTAAGAACAATTAGTCTAGGTTATTTTTTTTAACTCTCTTCTTCTGAAAGTCCTTATTTTTTATCAAGGTTATTCCCTTTAATTCTTCTTTTGAGATTTTACCCCCAATTGTGTTTTCTCCTATTTCAAATTTCCTAAAACACTCTTTGTCTATGCTTTTCTTTTCCCCAACTATGTATCTTGCTTCTATGCTATATTTATTATACATGCATTTATCCTAGTGTAGCCCTTCCTTTTTCACTTTTCCCTCGTGGAATGTGAGCTTCTTGAAACTGATTTTGTCTTTGTCTACACTATACTTATTACATTATCTTTCATTTGAGGCATATATAAGATAATGAAGTAGCTAAAGACTGGACCTGGAGTCAGGAGGAGCTAAATGCAAATCCAGTTTCTGGACACTTACTAACTTTCGTATCCTGGGCAAATAATTTAGCTCTCTGTGACTCAATTTCTTACACTATAAAATGGGGATAATAAAATACCTAATTCATAAGAGTGTTGCGATGTTTAAATGAGGTAATATGTGTAAAAAAAGTGCTTATCATAATGCCTGGTTTATAGTAGGAGCTTAATAAATGCTTCATGTTTTCTTTATTTTCTCCTCATGTAGGAGACATGATTTGTTGAATTGAACTGACATCTATCTCCTCTTCTTACTATTATTTCTCATCATTCTTTTCCATACATTTCACACCTTTCCTTTAGGAACTATCTAGTGGCTTGAACCCTTGATATTTTCAAAATTATGCCCACCTGAGAACTTTCTTAGCTATGTACTCAGGCCAAATGGCCACCCTATGTCATTCTTGGTAATAACTGTGTATTGTTAATGGTCATTTCCAGTTCCTCCTCTTCCATGTTGGATGTTGAGTTGTTAGAAATCAGCTGTAGTGATTTCATAGACCACTGATGATGAAACCTGATCTTTATTGATATGCTAACTAACATATTTATTCCACTTTCTGTCTATATGTTACTCTGTTTCTCTCCCTATCTTATAACCGTCAAAGAGTGAAAAATACTCACAGATTAAACTATTTTTGTCATTTAGCAATTTAGAACTAGAGGCAGCCAATAAACATTTATTAATCACCTACTATGTGCCAAGCACTGTCCTAAGGACAAAAAGGGATCCCAAAAATAGCCCCTGTTCTCAAGACTTTACTGTGTAGCTTGGTAAGTAGATAACCAACCTCTGAAAACTAAAGTGCGGTGTTTAAGCCCTGCCTCTGACATGTACTGACTGTATGACCTTAGGCAAGTCACTTGGACTCACAGTGCTCTAGGCATCACTTTAAGACTGTAAGGTATGGAGAATGAGCCAATCTTTTTTTGGTAGGGGGATCTTCTTCTTATCAGAGTTCCAACTACCTATCACTATTCCAGTCCCTGTTCCATTAGAGTGTAAACCTTAGATTTAAGTGTTCCTGACTACAGACCAGGCACTTTCTCAACTGCTTCACTAAGCCACAGCATAAATACTTAGTAAATACTCAGTTGATTCTGCAGACTTCTCAGTGCATCATTTAATTGTAAATGGGCAATCTAAAGTAGAAATTTTGGGGAGGGAAATGCCAGCCTTTTCCCATCTTCTGGCCTTATCAAAGATAATATATTTAATCCACCGGAGTCATAGAATGCTACCCACTTCTCTGACATATCTTGAAAATCGTTCCCTTAGTGCCTTTAACATTTTGTTGCCTACAGCATGAATTTATCATTTATATACTTGGTCATGCTTTATTCTTTTCCCAACTGTCTTCTTATGTCCTATTTTCAATCAATAATACATTGAATTCTGAGTGGTTAGAATTCAAATCAGTGATGCGTTAGTGAGAATAAGCCCATGTGGAATTACTTTTTGATCTTTTCCATTTTACATGTATTTGTTTTTCTTCTTCCAATTTAATCTATAAATGTTCTTGAGACAATCTAGTCATCTAAGCATCACTCCAAGATTTCTGGCCCTTCGTTCCCCAAGTCTTTTCAATATTTTGTCAATCTTTCTTATTCTTAATCTTACATTGCAATTCACCATAATGTTTTGTTGTAATTTCATATTCTAAACCAGAAGTGTCAAACATGTAGTCCTTAATATCTTCCAAACATGACCCATATCAGATTAAAATGTAAAAATTAAAATTCGACAAAATAAGTAAAAAATACAATAAAACAAAGGTAATGATAATATGTGTTTTTCTAAGTCAATATGACACAGCTTATGGTAAACCATTTCTATTTTGAGTTTGAAACCCCTGCTCTAATCTAGTATTGCTTTGGGGTACCCTGTCTCTTCACCTGGCAAGTTGTTGTTGTTGTTGTTGTTGTTGTTGTTGTTGTTGTTGTTGTGTATGTGTGTGTGTGTGTTTTTCTTGATAGAATATTTTCTTCAATTTTTAGCTTCATTAATATGTTCACTTTTACAATGATTAAAACTTTTCTAAAAACTTGTAATAGGCATAACCAAAATTTTTCCTCTGCATGGTTTGGAATGAACAAAGATTTTGTCATTGATGATGATGATTTGGGTTTGTTTGTTTTGTACATAGCTTTGGTCTGCAACCAGTGTTCTCGAAGTTATTCACCTCCCCAAAGAGATTTTCCTCTTCCCCATCTTAGGAATGTCATCATAGATGGAACTCTTTATCTCCAATTTTTATCAACATCTTGTTCATTGAGAGAGATAATGGTTTGAAAGGTACTAGAGACAGTGCCTGAAGATATATAGAGCATTTCTAGATTGCATTAGCATAGTGAATTCCAGGTCATGAAATGCTCTCAAACAATGCAGGTTATCATGTTCTCTTAATTTAAGTGTCAGATAGTCACGAACGGCACTGAGAAGTTAAATGAATTTCTGATGATCACATAGCAGCCAGTATGGAGCAGAAGCAGGATTTGAATGAAGGTTTTCCTGGCTTGGTTTTCTTTTCTGTAAAATGAGATTAAGAAGGAAGTGGCAACACATTCCGGTAACTTTGCCAGGAAAATACAAATCTCATTACAAAGAGCTAGACAATACTAAAAATGATCAAATAACAACTCTTTGGCTGATAAGTCAGCTCTTTCGATACTGCATCATCCTGCCTATGGACACTGAATAAAGATTTTCACTTTTGAGTGCCAACAGTTAAATTAATATTTGGAATATTGTAAAAACTGAGATTCTTAGTGTTCTCTTTGCCCTTTTTTGCCACTGCCCTAAAAATAACAAAGAGCTACACAGTCCTGAGGGCCATTTTGTGCTTTGGTTTATTTCATTTATCTCCACAGACAGAAGACTCACACATATTTATTTACTGTTGCTTATCCTCTCATAGTTAAATTAGTCTTTGGAAACATTAAGCTGTGGATCACCAGGAGCACAACAGATGCCTGACAGGGAAGGAAATTATTTAACCTCTTTGGCCTCACTCAGTTTCCTTATTTGTAAAATGAGGAGGTTGGACTAAATGGTTCTGAGATCCCTTGGAGCTCTACATCTATGATCCAGAGGTCAGAATTTGCAGAGCTGAAATGATTCTTTGCACCTCTTAACTGCTAACCCAGAATCATTTCCTTTGCATTTGGTCCTTCTAGCACCAATTAAATGAGGTTATAATTTTTTTTACCTCTTTGCGGGCCATTCACTCATTAATAGGATCAGAGTCAGTATACTTTTCAAAATTATGTCTCATTGTTTTAGTGCCTTTTAAAAATATTTTCTCAAAAAGAGCATATAAAATTAGATAATGCCAATTGTTAAAATATAGTCTTTCCTTGACTTTAATTATTGTGTCAACAGGAATCCAGACATTCACCTTGCTTCTCCACTTGACACTTTGCTTTTCCACTCATTCATGTCCCTAAAAATCACCTATACTTCACTTACTGTATCCTTTAATAGCACTTTCTACAGGTCTCTGAACTTGTCCCAAGTAGTTGAATATAATCTCTCAGTATTATGGCTATTGCACAAGGGTCACTAACTGGTATAAGTGAGAACCACCAGTACTAAAATATATTTTTGTATATCTCAGTTAGAAAGCCAATATCATATATATGTACATATATATGATAGAGTAAGAGACCTTAGATTTGAGTGTTCAACAACTTCTTCTGGTCTATGTTTACGTTTTTGTTTTTTTTTACATTTTTAAACCCTTAATTTCTGTGTATTGGCTCCTAGGTGGAAGAGTGGTAAGGGTGGGCAATGGGGATCAAGTGACTTGCCCAGGGTCACACAGCTGGGAAGTGTCTGAGGCTGGATTTGAACCTAGGACCTCCTATCTCTAGGCCTGATTCTCAGTCCACTGAACTACCCAGCTGCCCCTCCATGTTTACTTAATGGCAATGGACATGTCATTTTCTTTTCATTGAAAAAAACTACCAACCACAATAGCTTATTTTTTATTTTTTTTCCAATTGAATTTTTTTAAAGAAATTTTACAAGACAACCAATTTTACAAATCTGAAAAGGTATCAAAATTATGAATTACAACAGATGACAATGTATGAAATGGGTGTAAAACACACAAAAAATTTCATTGAATCCATTTAACACTTCTAAACTGAGTTATAGGACAATTGACAAGGTGAGTTAGTGGAGGGAGTTTCCAAAGTGGGAAGAAATCTTTCTGATGAAATCACACATACAGAGGAGAAAAAAATCTCAGTAGCCCATGAATGTTTGTCTAAAAAGCAATACTCAAATCATCTTTTGGTTTTCCAATATAGTTTAGTCTACAAACTGCAAACAAGATATATATGTATATGTATATATATATATATATATATATATATATATATATATATATATCCAAGACCCAACAATCATCATTTTTTTAACTATTTAATAGCCGTGCCAATAAATTTTGAAATATGTTTTCATTTTGTATTTTAAGCACCTAGTCAACCACCAGGGAATGTTGTCTGGAATGCCACGGAGTCTAAGGTGTTAATTAATTGGGAACAAGTTAAAGCGATGGACAATGAATCCGAAGTAACTGGATATAAAGTAAGTCAATGCCAAGTAGCAGACAGAAACAGTTGCAACTTTTATAAGATTTTTCTTCATACATATCTGGTCATGTATACACAATCATCTAAAATAATGTTTAATTTAAAGTCATTTTATGGATGCTTTAGATTAAGCATTAATCATTTTTCCAATTTGTCCCATGGCACTGTGCTACACATAGAGAATATTAGTTGATATGTTTGAGACCTAAAATTCAGGGCAAAAAAACAACTTAAAATTACTCTTATTTCAATTCAATGCTACATGTATGCTTTTGCTCATTTGTGGTTGCCAATTTGAGATTTCTTAAATTAGGCTGCAAATTTGAAGATGGTGCAAAAAGTTAATTTCACAATGTAATAAATTTTAATATTTTATCACTTCTGGCATTTACAACAAAAACAACTAGATTGGGCTGTTGTCCATAAGACTGAATATAACTATTAGAAAATTTATTCATTTAAGTTCCTTTTGGGAAACATATTCATGTTTTATCTTTGGATGATGGATTTTCCTGAAAATTTATTCCATAAAAATATTTTTTGAGGATGGTTTGCACTTAGGGATTGGAAGTCTTTTTCTGCCTTATTATCCTTGTAAAACTCAAGCATAATCCAGTACTCCTAGGGATCTGTGATATCACTGATTTGGGAATTCCCTCCAATGATGTAAATTGCAACTCATGTCTAATTGCCCATCAGATCAGACCCTGGCCATTTTTTTTTCCATAAAAGAGTGAAATGGAGGCAGGGAGCAGAGTGCCCACCCAACATTTTTTTCATTTTTCTAAAATTGCCTAGTTAGCAGCTATCCCTCAACTTGTTATTAACCAAATCATTTTTTCTGGTCATATCATTTCTCCAATAGTCTTTACAACCTACATTTCTTGTTTAATTTGTGCTGTGATCTGTTAACACCCACTGGGCCTTTGCATTGCCCTTTGGGCGATTGTCAATTAAAATCCTACAGTATCCCATGAGCCACATGCATGTTGTATTCAAATAAATTATTTATCATCGATAGACCACAATAAATTGAGACCTTTTTAATGAATGTGATTTTAATTGACCGTACATGTATAAACATGACCTTGATTAATTCATTTCTTAGTAATTGTTTCTTATTTATATTTCCTGGTCATTAGTTCATGAATATCATATGGTTAGGTTTAATCAGAAACAACGAGTTAAGTCTTTGTTTTCCCCTAATTTTTTGGCTGGTGACAAGTGGCAGGATAAACAAACAGATGGCTTTTCTTGCCATTCTTTGGCAACACTTGGGTTCTAGCCTTGAGTCTTTATTTTTTCCTGTGTCTCACGTAAGAATAGTTCAATCTATCAGTCAGTTGCCTTTTCCAAAAGGGGGTAAGATGAAATGAGAAGAAAATATTTTATACTCTTTGGAGTGAATCTCAGCTTAGAATATGAAGAAAATGTTCCTATAATTAATATACCTATATAAGGGATCCAGAAATCTTAAAGAGAAGAGTATCATAATGCAGTATAACTATTTTTCCCCTGAGGCCTTGTAAAGCCAGTGGGCAAATAACTGACTGTAAAACGACAACAACAAACAGAAAAAGCGTTATATTTGATTATATTAACATTTTCTTTGTTAAGGATGACTCCTAAACTCCAAGCTCCAAATTTCATTTAAAATTGAGTTATTGCTAATATGACAATTTGGATGGAGACATGATTTCCTTGGCAGAGTGATTTCTTCATTGGTACAGATCTCAGTTCCTAAAAGTTTGCACAGCCTCATATTTTTCCACATGTTTTCCCATAAAACATCCACGGAGATCCTGTACAATGTGTTAGAATAGTAGAAACAAACTATACACTGAAAGAAGAAGTCATAGGAAGCAATGAGATATGGAGAGACTCATTATCAGAATATTAAATAGCAACCAATGTTTTCCTGAAGTTTTTTGGAGTAGAGGGAAAACAGTGACATTATTATTATACCTTAAAAAGTTTAGGAGCCACAGTAAAGCTGTATTTAAAAACTAACAATTTGATGAGAAATGAGAAACATCTTTTTTTTAATGGGAAAGGCACCAATAGATTGCTATAGGAATTTCCCAAAAGGAAATAAAGTTCTTTGTGACTCTCTCCTGAATAAGAACAACTGGAGAGGCCAATGTCTTATCCCATCCATTACAGTCTCCTACAAGGCTTCTCATCATTGGTATGAGGGACAGACCCATCAATCACCTCCAGATGAATCTCCTCTCATATATATTACAAAAATGGAAAGTGTTACTGGTGAGAGAATTTGTTCTTATTCAGGATGGTCAAGATAGGTGTCTACTCACCTAAAAAGTTTATCTCTTTGCAACTTGCATGTTGATTCTACCTTCTGAATATTTGGGATGTAATGACCCATATTCAGGCCATATACTTTATATCAGCATTTAAGGGAAGAAAAGTCTACTTCCCCTTCCCCCGAGATCTGAGAGTCCTTGAGATAATGTCTAAAATGGTCCCTTTGGCCTCTTTCTTTTGCATTTGTAATTCTGGCTTTTGAGTTTATGATCCTGAAATTGAAAACTTCAGTAGAGGGCAGGATTTGTGCTTGTTTTTGAAGAAGTCACTTCTTGATATTTTCAGAGTGGATTTCAAGGGAGATGCCATTTTATTGTACATTGTCACATTTCAGAATAATGCTAAGAAAATAAAAAAGAAAAATGATAAAATGTTTCCCCTAAACATATATATGGAAATCATACCTTGAGTAATTATAATTTTAATATAGGTAGTTTTAATTTTTTTCCTATTTTGAAGAACCATTCAATCATTCATTTGTGTAGACGGATGTTTTTCTAATATGTGTAACATAAACTGTGCCCACACCTCCATGTCTACACATGCACCCAAACCAGAGTTATATTAATGGAAAAAAAAAACGGACTGTTCAAAAAGTGTCTTTTTATATGTTGTAGGTGCTTTACAGGACAAGCAGCCAAAATAATATGAATATACTGAACACCAATAAAACTTCGGCTGAACTTTTGCTGCCTATTAATGAAGACTATATTATTGAGGTAAAGGCATCGACGGATGGTGGAGATGGCACTGGCAGTGAGCAGATCAGGATCCCAAGGATAACAAGTATGTTATCAGTTTTGTTTTTTTTTTTGGCTGCGAAGCGGTTTTTAGTGCACTATATCCTATGTTCAGATCATGACGTACAGAGCCTAGCTAACTCTACATGTCATCGTTTTTCTTCTATTATTGTAAGAAAAACCAATGAATAGAGATGAAGGGTCAAGTTTTGAGGGCAGAAAGAATGAAAAGACAGTCATGTCATAAGAGCCCTATATGTGTAGTTAGGCTGTCCTGAATTCAAATCCTGTCTTAAGAAACTAGCTGGGTGACTCTGGCCAAGTCATGTATAGTCTTTCAGCTTTGATTTTCTAATCTCTAATGACAGCACTTAACTCATTGGGTTGTTATGAGAATCAGAAGAGGTAATATGTGTGAAGTATTGGTAAATGGTAAATCATAGAGTGCCATAACAATATTAGCTATTATTCATTTTTAAAAATATGTCAATAAAGCCTCTTTAATTTGGACAAAGTAATAATCCAATGCAGGCTAAAGCATTGTATAAGAAGAAATGTTTTGGTAATTAAATTAATAGTGCAAGAGAGTCTTTAACCTATGGACATTCTTTTTAAGGTCATTAGCATTCTAATTGCTTGTATACTGTACTACTAATTACAGATAGATCGCATCTCATTAAAGAAAATCCGGTGGATATTCAACTTGGTTTTTACCAAATAATTCAATTTATATAGTCTTTGATAGAAAAATCACTGCATTTTTGTAAAGAATATTCTCTAATTCAGATTTTTAATTGATTCACATAACCATTTCTACAATTAGTACATATTTTTAAGACTTTACTACCTTAAGAAATTAAATCAGAAAAATAAACAGGTGAAGCTCATTATTTTCTAGTCATTTTTATTCAAAGTTTTAGCTCTTTAGGGCAATTTTTATAGGCAGAAATTCCTACTAAATCTATTATTCCCAAAGCACTGATCTAGCCATGTCACTCCCCTGCTCGATAACTTCAGTAGCTCCCTGTGACCTCTAGAATAAAATGCGAACTCATCCATTTGGCATTTAAAATCCTTTATAACCTTACTGCAATCTCTCTTTCTTTCCTTATTACATATTAGTCCCCTTCATGCACTCCATACTCCAGCCACACTGGCATTCTTACTATTTTTCACACACAGTCTTGCGTCTCTGATACCTGAGCTTTTGTACAGGCTCTCCCCCAGGTGTCAAATGTTCTTCTTGATCTTCCCTCATAGAACTGTTATTTTTCTTTAAAAGTCAGGTCAGATTCCATCTCTTATATGTACCTTTTCTAAACTTTTTAGTTGCTAATGTCTCACTCAATCACCCCCAAAATAGCATGATTTATTTATTTCACACTTATTTATATGGATACATATTCTCTCTAATGAGGGAAGCAGCATGAAAATACATATCTTTCTATATATCTATATTTATTTATACATATCTATGCGTGTATGTGTTTATGCATATCAATACTTATACGTATTGATATATATATATATATTTTTTTTATGGAGACTCATATACACAAATGTATTGCTTCTCTCATTAAAATATAAGATCTTTGAAAGGGATAATATTTACCATTAAAAAGCAAAATGGTGTCTTTACTCAGGGAGAGAAAGCAATTGCTATTAGTATTGTTGTGAGGATGTGCTCCAATAGGAAGTAAGAAGACAGTCAATCCCAGAAAGGATATCCAATGTCTAGCTAGTGTTCCAATTAAGTCAGTTTTAAAATTAGTAAATGATTCTATGTTATAACTAGGAAAACTCTAGGAGTCGTGTTCACAGTGACTAAGGGCTTCTTCGTTAAGCCCAAAAGGTCCCCAGGAAAGGTTGAGTCGCCATTATTGTACAGGGCAGGAGCTATTTTTCCCTTTGAGGCTGCTGAATCATGGCTGGTCCTTTTCCCTAACTGACTGAGAACTGCTGAGTTTGCACAGAACAGTGACTGCAGGAACCTATCATTATGAAAATGGAGTTCATATTGATTTTTTGAGGCTAGTGCTTTTGTATTATATGATAATTACTTAGCTGCAAATATATGAAAGCAAACAAATGAATATTTTCCATGTCCTCACCCACAGAACTTTTCATTTAGAGATTAGTCAAAGATCATATAAATTAGGTAATATTATATGTGTAATTAAACAACAAAATTAAAGGAAATTTCCCATGTTAATTGAAGTCTACTAATGCTGAATAAATAAAAGCCAACATATTTTATTTTATTTGATCTGATTTAGAATTACTTATTTGCCTTGATTTGTCTAAATCCAAGATTTCCTCATTATGAGAAGTTCCCATTGAGGGACTTTCTCTCAAGGAATGTCAGCACCTTTTCTGCCAATTAGAATCTTAGAGGATGTATCTACAGTACTGAGTGTTTAAATATCTGCCTTATACAGTGACACATCATCCTTCAGAGGCAGAGCTTGAACCAAGGCTGGCTTATTGTCCACTATGCTCGCTTTGTTGTTCAGTCATTTTTCAGGCACATTCAACTGTTTGCAACCCCATTTGGAGTTTTCTGGGCAAAAATGCCGAAGTGATTTTTCATTTTCTTCCCTAGTTCATTTTATTGATGAAGAAATTGACATAAACAGGGTAAAGTGACTTGCTAAGAGTCATACTACGAGTAAATGTCTGAGGACAGATTTGAACCCAAGAAGATGAGCCTAAGAGGCCTAACACTCTCTCCACTGTACCATCTAGCTGCCCCGACTATCCCAGACTGCCTCTCAAATTTTTTTTTTTACAAAACCCAGTGGAATTGTGTGTTGGCTATGGCAGTGGGGTGGGAGGAGGGGAGAGAAAGAACATGAATCATGTAACCATGGAAAAATATTCTAAATTAATTAATTAAATACATTTTTAAAAACATGTTTTACAAATATGTAAATATTCAATCTTTTCCATTCACCATTCAGGAATGTTTAAGGAAGAGTAGTTTGAGATATAAATAAGGTGAGGGAAAGCAGTAAATCATTGTCACAACTCAAGAATTCATGTTAGATTTCTCCTTGGTGTGCAAGTCATCACAGTTGTCACTGATAGTGGTACCACCATCCTGATTCAGTGTTTGTTTTTTCCCCCCAATCTGTTGCAGATATGGATGCAAGAGGGTCTGGTTCAGCAGTCTGGAATGCCTACCCCTTCTTATCAAGCTGCATAACCATACTACCCGTATTTCTTGTGAAGACTCTTTGGTGATATTGATTTTCATTCTATAGGAAATTGATTGGTTACCCCACCCCTTTCAAAAGTGCTTTCTTGATAGACAGTGATTATGCATGGTTTTCTTCAGCTCTCTGTTTTTAAGTATTTTCTATTTCACCATAGGTTAAAAAATACAAGTACAGTTTTTTTAAAGCAGTATATCCTTTTAGAGAAATCTAAAATGCCTTAATACTTACTTGATGAACCAAAGGAATTTACATATTGCACCCTTCAGATTTTTTTCAACCAACATGATTATGTGAAGAATCCAAGCATTGCCTAAGACTGGGAGGCTCACAAAAACTCAAATCTTCAACTTAAATGAAGCTCTATTTTTCCAATAATCATATTGTGATTTGAGAATTTCATCAGGTGCTATGCTTACTCATGAACTGTAATCCCAGAGAGAATGCTATTTGTATGTATTTCCTAGACTAGCCAGAGATCTGTTAAGAGTACTGTGTTTGCAAATTACAATTTGTAAAGTTCCCATGCTTCAAGATTCATTACCTTTTAGTGGAATTGAGATCACATCAAATGGGCTATTCCTACCCATGTTGGGGATCTCATCTTAATCTGTGTCTACTTATTCTGGGTAACATATCCATGGAGAAGTGGATAAAACATTACACAATGTGTTAATTGTTCACTTTGTCATTTTATATAGTGCAGATTGCTATAATATATTATTTCCTCCCCTTGGGGAATTTTTAATTCTTCCCCCTTTAACAATGCTTCAAAACAAAAGAGCTAGAAAATGGAGAATGTCTAGATTCGAAACTAAAATATTAAGCAAAACTCAGTTCTGCATTCTTAACTCCTACATTTACTGAAACTCATCATTCTATCAGAGCACATTTTGCAATTGCTGTACTTTTCAGATAATGTTTTGATGAGATTGTAGCAACGCTGGAGATTTTATTATGTGTAAGTGACAAAATCTCTCAGCACTCATTAAAAAAAAAGCTGTTCTACTCATTTTCCTAGCAATATGTAAAAATGATGTAAAAACAAACATATTCAGTTATGGCCATTTCAAAACAAGATTTTCCACTGATATCCCATTTCACAAGAATTTTCTCATTTTTACTTTCAGCAATATCAGAATTTAAAACTATGAGAAAAATTTCAAAAATAAGGAGAAGTGAAATTCTGGTATTGCTCTGAAACATCTCCATATGCATATAGAGATTAAATTTAAGAAAGTTATTGTATAAAAGAGAAAAAAAGATTCACAACTTTTCTTGCAAGATTTGTATATACTGTATATACCTAGAAAAATATAAATGATTAGTAGCTTTTCATATGGTCATGGTTGTTTCCTACAGCTCACAAATTGGGAAAGTATTATTTCCTAATCAATCTGTATTTCCTGCCATGTGTAAGAAGGTTGTACCTTTTAAAAATTATTTTAGTAATTACTGCGAAACATTCATTTATTTCCATTCCTATGATGGCTATCCTATTGTTTCATTTAACTTCTAGTTATATATCTCTGTGAGATATGTACCAGGTACCTTGTTTCATATTGAAAAGTATGAAATTTCTCCTTAAACTGCTGTGTGTGTATCCTATGGTTATCTGTATTTATTATTTTCTATTATTCTAATAACATTTATAATATTGGGAAATGCTGGGACATTTTTAAAGTATGTTAAAGTACAGAGCCTAGCAGTAAAATGAAGAATATGTAAAAAGGTCAAAAGTGGAGTTAGTATATATGCTAATGACTTTTCCTGGTAATAGTATAATTCCTTGTATATTCCTGACATTTTGGTTTCTCCTTTTTTTTCTAAAATGTTTTTAATACACTTTAAACCATGTCTCTGAACACTTGCTTGATTGACCTTCCTAATAAACACATCCGTTTTGTAGTCAATGATCTTTGTATTTTCACCATTTTTATGCTTTTAAGCAGAACTATGGCATCCTCTGAAGTTACTTAGTTTATCATGATTTGTCTTTGTCCTACTAGTCATACTTTAACAGTATAATTTGATTTCAGTTTATAAAAGCCCTGGAAGAAATGAGATTTCACAGGCAATAGAATGTTGAACTTTGAATAAGCAATAACTGATCATTGACTTTGGCCATTAAGCTATCTGAGCCTGTTTCCCCTTTTGTAAAACAGTGATAATAATAACACATAAAAAGGTGATGATGATGATGATGATGATGATGATGATGATGATGATGATGATGATGATGATGATACAGGTAGAACTAAGGTAGTGCTTTAAGATTTCTAAATTGCTTTACAAATATTGGCTCATTTTGTCCTAACTCTAACCCTGAAAGTTAGATGCTATTACTGGGTGTTGTGAAGATAAAATTAAATAATTTAAAAGCAAAGTGTTTTTTAAGCCATTGTGCTATATAAAATGTTAGCTAAAACCCTCACTAAGGGTCTCATTGTCTACCATTAAGGTTATGTATACTTTCTATTGAAGATTGAAGTTATACACTTTTTAGAAATCAATATTGGAAATGTCAGAAAATAACAGGTACTCACATCAATACTTAGATGCATCCATGATCTCACTAAAGTGAAAACTCTCTCCAAGACAGACCTGCCTCCATTCATGCCTTCTTATTCGGTAGGACTATTATCCTTGCCCTCTTGCAAACCTCCAACAGATGGCCATCCAATGTACTGGACCCTTGGCCACCACTTTTCCTTCAATCTTTCCATGTGACCAACCCATATTATTTTGCTTGTTTTTATGATTTTCCCTCATTTTTAAAGTTTCTTGTCTCCTTTATGCCAATTATATGCTTTCTCCCATTGTCCTTTTGGTGAGCCTTCACTTTAAATTTTTGGAGTCTCTTGTGTTCCCATAATTCATGGCTACACAACATCATTTTATTGCTATTTAAAACTATGTTCCAGGGAGAAGCATGGAGTTATTAAGGAAAACTTGAAATTATCCAAGATTTTTCTCTGTTCCTCTTCAATTCCAGGCTGGCCAGCAACAAGCATTTATTAAGCACTCACTATGTGCTAGGCATTGTGCTAAGTGCTTGGGAAAGAAACATACACAACAAGAAAAATAGCCCCTGTCTTCAAGGAATTTACATGGGAATGTAAAGGTCCTACATCACAGGAAGCAGAAAAGGAGGAAATGGAGAGAAATAGGTGCCCACACATATAGGGGTGCATTGGGGAAGTCTAGAGGGCCAAAAGTGGAGCTGAGAAGGGAATAAAGTATGGCTTTGGTCTGTGCCCATCCAGCGTCTGCCAGTGAGAACCTGTGAACCTGATCCTTGAGTTGTTCATCTAAGTGCAAGAATTGTGCTAGGCAATGGGAATTCTTCATCTCCTTGATGGTGTTGTTTTCCTGGAAAGTAATGCACACACACACAAACACACACACACACACACACACACACATCTAAACCAGGGATTTAGAGAACAGATGATACTTTAACTCAAAATGATTCAGGCTGGTCATCCAACCAGAGGATTGAATAATTAAATGAATATAATCTCGCATGAGAAAGCATGTTTCCTGCGATACAATTCTGGAGGTCACTTTGTTGCTCTGAAGACAAGGAAGACTGTAATAATTGTAGCTAGTGTTTATATAATGTGTACTGTGTACGGTAAGGCACCGTGGTAAGTGCTTTGTGGATTTTAAAATTAATATACAATAACTATTATATTTAATAAAGTTTTATTAATAATAACTCAAGTAAGAAACCTAGCTATTCAGCCCACTCTCCAGAGCAAGAGAGGAAGAATGAGGTGGAGCCTCAGAACTTATACAAATGTGACCACGCAAAGGTGGGCAAAGGGAGAAGCATTCTAGGTAATACAGAAAGGAAGTTTGGGTAATGTAGTTTTTAGGGGTTCAAGATTTTCCAACTATACAGCTTTATACTTCTTATCTCATTTGATCTTCACAACAACCTAGGGAGGTAAGTGCTGTTATTATTACCATTCCACAAATGTCGGAAGTGAAGCAAACAGAGGTTTAAGTGACTTGCCCAGGGTCACACAATTAGAATGTGTCTGAAGCTGGATTTGAACTAAATCTTCCTGACTCCAGACTAGAGCTCTATCTACTGCACTACTTACCTGCCTGCCTAACATCAGTTAATTAAGGCATGGAATACCCATACACTTACACACATAGCCCCCCTTATTTTATATGCATGTTTTTATTAGATATGCCCATATACATCAACATATAAATTTGGATTTATATTACCTATTGCACATATAGATAGATCTCTGGGTGTGTGTGTGTGTGTGTTCATTCCTGAGATATATTTAATAAGAAGTTGGCCTAGACTTATTTAAGTGACTGACCCACTAAGGGAACCTTTCATGCCTTCTCATAAAACAGGAAACATTCTCAGCAGACATATAAAGCACTGGCCTCAGAATCAGGAAACCTGAATTCCAATATGAACTCTGAAACTTTTACTGGATATCAATGAGCAATTTACTTTATCTTTCTTGTCCTCCGTTTCCAAATCTGTAAAATAGAGAAGTTAGAGTCAATGTCTCTAAGATCCTCTAATTTTTTTTTTAATTAGGCAAAGCTGGAAGGAAATTTAGTATTCTAAAATTCCTTAGAATGCTTTTATAGCTTTTTCAATCACTTGGTGAATTAAGCAGAGGAGGAAACAATACAATGCCTAGTTTTTTAGGATTACTCTTTTTTAGTTTTAAGTCCTAGACATCTGATTATATTGGAATAGAGAACTCACAGTAAGACAACTTTCTTCACTGTTCAAGATCAATACCTGCTCCACAACTTATAGTCACAAAGAGCTATTGAGGGGATAAATGAACTGCCCACAGTCCCACTACCAGCATGTGATAGAGGTGGGACATGACCTCAGGTCTTTCTGACTCCAAGGCCAGATCTCTAATTATCTTGGCACACTGTCTCTCAATTTCTCTTTATGTCGAACTATTTCATTCCTCTAGAAGTTTAAACCTGGCCCAAAGATTTCTCCATAGGCTTGCCAGGAGAGAGATGTCAACTGTGTGCTTGAGTTTCTTGGGAAAGCCAATTGTTAAATTTTCAGAGTGAATATTTATACCTCAGTAATTTTCAATCAACTAATCAGAGCTTATATATTGTTTTGATTATTGTCTAGACTTAAGAACATGTTGATGATGCAGAATAAATTTAAAAGTGTGTATGCTTATTTTCTACCCCAAGAGATGTGGTTGTTAAATATTTACCAGCACATTCCTGAATGTTATGCAATTAGGCTGAGTTTCTGATGTTGATAATGAATCCAAATGTTTAAAAAAGAAAGCATAGATTCTACAATTATTCACTTCCTGTTCTGGTTTTTTTTTGTTGTTGTTTTTACTGCAAAGGAACCATGATTTCCTCAGAATGAATATTCTCTCCATTCACTCTCTATTTAACTTAGTAAGTTGTCTTCTTGAATTGTGGCCAAAAGAAAACCATTACGCTGTGTGGAAAATCACCAACTTCCAATTGATGAATATAGAGAATTTTAGCTGGGTTACACCTTAGAGTAGTACCTTGTCAGTCCCTTCTTCAAAGTCAAGTCAAATGAAGGCACATTTATTTATCACTTACTACAAGCTGAGGACTGGGACAAGAACAGAGAATGGAAAGAAATGCAAACCATCTTTGCCCTCAAGGAGCCTGCTGGTCTACTAGAGGAGAAAACTTGCAAGCAACTATATAAAAACAAGATATAGACATCATTAACTAGAGATAATTAACAGAGAGAAAGTTACTAGCACTAAGTAGGTGGGAAAAGGCTTCTTTGTAGAAGGTGGGATTTTAATTGAAGGAAGACCAGGAAAAGAGAAAGAAACAGAGATGAAGGCAGTTTTAGGAATTGCTAGAGACTATACCCCACTGATATAATTTTTGAAAAAATCAGTTATATCAAAATCAGGATGAGAAACTAAAGTAAAAGCTTCTTTTCAAGCTTTCACAAACACTCATCATATCATATATTGTTAACACTGAAAGGGACCATACAAATTTCTCTGCCAAATCTGTCATTTTGTAATGTGGAAACTAAGGAAATTCCAGAGACTTTCTGATTTGGCCAGTCACACAGCTGTGTGAGGTCCCTTCAGTAGAGAGGCAGTGTGTGTAGTGGAGAGATAGATAATCCTGAAGCCAGGACGATGTTCTCTCTATTACATTCAGACTGTGTGAAAGTAGGAAATTCACTTAACCTCTCAATGATTTTGGCAACCCTCTGACACTACAAGTTGTGGGGGTTCCTGGCTGCATAAGTAGAATTTCTCAGTACCAGTAATATCATACATCTAGACCTTATCCACACAGCTATTTATATAAAGAACTGGATGGAAATGGAACCCAAATGTCCTTATATCTGGCTCAATATTATGAGGATACAACATTAATCTTTCCAAAATTCTGTCAACATTTAATATATAGAAAACCATCTAAACCAAAAATGGCCTGATATAAAAATTATTAACATGAAAGCAATAAAATTATTTTATATAATGTCAGATTTCATTTTTCAATTTTGTCAACATAGATGATGAACAAAATTTAAAAATGCAATCGTATGTACATGCAAATAATCATTTAACTCTGAGCCTATTGTAACATGGAGATGGCAGGGTAGAATTCCTGCAAGATACAGGGTCAAGTATCAACACAGAATTCCTGCCCCCCCCCAAGAGATCTCTGGGTTAGGGGCAGTTGAGGGCAGTTAGGGGCAGGTAGGGGCAGTTGGTTCCTGGGGGTTGAGTTGAGCAGATCACTCTGCTTGCTGATCCCAGTTCTGGATCACTTTGGAGGCCTTGTGGCAAAAGCCATTTTGGTTCTTCTCTGCTGCTAGCCTATTTAGCTGAAGTAGACCTTTCTAGCAAGAGCACTATTGTTACCATTTAATTATTTAAATATTAGAAGTGATTAATTATAGGCTTTGAGGGCAAGATAGTTATAAAGACTGCCTCTCCCTCCTGGGGGGAGGGGGCTGTTTCTACCTAATGATTCAGGACTTCCCAGATCTTATCCTAATCCTTGACAAAACTTCCCTTCCTCATTTATCAGTAAATCTTCATCTTTTGGGAGCAGTGCCTGTTTATTATTTTGGGAATACTCGCAACCATCTTCAGCCAAGTTTCCTTCAGCTGTCTGGCCCAAACAATTCAGATTCATCTGTCCCTGATAACTATAAGACATCAAGCTTCTCCTATTATCCCTTAGTCAAACCTGTGGGGAAAATAAGTTGAGAAAGTCAACATCATTAGAGACTTGCCTTGCCTAGCCTTGCCAGAAGAGTTCTGATCAAACCTCCATTTTCAACTGATTTCTAACTGCTTGTTGGGAGGGGGGAGAAAGGAGCACTGACCTGGTTTATGCCCCTCCCTCTTCACTCAAGCCTGTTAGTGGGAGAGGAGTGAGTCTAGCAAGTTACTGATTTCTGGCCATCCCTTCAGCTTCTCAAAACACTGTTTCATACAAATATAACACTATGAACCTATGATGATTTAAAATCAAGTGATTTTGAGATTTAACAAAATAAAGAGAATTTGATACAATTAGAATTCTGAATCATTTCCCCAAATCATACACTCTTTAAGTCTAATTTTCTAACACCAAAGATAAATATGTTTCATTTTAAAATTAGCCTTAGTGCTTTCAAATTTTTTTAAGTATTTCACCTTTGAAAAATGGAGTATTAGGATGATGTACATTATAATTTGTGTTACCCGTCTGCAAATATTGATACTGAAATCAAGCCAAAGCAGTTATTACAAAAATGGGCAATTAGTGAGATGGAATAGTCTAAATAAGAAACCTCATAATTAGTTTCATAATAATTATTATACCTTTTCTTTTTATTATTCCAACATTACTATTTTCTTTATAATTTTTTGATTCATAGATAGGTAATAATTACTTCTTTTGCTTCTAGAAGAAATCCCCTATTACACATGTAATCTTTTTTTCTTTTAAACCCTTACCTTCTATCTTGGAATCAATACTAAGGGTTCATTCCAAGGCAGAATAGTAAGGGCTAGGCATTTGGGGTTAAGCGATATGCCCAGGGCCACATATGTAGGAAGTATCTGAGGTCAGATTCAAACCCAGGACCTCTCATCTCTAGTTCTGGCTCTCAAAACATTTAGCCACCTAACCTCCCCAATATAGCATATAATCTTAAAGAGACCCACGGAGTTGGATTTTTTGAGGTCAATTTTCCATTCTCATTCTTTACAAGTGCAATTATTATTGAGCTCTTAAAAGATTTCTGATCATTCTACATTAGTGACTTACAATATTAATCATAACACCTTAGGATTCTGTGTGACAAGAGCATGTTTATTCACAGATACAGAGAAAGGAGAAGGAAGGGATATGGACAGCAAATTAAGAGATTTCATTTGCAGCTACTATATTTCAATAAGCAATGAAAAATATATGGGTAGAGTAGCTTATGAGGAAATGAAGCAATGAAGTTGATATGAATGTTTGATTATAATTTTTAAAACATACAAAGCTAAATAGAGACATCAGGTGGAGCCCTAAGTGCGAGATCATGATTAACTATACTTCAATATCCACATTCTTGGAGAGGATTAAAGGGAACTGGCAAGCTAAGCATTCCTCCCACCCCTGCCAATTTTCCACTTTCATTTTTATCCCATCAAATGCTCTACAAGTCCTTTAAAATGGATCACTCACTGCCCCTGGAGGTAATAATCAGCCATAAATCCTGTGAGAGGCGATCGCAGATACTCTAAATGTTTAAGGTGGTAATAACTGCCACTAAATGAGGATACCTATTACTTTCAAGGCTCTAAGTATTTGAGAGAGCTACTGGCCTACTGGGAAGTCATTCAGAATGTTGTCATCCTCCCCCTAACCTCCTTCCAACTGTATTAGTCATCTTGCTTTTATTCAGATTGCATTTAAACAATTCTATTTGAATAGAGCACTAATGTTTGCCTTTAATGCAGAGTAAGGTCTAATTTAGGGACCAGCTGTTGCTCTTCTTGAAGAGGAAGCAGGGAGGAAAATGGACAGCTGAGCTGCCTGAGGGGCAATGTGTTGACTTGACTAGAGAACAGCTTTTTGACACTTGCCTCTAATCCACCAAAAGAGGCTGGCAACCTTTAAATCCTTCCTTCATATTCTTATTGGGTGACCTGGGCCTCCTTGATTCTCAGTTTTTTCATGTGGAAGGGGATGGATTAGATGGACTCTTGAGATCCCTTCTATCTCCTATGGCAGCGGTTCTCAAACTTGGCTCCATAAAGACCATATGTGTATGTATGTATGTATGTGTGCATGTGTTTGTATATAAGTACATATATACATACATATGCATAATTTTCATTTCAATATAATTGCCTTGTAAATCCAATTAATTTTACACATTTAAAAATATTATTCTGAGAAAGGGTTTCTTTATGGCTTCACCAGACTGCCAATGGTATTCATTCCCTAAAATGTTTAGGAGCCCGTGTCCAATTGTAATTGAGACTCTTATGCTGAAGGATATCCCAAGGAAGGGTTTATTCAAGGGAGTTCTAAAGTCTTTCTCTTCCCTTGTCTAAGGAGACAATCAGGAAGTCTGTGATTCCAGAGCATGGTCCAACTCTTATTGAACTCATAATTTTCCAAGTATGGTTTGGGGGATAACTTAGAGTCTCTAAGACTCATTTGTAGAGATTCATTAAGTCGAAAGCATTTTAACAATATTACTAAGACATTTGAATTCCTAATAAGGAAAATATTGATAGATATAATACACATATACAATTCTGGGGTGGGGATTAGAGGTGAAGGAGAATCCTTGCTACATTCTAAGAGTGCAAAATTGTCCTGAGACCAAAAGTTTGAGAACCTGGGTTCTAACTGGGTGCTAAAGGAGGAAGTGTGATTTTGAATCATCATGTAATGGTTAGGAAAAATCCTGTGGAGTGGTAACAAGAACTTGAAAAAAAGCTAAGACCTATGCCATCAGTAGAAGGAAAACTGGAGAGCCTGAGTCTTGGGAAACTCACGATCTTCCCTTGGTTTCAATAACACAAAGAGATTGACCTCAAGAAAAAAAAAACAAAAAACATGATGAGTTCTTTTGATTCTTACTTTTCCCCAATTCTGCAAAGGTTGACTGGTATTATGAAAAGGATTCTAGAAAGAGTATAAGGCCCTGGTCCTTAAATTTTATTTTCGGTCTGATTTTTATTGTCTGAACCTGTGATTTCATTGGTGTGAAGAACTCTCAGTGAAGAAATTCTCCATTAATGGAGATTTAAAATTATCCAGCAGTTATTACAGCCAACAGTTATTATGTAGGATTGTAGGAATTGCCAAGACAAGTGAATTGCCTTGTGTTATATAAGCAGGATGTGTCAAAAATGAAAGTCTTGAAACTAGGTCTTCTTACTTCTCAGTTCAGCTCTCTATCCATTACACCAGTCTGCCTCTCCGAAGAGAAACTTGTGAAGCACTATTTTTGAGTAGCAACGGTCAGCGAGATTTTACGTGATTTGTCCCAGGATCTCAAAGTCATTCTGTGTCAGGGGAAGAACTTGAACACATGTCTTTCTTTCTCTGAGGCTAGCCTTTTCTCCACTATATCACACTGCCTTTCAAGTGAGATCATTTAAGTGATACACTTTTCAGATGTTCAAGTGCCATCTAATCAACAGTTATGACTACTATGATTCAAGTCTCAGCTGTTACTTATTGTATGATCTTTGAAAAGTAACTACAAAGAGTTATAAACTTACAAATAAAAGAGAATGTACAAGGAATCTTGTCCAATCCCTTCTTTTAGCAGATGGGGAAGGGTTAAGTGAATTGTCCACAGTCAGTTAGCAAAGTCAGGATTTGAACTCAGAATTTTCATACTAACCTCATCACTCCTTGCCCTGTGTTTCATTACTCTGGACCTCAATTGAGTCTCCTATAAAATAAGAGGATTGGACCATATTCTCTTCTACATTTCCATTCATCCCCAGAATTCAGTGGATGGTGATCAGAGCCAGCAAAGGGATTGTGAGGCAGCACACACAAAATATTAGGTTGTTTTTGTTGTTGTTGTTGTTGTTTTTTAAAGATGAGAACCACAATGACAAGTCATTAATAATTAGGGCTGACATTTCTATAGGCTCTGAAGCCTATGAAGCATTTTTTGCTCTTAACAACTTTAAGAGGGAGATAATGAATTAGAGAGGGAATCAACCTGGGGAGATTGTAATGAGAATCAGGAAGACCTGGGAGTGTGAATCAGATTCAAGGAAGAGAAGACATACCAGTTGTTGGGTTTGTTTGCTTTTTTCTGCTTCAGAGAATTTTTACAGGCAGCTCAGCGCCCTTTGATGCCTGGCTGAAAGAGCATTTTGCTTACAAGGATATGAACAACCAATCACACATAAAAGACATTATAATCACTAGAAAACTGCTGAGACAATTTCATTGAACAACAAGGGAGAGGAGACGTCCAAAGGTACTTTTCTGATAGTAATAAATCACAGCTAGAAGGAAGAGAGGATTTTTTTTCTAACTTAGAAATTTGCTTTGTCACCCATAATTTGCTTTGAGAAGATTATAAACTAGTCAAGCTTCCTAAAACTCTGAAGGTAGCACGATCCTTCTATTTACTCAAGCTCATAACCTCTCTCCTATCTGACCACTCCATGTATCTGATCTGTTGCCAAGACCTGGCATTAGTACTTTCATTATATCTGTCATATATGTCTATATGTGTCTCTATGTGCATGTATGCACACATATATAAATATATGCATTATATACATATATGTATATTTTTATTTTGTATATGTTTATATATATATATATATATTCTTCTCTACATTAATACAGCCAATACCCTATTATCGGTCCTTATTACTATTTTTATAATTGTATTTTTTTATTTTTTGTGCTCTGAAAAATTCTTTTTAATTAATTACTTTTAGAATATTTTTCCATGGTAACGTGATTCATGTTCTTTCCCTCCCCTCCTCCCACCCCACTCCCATAGCCAAAGAGCAATTCTCATATGGACTATTAAAATAACTTGTTTTGGGGTCTGTGTTGAAATAACTGAGGAAACAATCTGTTAATGATGAAAACAGACAATTCCCTCATGTCCCTACATCAGCTTTCTCCCTATTCCATCCTCTTCTGAGCTACCAAAGTGATTTTCTGAAAGCAAACATCTAACTATGTCATCCCATTATTCACAAAATTCCAAAATTGCCTCTTTGCATCCCTAACTTCCTTCAAAACTCAGCTCAGATCCCACCTTCGGTAGGAGATCTATCTCAGGCACCACAACTCCCCCACGTACTTCGTATAAATCTCTGCATATGATTTCTCCATTCGAATAGGAGCTCCTCAATGGCTGCAAGAGTGCTTTTGCCTTTCTTTTCATCTTCCATGTCTACTACAGTGCCTGGCACATCGTAAATCTTACATTAACATGCTTGTTGATTAATCGACTGACAGAAAGGATATTTAATGTGTCATAGATGGCTGGGGGGTGTAATGGAACCCTGGGACACTGCTGCAAATCTGTTATGGGGGAGGCTGATGCTCCACAAAAATGATCATTGAGTCACTTAGTAATTCCGCCCTAACTATAGGTTATTAGGGGGAGGCACAAAAAGAAAGAAAGATATGCCACTCGTTAGGACAATCAAAAAGAAATTCTCTAGATAATAAAATGATGGGAAAGAAAGATTTAGTGATTCTTAGAATCTACTTGGGTCAAAATCAAGTAAGGAAAGGAGTGAGAAAAAGAGAAGCATTCATGGACTTGTCTTATCTGGGCAGAGCAACGAAAGAACCCTCCAAAATATGTCAAAGTCAAAATAGAATAAAGTGAGTGGAAGGGAAACTCAAGTAAAATAATTTTATAGAAATTAAAGTTAATTATATATTACATATAAATGCTAACACCACTAACATACTTATATGCATGTATCTCTGTGTATGTATGTATGCATGCATACAAAATACATGTGTGTATAATGCACACATAGCTGTGTACTTGCATGATCCAATGATTAATTAGCATCACAATTAGTAGAGAGGGGAAATTTTTTGTGAAGAGGGAAGGACACAAAGCTCACCTCATTTTCAGTAGCATAAAGTCCAAAAGTCTCAAGCTGGTTATCCTCATTTTCATTTTTACTAGAGAGTCAATATTTTTGATAGAGAAAAAATGCAGTAAATGATTATAATTTTGTATATACATGGTATGGACCTGCCAGTAAAAGGGAAAAGAGTTTAAGAATGAATCAAAAAATAAATCCCAACTATTTTCTGTATTCATTGAAAATATACTTAAACATCAAAATTCAGATAAAGTTAAATAGAGGGATCTATAGTAGAATTTACCATAATTTTATTCAATCCAGGAAAATAGCATTAGTATTAGTAATTCAGATATGACAAGAGTATAAATGGATATTACCAAAGGAAATACAACTACATAATGATTTAAGATCCTGTAAAGAATTAAATTATTGATATTTTGTGGGTATCAAAGAAAATAATATGTAAATTTTTAAAGCAAAACCTAACTGATTTAGAAAAAAATTTAATAGATAATAGTACATCAATGTGCCACTTTCATAAGGAAACAAATATAAGGAAGAAAAATAAGAAGTTAGAGAGTCCAATAGAATTTTAGGAAAAACTAAATATCGTCAAGGAAATTATTGAATTTTAATCATAATGAACATACTTACTTTTGAGCAATGCGCACATATTAATCAAGTACTAAGAAAAAAAGAATCCACATGTAAAGGCTGAAACTAGAAATTATATTTTTCTTTGTAGACTATAATGTACAAAAATTACAATCAAGGGAATAATACAAATAAAATTATAATGAAGCAAATATCCAAAGTTACGAAATTCCTTTTTTATAAGAAGAAAAATCTTCAAAAATTTATGACTGAAAATAGTGAAAAACAGTAACTTGGCATCCTATTTTTAAAAATATATAAATTAATTGATACTAAAACAAACAAAAGTATATAAATATTTTGAAAATCAAAGGAGATATTAGCATAACGAAAACACAAGTTAATGAACTAAAGAAGAATTCAACAACATGAGAAGGGAGTAGACTCAAAGGTATAAAATAATCAATAATTTCAAGGAATATCCTGAAAAAAAAGAAAGAAGATAGTGGCATTGGCTCTTATTATATGCAAAACTGTCTAGGGGGCAGCTGGGTAGCTCAGTAGATTGAGAGCCAGGCCTAGAGACAGGAGGTCCTAGGTTCAAATCCGGCCTCAGCCACTTCCCAGCTGTGTGACCCTGGGCAAGTCACTTGACCCCCATTGCCTACCCTTACCAATCTTCCACCTATAAGTCAATACCCAGAAGTTAAGGGTTTAAAATTAAAAAAACAAAAACTGTCTAGTGTTAGATAAATCAGAAAATGTATCAGAACTACATATTAGTTAACAGAGAATCAGAAATATGCCCAAAAGAATATTCTAGTATTTCATAAACCTGATAATACCCAATAAATTCCAAATCATTGTGAAAGAAACTCTTTCCTACACAAGATCTGACAGAAAAATTAGAAAGTAACCTTTTCAAAATGTATATGACACTACATAAACCAAAGTAATTTCAAAATGGAAGTTTCATGAGAAAAAATTTTAAGCTGGCATGTGATAAGGAAGATTAATTAAAAATAAGTACTGATATGCAAAATTCAAAAAAATTTCACAAATAAAATCACTTTCAATTTTAACTATAAAATGCACAGATTGGAAAAATACTTGTATTTTTTTAAATTTTATTTTAAATGCCCTTACTAGAATCAGATTCAATATTTATAGGCAACCAATGCAAAAAAAAACAAACAAAAAATAACATCAAATACTGAAGTCTTTCTCTAATACACAAATGGACAAAGGGTGTAAAGTTTTCATAAGAAATCATATAAACCAAAGCATTTCTAAAAATATATTGTCTAAAAACTGAATAATCAGTGAAATTAAAATAAAAATAAACCTAAGGTATGACTTCCCCAACTTCAAAGTAGTAGTAGTATTTTTTAAAAAGGGAAAACTTGTAGAAGACATGGAAAAAAGATAGGTTCATTAACTTACTGCCCATTGAATAGTCAATTGCTTCTAATTCTGGATAAGAATTTGGAATTATGCAAGAAAAAATTCTTTAATGTTATACTCAAGGTAATTGGCAATCATATTAGAAAAGGGTTTTGCTCAATCATTTTATAGAACTCTAGATCTGTTTGGAAGTATCTGTTATATTAAGACAAAAATATATTATTTTTAAATAAATGCTTAATATATGTGAATTAAAGCCTAAAACCCATAAATTTTGGCATTTCCCACTTGCCAGAACTGTAGCCTTGCTGTTTGAAAAAACCCTGTAGGCATGAAACTTATTAATTCTGCTCTTTTATTTATTTAAATATATAACCTTTTTAAGTTAAAAAACAAAATCAATAATGTTATACTAAAGAATCTCACTAGCATGTATATTTGGGGAAAGGTGGAGAGAGATGCATACATTGCCTTGGTGTTTCAGAAGCAGATATCCCCAGTAATGCTTGAAAGTAAAAAAATTAAAATTAAAATTAACTGAAAATTGTTAAGGCAAACACCAGTATCATCACTTTCTACAAGAAAGTACACCTTCAGGTAAGTAGATAGCATAGAGAATAGAGTAGTGGGCCTGGAGTCAAGAAGACTCAGCTTTCTGAGTTCAAATCTAGCCTTCAACACTTACCAGATGTGTGCCTCTGGACAAATGACTTAACCCCATTTGCCTCAGTTTCCTCATTTGTAAAACAAGCATGGAGAAAGCAATGGCAAACCACTCCAGAATCTTTGCAAAGAAAACCCTAAATAGGATCATGAATATTGGGACATGACTAAAAACAAGGGAGCAAACAAAAATCTTGTCTGTAACTTTTTCTATATGGAATCGAGCAAATACCATAATGGACAATCACAGTGCAACTTACCCAGAAACCTCTTAATAATGCCTTTTCACTAGTTGGATGAATCACAAATAATAGATTGACCTAAAGTATGGGAGACCAATCTAGTAATTCAATGATCTCATTCCTGAGTTAAGAGGCAGCAGAGGAAAAAAAAAAAAAACAATTATAGGAGAAGCATCAGAAAGGACTTTTTTGGCAAAGGGTTCTGAGCAAGACTGACTGAAGGAAAAGGTTCAATTAGGACTCTGGTAGAGATCCCTTAATTACTTTTTGCTCCACCTGGGAGACAAAGAGATTAAGAGTTGAACTACAAAAGAAGAGGATTCAGACTTCCTGTAAACTGAGATTGCTAAACCCCCTGTGTTAGGATCTGTGTAGAAGAGATAGCTGACTGATGGAGAGCCATGGGAATAGTCCAGAAGAGTTAAAATTGTTTCATGCCAAGTCAATTAAATAAGATTTTGTTTAGTACCTGCTACGATCCAAATACTGCTTTTAGGTGCGGGGCATAAAAAGACAAAAATTAAATAATGACTGCCCTCAAGGAACTTATTTTTTCTAGGTGGATAGATTTATATAAAAAAAACAGAATTTGTAGAAAACAAATACAAAATAATTTAGGAGAACAATATCAACTTGGAAATTAAGAAAAGAGGCAGCCCATAAGCTTTTCCTTTCCCACCAAAAATAAAATCAATAATTAATAAATATTTATTGTGTCTACTAAATGCCAGAACTGTTCTTTGTTGTGGAATCATTACAAATTTCATTATTTTTGCTTTGAATAGGATCAAAATGTTTCCTCAGGGATGGAACTGATAAGAAACTCTTTATAGTCATCCCCTTCTTATGTCAAATGAGGTGCCAGTCTACTTCTACATTATCTGGTTTCCTTTTTTTTACTCCCAGAGCCCCCATACTAATTCAGGCTCCAATTGTATCACACCTGGAATTTTGGAGATGTCCTGTGCCAACACGCAGCATATGTTTTAGAGGCAATAAAGACATTTAAATCACATCATATCTTGGGGTAAAAGAGAGCCCTCCTTTATCCCATATTAGAAAACCATAATTTCCTGAAATTTATCTTCCTCTTCCTTCCTTGGGAACTAAATACACACAAAATATTCATAGAAACTCTTTTGGCGGCAAAAAGTTGGAAACTGAGGGAATGCCCACCAATTGGGAAATGGCAGAACAAGATGTGGCATTTGATTATGATGAAACGATGGTCAGAAAAATCTGGAAAGATTTACATGAACTTGTGCAAAGTGAAGTGAACAGAACCAGGAGAAAATGGTACACAGAAATATCAATATTGTACTATAATCAACTGTGAATGACTTGGCTATTCCAGGCAACATGAAAATCTATGGCAATTTGGAAGGACTCAAGATGATATGTAAAGGTAATCCCTTCCCCTTGTGGACTTGCTTCCAGTCTGACCCTCATCCTGTTCAACCTATGTGCCTGCCCTCAGTGACTGGAGGTCACATGAAAGCACAGGTGATGTATGTGGGTACTAAAAGAGGATAAAAGAAAGGGTACATGAGGCATAGACTCTCTTTTTTCCCTTGGACAGTGCAATCGTGGGAAGCTGGCTGAGAATCATGCAAATGGAACAACCATGTGGTCAGATTAGAAAATAGGCTGGACTATCTCTCTCTTTCCATCTTTCTGCTTTCTTTAACCAGGTGATGATTAATAAATTCTATGGAAACTAAGTACCAGGAATTTGTAATTTAACTTTTACAATAAAAAATGCCAACTTTCTTCAAAGAATAGATGGAGGCTGAATGCAAATTGAAGCTTATTTTTTTAATTTTATTTTTCTTTTTTATGGAGTAGATGTTGTAACATGACTAATGCAGATATGTTTTGCATGACTGTACATGTATGACCTACATTAAAATGCTTGCCTTAAAAATGGGGGGAGGAATAAGGGAGAGAATTTGGAATTCACAAATTAAAAAAAAACACAAATTTGAAAAATTTCACATGCAATTGGAAAAAATAAAATATTTTTTAAAATAAAAATTAATAGATCATTTCTTAGACTGATGAGTTCTCTGGTGTACATGTTCTCATATGTCGCTTCTAATAATTACTGTTTTTCTGTTTTTTCACATATTCAAATCCAGTATGAGACTGGAACTCCAAATTGTTTTGATGTGCATTTATCTAATTTTACTGGTGTGGAGCATAACTTCATATGTGTATAAATAAACTGCCTTTTTTCAGAATTCTTTATGCATATTTATTGGTCAATGATTCCTGTCATTATATATTTGAGTTAGTTTCCTTAAGATCTTGCATACCATGCAGTCTTCAGAGAAATTTATTACAATTTTTTTCCCTAAGGGTCTTTTTCCCCTCTAATTTTACCTGCTTTGATTTTATTTGTACAGAATGTATATATATATTATAATATTATGATAATCCACTTAGTCTTTTGTAATCCTCTCCAAACTTTATTAAGGAATTTTTAAGTTTTCCATAATTTTGAAAAGTAATTCCTTTCTTGCTCTTCTAATTTTTTGAAGATATGACATTTTATACATAGGTTATGTATCCATTTGGAGTTTATTGTGGTAAATGGTATGAGATGTTGGGATGAATTTATGCCAAGCTGCTTTTTATTTTTTCCCAATAGTTTTTGTTGAATAGTGATACTTTAATTCAGTAGTTGTTTCATTTAGGTTTATTATATGCTATGATATGCCTTGATTCTCTCTACATCTATTATGGCTGATCTATTTCGTAGCTCATCTTTTGATATTGCTAGGCATTCTTTTTTTTATAAAAAAAATTCCCTTAAGTTGCTTGATATTATGTTTACCAGCAAAATTTTGCATTGTTTTGAGTAATATACATTAATATTCTGAGAATTAAAATTTTAAGACACTAGAGAAGTTTTTTAGATGATGTTGGAATTTTATTATGTTGGCACAAGTTCATCATGGATAATTAACATTTCTTCATTGTTTTGATTTACCTTGATTTCTGTTTCATTTTTGTATTCATCTAATTCTGTCAAAGAAGTTAGAGTTCTAATTATCTTTTCCACTCTGCAATTATTTGGATGGAATTTAATTTCCTAACCTTTTGTGCTGGCTTTTGTTGGTAACAGTAAGTTATATAAATTTTGGTGAGGATATTTTTCAACTTTTCTACTAGATCTTGTGTAAGAAAGAGTCTCTTTCACAATAGTTTGAGATTTATTGGGAATTGTGAGGTTTATCAAATACTAGAATTTGGGGGGTATATTTCTAGTTCTAATTATCTAATATGTAGCCCTTATCAATTTTTCTCTGATTTGTCTAATACCAGAGAGTTTTGCATATAATTCAAGAGCTCAACCACCTCCTTCATTCTTTTTTTCCAGGATATTTCTTGAAATTCTTGATCATTTTGTGCCTCTGAGTATATTCTATTCTCATGTTATCTAATGCTTCTGTTCATTAACTCAAGTGTTTTCTTTTTGTTTATACCTCCTTTGATTTTAAAAATACTTTATATTTTTGTTTTAGTATCAATTCATTTTTATTTTTTAATTTTAAAAAGGATTACAAGTTAGTGTTTTTTTTTCTTTTTTTTATTCCTATTAGTATTTGAAGAACATTTTTTGTTCTAAGAAATGCATCATATAAATTTGGATATTTTTATTATAATTTTATTTTTATTTCTCCCATTGCTTTCAATTTATATATGTAATAGTGAAGAAAGAATTTATTATTTCTTTTTGGCTTAGCATTTGATTGATATGTATGTTCATTGATCAAAAACAAATATTTTCATCATAATTTAATTTCAATAATTTCAAAATTTGACCATATTTAGTTTTATCTAAATTATTTTTGGCTCTATAACTTCTTATTCTTTTTCAATATTTATTTCTGTTTGAAAATGGCAGAATGAAATCCTGTACAATTATCTATTTTAATTTTGTTTGTAATTCAGTTAGATTTTGCTTTAAATATTTAAATATGATTTCCTTTGATATACACAGCTAATATTAAAAGTTGAATTCTTTATCATATCTTAAAACATTATGTAATTCTATTTCTCTTGGTAATGTCCATTTCTACATTTATTACTATCAACATTGCTAATTCTCTTTTCTTGCATTTGACTGAGGCAAAGTAAATTCCATTCCAGTCCACTCAACCTCTGAGTTGTGTTATTCTTTGTAATTCTGAATCTCTGAAAAGAAAGAAGGAACAAGCATTATCTCCTGTCTTCTTCAGGGTCAAACTTGCTCATTAAAATAATTACATGGTGTCTAAGTATAGCATTGTTTTTATTTCTATTCACATGCCATACTGTTTTCCTGTTTCTGCTGTATTCTTTCATAATGTCATGTATTTTTTCTCCAATACAATTTTCTTAATATTCAATTTTTCTTACTGTGAAGTAATATTGCATCATATTCATAGACCACAATATTTTCAGTCATTCTTCAGTTGATGGGTTTATATTATATATTTGCACCAATTCTTTGCTATCTATAAAAAAGTGCTACTTTAATTTTTGTTTATCAAGGACCTTTCTGTCTTTGGCTTTCTATGTCTACCAGTTGTGTCTCTTAGCAAAAGTGTATGGATATTTGAGTCACTTTTTAGTATAATTCCAATTAATATAACAGCTATTCATTTATTTTCATTTTTAATCTATTTAGTTCTTTATAGATTGAATGTTTCCTGTGAATGGGATATTGTTGTAGTCTGCATTTTTGACCCATTTAATTTTTGCATTATTTAGGTGAGTTAAGTCCATTTGCATTTAGTATGAAAAATTCTGTACTTGTTTTTTAGGTTATTTTCCCAGAAAATAATGCACATTTCTTACTCCTATTGTTAATCTAAATAATACTTCTATTATTAATCTAAATAATTAAAAAACACAATTCCTATATTTTATGTGAACAATTTTGCATTTTACTTTAATTTGTTTTTGCTTTTCATCAAAGGCAAACTTTAGTCTTTGATTACTTTGCCTCATTTTCTTCTCCACTGGAGTGTTTTCTCTGCTTTTCAAAAAATGCCCTTTTGAAATCTACAGCATATTAGTCAATCCTATGTTCGAAGAAAACTTTAATACTATGTTAGCACATGTTTTTGCCCCCTGACTTCTTAAATACTTGTTGTTGTTTTGTTTTGTTTTGTTTTTTTTGCCTGGAAGGCTTCTTTGCTTTTCAAAGACTTTTTTGAAGTCACTATATCTTTGTAAACTTTTCAAAGTCTGCTTATTTCTCAAATATTCATGTCTAGTCTTCATAAGGTATTTAATTTTGGGGAAGAGGGTAATTATTTTTAGGTTCATAACCCATGTTTCTTTATTTTGTTGTGCTATCTATTTTTTGCAATTCTAGTTTTAGAAAAATATTACGATTTTTCAATATATATCGCTGGATTCTTCTCCCTTCCCCATTTCTTCTGTTGTATTCCCTTATCACTTTAACCCTGAAATTTCATTATGCTATATTTTAGCATCTTAAATCTTGGTGTTTTACTATTAATCCCCTGCACATATTTGTTGTTTTCACCCTATAAGTTATTTTTTGTCAATTTGATGTTATTTTCTTTTTTGCTTATTTTCTGAAATGGAGTGTCAATGTAGCAATCCAGGTATACATTAATTGTGATATTATTTTAAGAAGTATTCAAAAACTTAACTCTTATACTGCTAATGATTGATCTCTGCAATCCTGAGATAAATTGAATGTTGACCTTGCCAAATCCCTAGCCCTTCCCTAAGGCTACACCCCAGAAGAGAGTCAGTTATCTCAGTCTCCTTACTTTTCCTTCAATGATCAATTAACATAGGTATCAAACATCAGTAGATGCCTTAGGCCCTATCCACCCTGGATCCTGATCTTAGCTCTACCTATTGTTTCAGATTTTGGCAGTTTGCATTTTATGATGATTACCTCATAATGTTAATGTATCAGGCCACAGGCCTCTCCCCTTCCCCCCATACTGTTGTAACCCCAATAAAAGTGACAAGACTTCAGTTGGCAAGAGAGCTCTTGACCATCAGAGCTCCTAACCATGAAGCTCTTGACCATCAGAGCTTACTAGCTGTCTGTCTACCTTATGCCAAAACTTTCTGTGTCTGTGTGTCTTTATTCTCGCCTTATATTCTCTTTCCATTAATCCTTAACCCGTAACCCATTTTCACTCAGGCCTTGGTTCCCCTTTCTGAGTGTCCAACCCACTAGGAATCTTCGTGGAGTCGGTGGACGGCTTCAGTCAATAATTTCTTTTTGTGTTTATTTGTATGTTTTGTTTTTATTATTTTCTGATATATCTGTATTTGTGAGTTTACTACGTTGTTTTATATATTCTGTAGTGAGGCTCCTGGGATCTATGTATTTTCCAATAGTTTGGATAATTCAGTTATTTTTCAACCTCTATTCCCAAATGGTCTGCTTTGTGTGCCATTCAGTTTCACTGAGTTTATAAAAAAAAAAAAAAACTTTTATGGATTTTTTGGTGAAGGTTTTCAAATTTATTCTTCATATTGGTCCTTTCCTTACTTAATTCTAATTCTTTTAAAAATTTCAACCAGCTTAATTCATCTTTATTTTTTAAGCCATTTTATTGGCTTCATGATTTTTTTCATTGGTACTTATACTTTTCATAAGTAACAATTGTTACTTAATTTCTTTGACCATTGTTGATCCTTCTGAGGACATCTGTTAGCTTATTTCCCATGAATTTCCTCATTTCTAATGTTTTCAGTATTTTAGGTAATTAAGTTGTTTTCTGGTATATAAAATATAAATTTGATCAGCACATATTCATTTTAATTTATTTTCTTCTTTTAAAAACATTTCTCCTTGGTGTTCTTATTTGTTATTCTGGGGTTATAGAAGGAGCCTAGTTCTGTTAAATCTTTTCACTCCAACATGTGGGATAAGTCCTTATATTCCTGCATGTTTAGTCTTTTTAATGGATGTATTTGAAATCTTATTGGAGGTTCCTATAGCTTATAACTCTGAGGAAACTTACTGAGTGAGTCAGGTTAGGACAGTGATGGTAAATCTTTTAAAGACGGAGTGCTGTGTCCCTGTCCCAACTACCACTGAGACCGAGTGCTGTACCCATCTCCCCCAGTGACCCAGTGCCAGGTGTACCCTGCCCTTGGACCCCCTAACCCCACTCAGAGGAGGGAGGAAGCAGTTGCTTCCCATTGGGCTGCTGGGCTGCTGGGCGGTTGAATTGAGGAATGTTCTCAGCGAATGTAGAGAGAGGGACAGGAGTGACCCAAGTATCTGATCCTTTCCAGCTCTGCTGTCTGTGAGTCACTCGCCTTTCCCCCTGTGCAATCCCATTGGGCTGCTGGACAGAGGGAGAATGATGTAAAAAAATGTCATCAGACCCAGTGGAATGGGTGAATGGGTGAGGGGAGCAGCTTCACCTGAGTCCTTCTGCCTTTTCTAATAATAAACTGGGGTTCAGGGGGGCATGTACCCACAAAGAATGCTCTTCGTGCCATCTTTGACACTAGTACCATAGGTTCTCCATCACTGGGTTATCACATGGGATCCTAACCCAAGGAAACAAAAAATAATCTCATGGGATTATGAAGTCCTAGATAAATAAATGAACTAGTTAGGGACTCAAGTGATGTTTTAGTTGCTATTAATTGAAGGGAAGAACCAAAGAAAAAATAATGTAAATGTAATGTTAAAGTTTTAAAATATGAAGATAAAACCTAGGAAGATGGTGTCAGCAACAGTGTTTGACTTTGGGTACCACAGACTAAAAATATGGCCCATCAGGGGCATTTAGTCAGAACTTTGTTTGATGCAACAATATAATTAACAGGATTTTTAAACTAAAAGAGACAATAAAAGAAGTAAAGATCCTAATAATAGATTTTTTTAAACCCTTAACTTCTGGGTATTGGCTCTTAGGTGGAAGAGTGGGAAGGGTGGGCAATGGGGATCAAGTGACTTGCCCAAGGTCACACAACTGGGAAGTGTCTGAGGCCAGATTTGAACCTAGGACCTCCCATTTCTAGGCCTGGCTCTCAATCCACTGAGCTACCCAGCTGCCCCCTCCTAACAATAGATTAACAAGATACCACAGATGATAACAAATGTAGATTAGATAAAGACATTCAATAATCACTGAGAGGTTCTCTTTGTGAAAAAAAAAAGAGAATGGCTATTTGATAACTCCATTCTTCATCATAAACATTTATTAAAATACCCCTTGCCTATCAAAAAACAAGATACAAATAGAACCAAGCACAATTTTTTTTTAGGCAGACCATCTGCCAAATCAGCAATTAAATTTACCTTTTATCTTCTCTATTTGCAACTGCTTATTCTAGGTACAATTGTGTAGGAATAATGAAAAAAAGTGCCCTATAACATGGCAATGTTAAATAGTAGAAAGAACATTAAATTTCCTGTCAGAGAATATGGATCCAAAATTTAGTTCTGTAAAAACCCTTCGATGGAAACTTTGTGGAAAAAAAATGATGGTAAGGTATAGAAAAGTCTATTTTTTTTTGTAATTTTTTTAAAACCTTGTACTTCGGTGTATTGTCTCATAGGTGGAAGATTGGTAAGGGTGGGCAATGGGGGTCAAGTGACTTGCCCAGGGTCACACAGCTGGGAAGTGGCTGAGGCCGGGTTTGAACCTAGGACCTCCTGTCTCTAGGCCTGAATCTCACTCCACTGAGCTACCCAGCTGCCCCCAGAAAAGTCTATTTTGATAAGCAAATACAATATAATAGAGAAGAGAGAAAACTAACAATTTGGGGAATTTTTATAATTGAGAGAAAAGTTTTATGTAGGAGGCAGTGCTCATAATTATTCTTATTTTATCTAGAGATTGTAATAGGCAAAGGTAAGGATGTAGTCCATTATTTGCATAATGATACAGACTGTACAAAGACTGATCAATAAACAATGAATACCAAATATGAAGAACAGAACCAGACTGTGTTGGCTGCACCATAGAGTGTGTGAAGAAGAGAAATAGGAAAATACCATATTGATTGTCTTAATCCATTTGCTAATACTTTGAAATTTTAAACCATCATGTCATCTGCAAAGAGGAATAAAGCCATAACTTCATTTTTTATGACTGTGTATGGTGGCACATGCTTGTAGAGTCATCTGCTAAGGCTGATGGATCATTTGAATTTGGCAGTTCTATGGAACAGTGGGGCTAAAGCAAATTTGGTAATTCTCTAAGTATGGGATCAATATAGTGAGCCCCCAGGATAGGACCACTACAAACTGCCTAAGGATAAGTAAAATGACTCAGGTTGCAAAAATGGGAGGCAAAAGCTTTTGTGGGAATCAGTGTTCAGATTAAATTCATGAAGGGCCACTGTACTTCCAACTTGGGAAACATAAGGAGCACTAATCTGAAAAACACATAAACAGAAAACAATATTAATAAATTTATTTCTCTAGAAACATGGATTCTAAAGCTATGTCAAGTAATATCTTCATATGAATTTGAAATTGTATTTTGCTATTTAATTTTATTGCAAATAATGCTAGCTTTGAATTTATATGCTAATTTTCATCATATTAAAATCAAATATCTGTTCATATGCTTAGTCAGAACTTTAGTAAAATTAAATATATTGTATCAGGTTTTTAAAGTATCAATTGATTAAATCATGTGATTCTGCTTATTTTTATTTATTACAGTAATTGTATTTCTAGTACGAAATTATCTTTGCATCCATAGTATAAATCCCATTTGGATATTGTGAAAAAAAAATATATATATATGTATGTTTGGGTATGCATGTATTTCTCTAGTCTTCTGCAAGCATTTTATTTAACATATTTTTCAACAATATTCATTAGTGATTTTGGTCTATGATTTTCTTTCTTTCATATATACTTCCTCAGGTTAGATTTTTAGGACAATATTTATCTCTTTAAAAGGAACTTGAAAGAATTCATCATTTTCTGATGAATAATTATTCAGAAAAATTTTACCACCTTAATTGTTCATTTCTTAATTTAAAAATTTATAGCATGGGTAAATCCATATTTATCCCAGAGTCATCACCATAAACATGCCCATCTGTACTTCATTGTCAATGAACTCCATGTTTTTCAATTTTGTTTATTGAAAATAAGCTGTTGCAAAGTTGGGTGACTTAGTGTATTGAAAACAAGAAAGTAGAGACAGGAGGTCCTGGGTTCAAATTTGACCTCAGATAATTTCTTGTCAATGAAACACTGGGTAAGTCAATTAACCCCAATTGCTTAGTAGTTGCCATTCTTCAGTCTTGCAACCAATAGTATTCAGTCTAAGAAGGAAGGTAAGAGTTTCAAAAAAAAAAAAAGAAAAGAAGCTGTTAAGTATCTCTGTTTCTTCTATTGTTAATTTTTATATCATATAATTTTGTGTATAATCATATATAATCATGTTTCTAGGTTGGCTGGCAGTTAGCCACTTAACAAGTATTCATTAAGTGTTTAATACATCTCGGGAACTGAGCTAAACAGTAGAGTTTGAAAAGGAAGACAAAATAATTTCTTCTCTAAAAGAACTAATATTCTAATGCTACATAATTGTGGTTATTGATTTCTAATCATTTTCCTTTCGCGTAAATTCACCTTATATATTTTTATTTTCTAATTATTTTGCAATTTATTTTTAATTTGGCTTTCTTCCCTCTTAATATTTTGAACAAGTTTGCAAGGATTTGATGATTATTTTAGTTTTTTTCAAGAAACCCCCATTTTATCTAGTTCTCTAATTTTCAAGATAGCTTCTTTGGTGTTTATTTTGTTTAATTTGTTGATTTTCTTGAATTTTAATTTCATGCTTAGTTAAGCAATTCTTTTTCCATTATGTTAATGCATGTTTTCTAAGATATAATTTTTCTTCTTAGAAAAGCTTTTACTTTATGCAAAAAAATTCATAAAATTACTCATTGTTATCATTCTTAGTACAGTGCCTAGAATATAGTAAGCACTCAATTGTTTTATTCATTCATTTTCTTTTACATAGTTGCTAATTATGTCTATTCTTTGTTCTTTTACTCACCCATTATTCAAGGTGTTATTATTTACCAGTCTCTATTTAAATCTATATCTTTTGTTTACATTCTCAATTTCAGTTAATGTTATTATTGCACTGTGGTCTCTAAAGAATAAATTTATTCAAATGAGATAATATTTGTGAAGTGCTTAGCAGAGTATCTTTTACATAGTAAATAATCAAATGCTTATTTTATCCTCCATTTCTTCCACATATTTCTACCTTTTGTACCTATTAATAATTCCCCCACATTGTAGCACATAGGTTCTTTTTACAAAGGTGCCATTAATGCTGAGAAATACATACAAGTGTATGTGTCTGTTAATAGTGCCCTAAATAATAAAACCTCAAGACTAGATCATTACTTTCAAAGAAAATTTTTGAAAAAAATATGACATTGAATTAAAAATAGGTATAGATATACCATCTTTCTTGTTTTATAATTAGTATCTGAAATGAAACTATAGAATTATTTGAATAAATGAAAGAAAAAATAATTAATTAGGAACTTATCACTATTACTAGTCACTCAGGAGATACAAATAAAATAACACAAAGCAGTGACTGCTTTAAAAGATTTTAAATACAAGAGAAGACAGAACATATGCCTGCACTTTTCTTCTTCCTCTTTATGTCCACATACAACCCAAGTTACAGCAATAACATCACATATATACAGAAACGATGGTGGGATAGAGGTGGGAGAAGGGGGAAGTCAAAGGTGTTTGGAATTGGAATCAAAAGACCATCAATTGATTTTCCTTTTGGGAAATGATAGGTAATTTAAATACTGTTTCAAGAGAGGTGAAAGTGGAGGAAAATTATATCTAGAAAGTAGCATTGTTGACTGGAGTCCATCAAGATAAGATGAAATGCTCATCAATTATAACCTGAATTACCAGGCTCCCCATTACAGTGGGGGCAGGAGAGCAGCAGATATAAAATGGAGATACTTAAGTGGTATTTAGAACCTTATTCAAATGAGACAAGAGGAATGCTCATCATTATTTGGAATAATAACATATACCACCTTCTCTTTGATACTCTCCCTGGAACTACTCTCTCCTGACCTAGTCTAAATACTCCTTCTCCTTCTCTTTTTCCTCCAGGTTATGTAGATCTCACTGTCTTACACCCTCTTCTCTATTTTTCAACCTCTATGAAATTTCACTTGGTGATCTCATCAGGTCCCATGGATTCAGTTATCACCTTTACACTGATGATTACCAGATCTACTCTGCCAGTCATAATATCTTTCCTGACCTCCACTCTTGAATCTCCAATTGCATGTTGGACATCTTGAATTAGATGTTCCATAAATATCATAAACTAAAGATGGTAAAACCTGAACTTATTTTCTCCATCTCCTTCCTAAACCCACTTCCTAATTTTCCTATTACTGTAACACCATCCTCTCTTTCCTGTTAGTTTACCACTATCTTCTCATTACCCTCAAAGTTTGTATAATCTTTGACTCTTTATCATCCCCAATATCCAATTTTTTTGATTCTTGTTGATTCTATTTTTGTACTTGATTCTACTTCCTCTTTATATGTCCCTCTCTCCTCTAACACTGCCATTATAGATTTTTATTAATTGCTAATAAAAGTTTAATATCAGCCCTTTATCTAAAATATTTGATACAAACATTTTCTCTCATTTGTCCACTTTCCTTCTCATCTGGGTTGCACTGATTTTGTTCACAAAAAAATGCTTTTCATTTTTGTGGAACTGAACTTTCCTATTTGATCATTTCTTTGCCCTGTGGATCTAAAGACAGTGAATTCAACACCTCTCCAATGTTTAAATCCCTGAAGTTATCAGATTCTTGTAAATCTTCTTCCCATAAGATTAAGCATTCCTATTTCCTTTGACTAGCTTTCATATGACAAGATAATGATGTCCTTCACCATTTGGATCAGTGTCCTCTGGGAGCTCTCCAGTTTATTACTTTTCTTCCTAAACAACAGTACCCCAAAATGAATACAATACTCCTGATGTAGTCTAAGTGTGGCAGAGTATTGTTGGACGATTATTTCTTCTCTTTGTTTAATTGGTAATTGATTATATCAAAGAAATTACAAGTGCATACACCTATGTAGTAGTTTTAAAATAGCTAATCTTGAACCTAATCATTTTACCCTTAAAAAATAGGCCAATTGGGTGTTTGCTCTAAAATAACAACTTTGTCTCTTCACCACACTAATACCAAAATGGGAAATGTCTTTCAGAGAATGTCAGATAGGAATTAATATCAGACAATAAAGAATGAAGTTTTGCATGAGAACACACATTAATCTGACAGCTTTATATCCCACATACATAACAATATAATATTGTTATATTGAGGAATAAAATGAATTTGCAAACAGCAACTTCTCAGGAAAAACATCGAATGTATTATTTTATGGTAATATTGCATTCTCTACTTGAGACTGTAAGATACTATTTCACATACCTACAGATATATGTGCAAGTTGGGAATATATAGCGCTTATTTCTGGGATGTAATACAATCCTAATTGTGTTCATGCATATATTGATGGAAGAAGTTTCCTTACAAGGAGTTTCCAATGGTCCTATCTAAAAGGAATATTTCAAACTGGTGAGAAGATAATTTCTGAAGTTAAAAATCCCACTACTAATATGGGTATGATATATATTTTATACACACATAAATATAAAATTAAGACTATTGTATTTTAGAAATAAATAATTTATAGTCCCAATATTCAGCTCTGTGTTGAACATGTGTATGTGTGCATTAATATACATAAACATATGCAACCATACATTTATACATAGATATATAACTCTATACATCTGTGTATATAACATGTTTATTTATATAGTTATATAAATAAGTGTTTATGTCATATTTTTATGTGTATGATCACCTACATGCATATGGAAGCATGTATTTAAAATTGTTAGATTCAAATCAAAAGGCATTTGTTAACCACAAATAAGATTATGTACCAGGCACTCTAATTAGCTACTGAAAGGTAAATATGATCTACCCTTTAGAATTCTTGTTCTAAAATCCTATTTCTTTTCATTTAAAATACTTCTCTATCAATTATTTCAACATAGTATTCTCTAACATTATTCATTTTATGCTAGACCTCTAATTTCATCTTCATGTGAATTTCTTCCAGGGGAAATCTTCTAGAAACGCATGAATCACTAGTAATTCATGAGTTTGAAGGAGTTGCTCCAGGGTCATTAGCCAGAGAAAATAAATGGTAGAATTTGAAACCAGCTCTTTCTCAATCTGAGGGCAGATCTCTCTTCTTTTTTCCACACTGCCTCTCATTCCAAAAATTAAATTAAAAATCAATTTTAATAAAATTTAATAAAAATAAATTTAATTTAAAATTTAAGAAATTAAAAAAATTAAATTAAACAGGCTTGATATTCATTCCCAATAATTAGTCAGAATTGAGTTTATTATTTTTTTTCTCATGTCTTAAAAAAATAAACAACAACTATGAGTGAGATTCATCTTTCTTTAAGACATTGAGAAAAGAAGACAGTGTAGGTAAGTCTCCACATAAGCCACAATCAGACTGATATTTCTCGGTGATTTGGTACAATTAATGCTAGAATGGCATAACTTATTTGTGCTTTCTCTGGTACAGAGAGGCAGCATAACATCAACATGAGTGATAAAGAGCCATCCTTGATGTTAGGAAGCCTTGGGTTCAAATCCTACCTGTGACATATACTGTTTATGTCACCTTGAGTGACATACTTACCTCTCAATGCTATAGATGGAAATAGGAATATAAATTGCAAAGAAGTGTTGGTTAAGGGAGTTTTTCCACACAGAAGTTCCTTCTACCAATGAAAGTCAAAGTCTAAGCCTTTCCTCCTCCGTATAATGAGTAGATTATTTAGATACATTGTGTAATATTCCCCAAATAGAAGATACTATTTTCTCAACTATTTTTAAAAGAAAAAAATTCCTGAGTGGGCATAGGAATTGCTGTTAAATTCTTCTTGCAAATAAACAAGGTCGTTATTGTTGAGATATTTTTAAGTCATGTCCGACTCTCTGTGACCCAGTTTGGGATTTTTTTTTTGGCAAATATAGTGAGTAATTTGCCATTTCTTTCTTCTGCTCATTTTATAGGTAAGAAAACTGGGGCAAACAGTGATTAGGTGACTTGCCCATGGTCACACAACTAGCTCGTGTCTGAGGTCAAATTTGAACTCAGGCCTTCCCGGCTCCAAGTTCAGTGTTTTATTCACTGTGGCTCCTACCTACTAAATTTTTATTATAACAGTAATAATTATTAGTAATTATTATAACTATGTATTTGTTAGTCAGTTAGTTAGCATGTTTTATGAAAGGGTGAATAGATAGTCTCTGAGGTACCTTTCATTCCTAGATCTAAATCCATGATTAATTTTCAGCCTAATTCCTTTCACTTAAATATCCTTTAAGGTCCTGACCAGTTTTCTTAATACTTTCCAGCCCCACAAAATTTGGTCAAACTCATATTCACTATAGAAATATGTTCACAAAAGACATACTTTGAAATAATATTATTTTATTCTAAGAATTACACTGCTTAACTGTGTTTTAAAATTTGTTTTACACACACATGACAGAGCTGTGTAATTACTAGGGCTCCTGAAAGTCATCCTTGACCCTATAAAAAGATAAACCCATAAACCAACTCAATTTGAGGCTTGAAAGAAACTCCTGAAGAGTAAAGAGTTTTTACATTTACTCAAGTGCCCCTTGTGATTTTCTTCATATGGAAAGATTTGACACCATTTCTTCAAAATAAAAAGAAAAAATTCTTCCTACGCTTGCTCTAGTTTCACACTTTTTTCCATAAATTCATATTCATCAGGATCAAATCAGCACACCTGCAAAATTTAATTATCAAGTTGAGTTCTCCATGTCAGAGGTACTGTTGAATACATATGACTTTGAATAAATCTGTTTTAGAAAAATCAGATGAATGCTTGAATTTATGTAGCTTTAGACTCTAGTGCAAAATATCGGCTTGAAGTTCTGCTTCCAGGATTATTGTTGATAACAAGATTGGTTTTCTTATGTAGCACCACTAAATAATACAGCCAAAGCTCATAGATCTAGCTTTTTTTTTTAAGGTAGAGGACTGATTCTTTTCAGAGGTGAAACTAGGGTAGGCTGATTTAGGCTTTCTACCACAGCAATGAAATTTTGAAGGTGCTTATAACATTTATAGCTCTTTAGATATAGAAAGAACTGAGCTTAGTACTTTGATTGACTTTTACTTCCCCTGCCAAGGGGGAAAAAATAGGTGGAATTAGAATACACCCTCACAAGCCAGATTATTCAGATAAAATATCACTCATATCCATATTCAGAGGTCATTGAATAGCTATAAGGTACCTCAATTTACTTTCGAGGAATAGTCATTTTGCTGTCTGTATTAATGAATATTTGACACCATCTGAAATTTTTCTTCTATTTTGGACAGTTTAACTTATGATTTTTATTTGCCTATCATGAATAAAATTATACTTAATTATCAATAGTCTCCTTTAAGAGTATTTTGTAATATCTTAATAACTTAATATATCTGCTAGTTTTTATTTTGCTACCTAATAAAAGGGAAAGGATCATTTTTTAGCAATTTTCCTTGATGCCTTTTATAAAGGATCATTGAAAGTCCCTAACCTTTGCTCAGGTATTGAAAGATCAATTACTTCCGATTCACATCCTTGTGGCACTAGCATCCGAGAAGTGTAATCTGCCAATAAATGATTTCTGCAGTGCACTTTGACATTTTTTAGCAAACATTTTAAGTGTTGTTGGGAAGGTTGCATGCCAAACTGGTACTGCTTTTCTTGCTTTGTCGTTTTCAAATGCTGCCTATTATGAAAAAGGTTAATGATTGTACAAAATGCTGAAATGGTGTGATATTCTGCTGTAGCTCTTCTTTCTCTCCTTTCACTAAGGTTTTTCAACACGATACAAACAAGATCTTGCCATTTTTCCCACTTAATGATAACTAACTGATGTGCTTTATAAAGTGCCAGTGTATCTTATACAAAAAACAAATGCCCTTTAGGTATTTTCAAGCCATTATGCTTGTTAATAGAATCAGTGAAGTCCTTTCTCATAGTTTCCCAGTGGTCAGGGATTATGTCTCTCCTTTGTACCTCCTACAACATATCTTGTACAGTGTGAATGCAAATACTACTGTAGACCTGTAATCTAATCAATGGGAATAATCCTTGCCATTTTCAGATGACAACTTACCTATGCTTATACCTGGGCAACTTTGGTATATAAATATACCAAATTGTCTGTGACAATATACAGATACCAGTGCAGCCCATGAAGAAGTCATTGATTACCATTTATTTTCTATGTGATAGGCAGGATGGTCCAGGCTTGGACTCAGGAGTTCTGGGTTAAAATAATTCCCCAGTAAGCAAGCATTTATTAATCAACTACTATATGTGAGGCATTATGCCAAGAACTAGAAATATGAAGAAAGGCAAGAACATGGTCTTTGCCCTCAGGTAGCTCATATTCTAGTAGATAACTAAATTATTCTGAGACCCTGGCTGTTTGACTCAGGGCAATTTAATTCTTAGGGCTTCAGTTTCTTCATTTGTAAAGTAAGGATTTTAAACTTAATAACCTTTAAGTTTCCTTCTAACTCTAAATTTATAATCTTTTGATTGATTGATTCATCTTCTTTTCTGGTTATAGGTCTCTTTTATGACATCTTCTACATAGTTTATCTTGAGGAATGTTTCATGTATTATTGTTGTTCATGCATTTCAGTTGTATCTATTTTCTGTATCGTATCTATATTCAGCTATAACCTCATTTGGGGTTTTCTTGGCAAAGATATTAAAATAGTTAACCATTTCCTTTTCCAGGTCATTTTATAGATGAGGAACGAAAGCAAACATGGTTAAATGACTTGACCAGGTATCACAGCTAGTAATATCTGAGGTCAGATTTGGACATATGAATTAGTCTTCAGTACTCCAGGTTCAACATTCTATCCATTGCACCACCTCGCTGCCCATCTTACACTTCAGTCCTTTCATTATAATATAAAATTCTATAATATAACATAACTGCTTATACCCATATTACTCTTTCAGTGTCTTATGGACACATGCTAAAACCAACTCTTCTGACTCCTTTAATGATCTGGAATTTCTGGGAAAATGGTATTTCGTAACACCCAAAACATTATGTGATGCTATATATAGAAATTCCATAAATGCTTATCAAGTTGAATTCATTAATATTTATAGTTCTTTCATTAAAGTAAAAGCAAAGAAAGACTAGTGTAATGATTTGGAGAACTGGACTTGGATTCTAGAAGTAATGGTTTCAAGTTCCTTCTCTGATACAAACTGATGTGACCCTGGGAAAGTAACTGCTACTCTATACTTTAGCAGCTCTCCAAGACTGAATTAATAGAAGAGGGCCCCATCTATATTGGTAAAAGGAAATTCCTCTCTGAGAATTCCTTACACTAATGAAATCATAATTCTGCCCCCCCAACAAACATGTACTATCAAATGGCATAAACTTTTTATTATCTGCATGTACTCAAAACTATAAAATTCATTAGAAGTGTAGCTTTAATGGGAAATGGTGGTATATGTAATGAGTGACCCAAGGGAATTAACTTTTTGTTTTGTTTTGCATTGAACAGAATGTCATAAAATAATATTCAAAGGTTTCTTGACAAATGGGTATATTGGGAAGGAATGTGATGTAATATGATATCAGGAAATCTGAATGATCCTCTTCCTGAAATAACTGCTCTTGACCAGTACTGCCACAGTCACTGAAATTCTTAGTTGAAGGACAGCAATGAAAGATGAATTCCATTCTGGAGAAATTTCAAATAAAGTCCTTATAAGTCATTGATCACCTACTTGGATTTACTGTAATTTACAGTGCAATTGAGGTTCAGAGGGGGAGATACAGAGTAAGAACAAAACCTGAGTTGGAATGCTGCTGGGATGGTGGTGATGAAAATTAACAAGAAAGAAGGCAGACTTGTTTAACTCCTATTTTGCTTCAATATTCTATGCCAAATAATTTTCTTTAGACTGAAAAGAGCAAAACAAAATTAGCCAAAAGGAAACTGATTCCTTAAATAAGAAGGTACCAAAAGAGCAACCAGCTTTCTTTGATGAAATTAGCTTCAAATCATCCAACCTATAAGGGGACCAAGTCCCAGTTGCAGGATCAAAAGGAGTAATAGCACTTGTAGCTAGAGGGAAATAGGGATCACAATTCCAGAAAGAAAATAGTACTTATGGTTGCTCACAAGGGAGTAGAGACTCTGGTTTCAGTTCTAGAGAAGAGAAAAATAATAATACTTGTAGATGTAGGAGAGCAATGGCCCTGGTCATAATTCCAGGGCCAAGAGAAAAACTAGTACTTTAAAATATAGGGGAACAAGGTTCTTTTCTGGTTAGAGACCAGAGCACAGCCCAGGAAAGCAGTGACATTATTTCTTCTTAAATTAGACCACCTTGGAAGTACTGAAAACTTAGAAAACCCAAGAACTAGTTCTGAAAACAGTAACATGAAAAACCTGAAGCTGAGGACAGCTTCCCAACCCTGCACTGGGAGCAATGTCCATCTTTACTATAAAGTTCAGTCAAAAAGTAGGCTGGAAAAATGAACAAACAACAAAAAAAGAACTTGACCTCAGAAGAAAAACAATTGCTTGAACACATGGGTTGAGGCGGACATGATTGGGGATGTAGACTCAAAACAACCACACCAATGCAACTATCAACAATTTGGAAATAGGTCTTGATCAATGACACATGTTAAAACCAGTGGAAATGTGCATTGGCTATGGGGGGAGATGGGAGGAAGTGAAGGGGAAAGTAAGAGCATGAGTCATGTAACCATGTTAACTTTTCTGAAAGATAAATATTATTAAATGCTAAAAAAAGCTATGATGGAGACAAGGAAGATCATAATACAAACTTAGAAAATAACAATATCAAAAAAGTTATAAGCAAAAAATAAATGAACAAAATAAACACAAATTCTTGACAAAACTCAAAAATTATATTAAAAAATCAAATAAGAGAAGTAGAGGAAAATTAGAAAAAGGAATGAGGGAAACAAGAACTTTATAAAAACAGAGTGAACAGCTTGGTGAAAAAGGCACAAAAGAAATACAAAAGAAACTAACACTAAAAAATTGAATGGCCAAATGCTAAAAGAAGCACAAGAATTAACTGAAGACAACTTTTCACAGACCACAATTCACCAAATGGAAAAGGAGGTAGACAAAGCATACCAAAGGAAATAATTCCTTAAAAATTAGAATTAAGTAATTAGAAGCTAATGATGCCACCTGACATAAAAACAAAACAAAACAAAATTAAAAGAGTTTTAAAGAAAAGAAAGAAAATTTGAATTACCTGATTGGAAAAACAACTGACCTGGGAAAAATTTGAGAAGACATAATTTAAGAATTATTGTTCTATCTGAAAACCATGATTAAAAACCAAAAGAGTCTAATCATCATATTTCAAGAAATTATTAAGGAAAACATCACTGATTTACCAGAAACAGAGGAGAATAGAAATTATAATAATCCACAGATAATCTCCTGAAAGATATCCTAAAGTGAAAATTCCTAACAATATTATATTCAAATTCTAGAGCTCCAAGGTTGAGGAGAAAATAGCACAACCATGCAGAAGGAAACCATTCAAATATCATGAAGCCATAATCAGGATCACACAAGATACATCGGCTTTCATGAGTATGAGTTGATTAAGATGGTATGAGTTCAAAAAAATTAAATTGAGTGTTAAGAAAGAAGGAGGAGAAGAATAGGGAAAATTATCTCAAAAAGAAGTACAAAAGGAGGAACTTTATAGTAGAAAGCAAATGGGGGGAGGCAATGCTTCAACCTTACTATTTAAAAGTAAGTATAGATTCTTCCACAGCTAATGATTATGAATTGTTCACCATTCCTGAGTAGTCATAGTTCTGTAAAGATCGTTGAAGATGATCTGATTCAAATTCTTCATTTTCCTTTTGGAGTAAGCAAGGTCTTAGAGATATTGTGATATATTGTGATTTACCTAATATCACTCAATAGTCAATGGCAGAATTGGAATTGAAACATGGATCTCGTGATTCTCAGATCTTATGTCTATACTACGTAGATATAAAGAAGTTCTACTTTTAGACTGAGGATTTTCTTTAAGGATATTCATTTTTGTGGCCTTTTTAAAATTCCTCAAATATTTATGACTAATGGCAGAATTACTAAAGATATAATACAAAGGCATATTTTTTTGAATTTAAAATAAACTATTAATGATTTCTTTTTATTATACCAATTTAATGAATTTAAAGCACCTACTATATGCCCCAGAAAAAAAAAAAACAAATTAATCCATCAAAAAGAATTGACTAAACATCTACAATGGCAGGTTGACATAGTAAATAGAGATTTGTCTTTGGCATCAGGGAGACAGGTTGAAGTCTTCCCTTTGATATATGTTGACTTGTGACCCTGGTCTAGTCTCTAAACCCTGGTATTGAGAGACAGTTCTTCAAGACTAAGATGCTTTCATTGAAAGAGGGAGTTCCTCACTAAGGAAATCTCTTTGACAATGATTTCACAGCTTAAGTCTCTATTCCTATGTTCCAATTACTTTGAGATACACACCCATCAACTACTCAATCCATAATCTATCAAGTTCCTATATTTATCAAATAATATGCTAACCAGATTTTTAAAAAACAGCCCCTAAACTCAAAGATCCATTGAATATCCTTTTCTATAAAAAAAAAAAGAATGTAGCACTTGCCTGAAAGAAAAATGGGAAAGACCACTATCATTCCGATTCATGAATAAGTAGAAGGTTTCTCTTCTTCATCACTTTGATTGCTGATTTCTGATGGGACCTCAAAGAAGTCAGATATTAGCATGCAACTGACTTGATGTGCAAAGAGAAAAAACGCCAAAAGTTAAACATTTCCATCTCTTGCTTTTGGCTTTTTTTTTTCAAGACTATGAAGAAAAAGCATAATCACGACAATGAAGGAGTTGCCTACATAATTTATGAAACTCTTTTCTGTACAAATGTCCTGGAAGTGTGAACTAAATTTGTACAATTACTGTGAACATTTTTGAGTCTAAGTTTTTTTGGGGAAAGGAGGAGACGTGTTTAACATTAAAAGGCAAAAAGATTGACCCTCATTAAATTCTCGTGGCATTCACTTATCCCTTCCTTTATCTGTAATAATTTGAATTCTATATTAAATGCTGCACATTTTTAATTAAGCTAAAGTAGTTTAATGTATCCAAGTGGAATTGGTAAGTATTTTAATGTAATAATCAACAGCAGCTCTATATTGTGGCTTCTGAGAGCCAATGATGCCCACCAGCATTAAAATGAGAAATGTGACTGGAGAGTGAAGTTATGCATTTATTCAAGAACAGCATAGGCTATTTCACCATCAGGCTAAGAACAAGACTTTGGTCTCTGGGTCTGCACTCTTAAATGGCTCCCTTTGAAGATCAAAACTATAGAGCTGGAAGGAATCACAGGAGTCATTCAATCCAATTCCTTGATACAGATAAATAAATTGAGACACATAGAGGTGAGGCAACTTGCCCAAAGCCATGCAAATAGTCAGTAAGAGCTGGGAATCAGACCCAAGTCCTGTGGCTCTGAATCCAGTGCTCTTTTCAGTATATCATGAACATGGATTTATGCTTATGTGCCTTTTCATACCTCTTCCATGCTATTGTACCTGTATTTGAAGTTGCTGCTACATGGGGAACAGCATTATTGTTTTATGGCAATAGGAGAGAAGAAGGCTTGTTTCCGGGGAGGGAGCAGAAACCAAGAAAAGTACGACTCCATAACCCATGACCTATTAATTATACACATGTATATTACAGATATACGCACAAATACTTATACTGCTAAAATAGATATGATTATATATGATAGCTCATGTCTCTCTATAGAAGTACTATCTAATAACAAGGCCCTATCATGGAGATTAATAAATCTAATTGTGAAATGACTAAATCATTAAAATTTACACTTCGTATTTACATTGGACAGAAATAAGTGAGCATATTTTAGATAATTATTATTTTGAATGGTGTGAATTTGAATGCATGTGATTACTCCAGGTGATGCATTATTTGCATGCTTATGGATTCTGCTTACAATTGTTATATATATATATATATATATATATATATATATATATATATATGATGTCTGTGTACTCAAGTGCATATATATAGATACTTGCACAACATACACACATATACACATACATACAGCATATATTTGCATGTATATATGCACACATGTACACAATACATATGTGTATACATATACACACATATTGTCCACCTCTTGCATTGGAGACAAGTATGATGCTGCTCTTCATCTACTTTAATCCACTAATCAATGCTCTTGGTGCTAACCTATAACATCTTCTCCTTCAAGAACTTGTTTTCTTGTGAATCTTGAGGCTCCCATTATCAGGAGTTCTTCATATGCATAAATATTCTCATTAAGGAAAAACAATCTTGTTCTTTGACACTTCTCCCCCATCCCATCAATTTCCCATCTCATTTCCTCTCATCTCTTTCACACAAAATTTTTAACAAAATATTAAAAATGTAATACTGCCACTTTTTACGAGTCATTCATCCCTCAGTGCTTCACTACCTGACTTTCCTGAACTGTTTCCTTCTTGCTAGATGTCCTCTTTCATTTCAATTTCATTCCCTTGAGTTTGACATAGAGGCAAATAGCCAGGTTATAAACTGGAACAGGAAAGTATAGGGATCACAGATCAGATTCAGTGCCAGGACCTTTAGGCTAGACCAGTAGAATATAATGTCCAGATGTGATCTTTCACTTGATCTATGACCTAGACCAGTAGCCCATGAAACTCCTAGAAATCTGGGAACAAGAATTCCACAGGATTCCAGAGCATCACACATAAGATTACCTGGAAGAAATCAGAACTCAGTCTCTGCCTAGGATAATAGTACAGAGGTCATGGCAGTATAGAAGGGGATTCTCCCAAAGAGACCTCCACCCTAAACTCAAAACAACGACAATCAAAAGTCTATATGAATGAGGATGGGCAAAGGGGGCAAGAGTCATTTTCTTGAGCCTTACTTTCTTTGGAACTGATCAAAGAAAGGTAGAACACCAAGAAGCACCTTCATAAAAAATTGTTGTAGAAACACATTAAACTCAACAGGAAAACAGGTGGAGAATTAAAGGCTGAATAAATGGGAAGGTAGCTCTAGGAGGGGATTAATCATAAGTAAAAGAAACCATAAATTCAAAGGAACAAAGGCTAAAGAGGTGGTCAAAATAGAAGAAAGGATGAGAACCTCTGATTGAAATCAGGGTGAAAAGAAGATAAGAGGGAACGAAGAGTGGTAGTTTTGCTTTGAGCATAAAACATTGATGCTGGAAACACTCCTTCCTGTTCCAGGTCTCTCTTCTTCTGTGTAAAGAGGTGGGAAGGAGCAAAGAGAGAAAGAAGAAATGGAAACTAAGGAGGCATCCATGAAATAAAGAATGATCGAACAAATTATTATATATCAAAGTAATGGAATACTATGGTGCTCTAACAAATGATGAAATAACATTCAAAAAATTCTGAAATTTATATGATCTGATATAGAATGAAGTGAACTGCACTAAGAGAAAAATTTCTATTCTGATGTCAATATTGTAAAAATGAACAGTACTGATTCAATAACTTTATCAACTATGACTCTGTCAACACGGGAATTTGTTTTGCTGACTGCTTATTTTCTACAGGTGTTCTGAATTTTTAATAGGATGAAGAAAGTATAAATGCTAGAAAATTTTTAAAAAATATTAATTTATAATTTTACCTCCTTCTACAGTTTCAACTATTACTTATCTCCAAATGATTCTAGGATCTTTATGTTCAACTTCTTTGCTTTAGATGCATATTTCCAATTGTCTATACATCTCATTCCATTTGGATATCCTTGTGGCATCTCAGAAATATGCATTAGATATAGATATTGAGAGAGGAAAAGAATCAGTAATAACTCCAAACTTAGGCATGCCTAATGAGTCATTTGGCAGTACCACTGACAGAAAAAGCAAAGTCAGATGAAATAGATTTGGAACGTCCCTTATTAACTTCCCTCTCCCCTAACTTTTTTTTATTTGACTTCTGTTTCTGTCCATGTTACTGCCAATTACCTACTTAGGCATGCTTGAAAAAGTAAAGTTTTCACTGACACTTTGCTGTCCTTCTCCCTCTCCCTTATTCTCTCCACCACTACCAAATTAATAAGCACTGTCAATTCTATCTCGCTTGCTTCTTCACCCTTCTTTTTATGCCCCCACTGCCACCACCCAACTGCAGCCCTCATTACCATCTACCTGGACTAATAAAAAGGCCTCCTAAACCATGCTTCCTGCATCGAATCTCACCTCTCTTAGATCTTTCCTTCACACTGCTGTCAGGTTAATTTCCTCATGCACAGAACTGATGTCACTCTTCTGCTCCAAATCCTTCAATAGCTCCTCTTGTTTAATGAATACAGACTCACAATTCTGACACCCAAGAACCTCTGTGATCTAGGGCCACACAACTGTTCAATATTTATCTTACTTTATTCTTTTCTCATACTAAACTCCATCTATATTTGATAATTTGCCACTTCTTATATATAACCTGCACTTTCCCACCCCAACTTCTTTATTTAATATCTGCCTGTTTAGTACTTTGTGCCTCTTATTGTTATTCTAGGTATTTCTGTATTTTCTTGTCACTTTAATAGATTTTAAGCTCCTTGAGGGCATGAATGTGGACCTTATTAATTTGTGTATTGCAGTGGATATCTCAAGTCAGTGATATGCCTTAAGTATCTACCATACTCAAGACACTTGCTAGATGGTTGGGATTAAAGGCTGAAATTACACTATGCCTTTCCTCAGGAAATTTACACTCTAGTAGGGAGGATAATATGTCCCCAAATCACAATATTATAATGAGAATGTGATAATTGCTAGGTAGGAAAATTAATTGCTATAATATATGCGTGTATTTTAAAGAGCTTTAAGAGACCAAATTATTGAAACAAACCATTATATCTATAAATTTAGAAATAATACATTCTTCAGACCTAAATATATGTATATATATATATATGTACACATATATATATTTAATCATGATAAATATATGTATAGTAAAGATTAAAATTAGTATACTATAACTATTAGATTTTACAAAGTTTATTAATAACTAAAGTAAAAAGCTAGATAACCCAGTCCTAGTCACAAGATCAGACAGAGAGAGGTGTAGTTCCCCACAACTATATACAAAATGTGACCACGCAATGTGGTGGAGAGATTAAAAAGAAGTCTGGGAGATACTGAAGGAATTCTAGGGAATGTAGTTTAAAGGTACAAAATTCTCTAACCATACAATATATAAAATATATATACATATACTATATATAAACAGATATGAATATATATGTTTAATTTATATTGTCAATATATGGAAATTAGGCTGATTATAGATCATGAGGGAAATATATAGCAGCACATGTGATCTCAAATACTTACTAAACTGAGAAACTCAGATTGCAAATGGATAAGACTTTTCATACTCCCTAGATAACCAGGAAAATGCCTAAGGGAATCCACAACAGTCAATCAAATCCACAGAACTACCTTGCCACCTTTTAGAAAAAAATAAATGTCTTTTTAGTTTCTCAGAAGGGAAAGAAGAAGCATTGTTTAATCAATGTAATAAAGAAATCCTGTTAGGCATTACTCCTATAAGGAGTTAAGTGACTTTGCCAAGGTGACTCAGATCATAAATATTTGATTCCCTATTTAAACTCAGTTCTTTCTAATTCCGTGTCTACCTCTCTATTTGTGGTGTCACCTAGCTGCCTAATATTAATATTAATATAGTTATTTAAAGTTTGCCAAGCATTTTTACATATATTATTTTGTTTGTCCCTGACAGTAACTGGAGGAGGAAATGGCAAATCCCTCCAGTCTCTTTGCTAAGAAAACTCCAAAAGTGGTCATGAAGCGAGGGATACCACTGAAAATATCTAAGCAACAACGAAAACAAAACCTTGTAATAACCTTGTGAGAGTACATGTTTAGTTATCCACATTTTCCAGACGATGAAACTGAAAGAAAAGAGAGGTTAAATGACTTGGCCCAGGATCAAATAGCTAGTATGATAAAAGGACAAATACTTAAGTCAAAGCTTAATTATTGTGACCATTGGAAGATTTAAACTAATATCCAATAACTCCAAATATTATATTTTATAAGATTTATTAGTAATCACTTGAAATAGAAGAAATAAAAGGACAAAAGTAAAAGCCGGAATAAAAGACAGCTTTCTCATCTGCGATCAGGAAAAAAAGAGAGGGAGGGCAGACCTATACAAAACTTATATCCTTTTTTTGCCATGAAATCAAGGAACGTGAGCTTGGACAGACATTGGGAGGCAGTGGACAATAGAAGGACATGAAATGCTATGGGTTCACAGGATCACAAAGAGTTGGACACAACTGCAAGACTATCTTTTTCAGCTCAAATTTATGGTCTTCTGATCTTTCTAATCCCTTTTATTATGTAAATATTCAGATGGATGCCTTAATTAAAGCTTTAAGTTTGTGTCATTTGGTTCATGCCCAACAACACTAGCATTCTATATTTTCCCTTTAAAGTTTTTAACATAAATGCCTCAAATTTCAGTGAAATCAACCACAGTCATCAGAATATAACCTAGCAAATCTTTATGTTAAAGCACATTCAAACTACATCTAAAGCCAGGGTGAGACATAAAGTATGCCAATATTTTTTCTTCCCTGTTTCTATATTTTTTTACATTTTCTGCATAAGACTATCATTATATTAGCAGATTGCAATTTTTGTGTATTTCACATTTACTCAAATATAATAATAAACTTTCTATCTATGACCCAGACTCAGACATGTGTAGGGCATCCTAAACATCCTAGAAGGGAGATGGCAGGACATAATGCAGTGCTCCACTTGGAGCCAAAATGTCTTAGGTTCCAATTCTACCTTGGTTACTCACACCTGTGTTATCCTAAACAAATACCTTATCATCTCTATTCTTAAGTTGCCTCGACTGTAAAAATAAGGTCAGGTTGTTCAGTCATTTTCACACATGTTGAAGCTTTGTGAGGCCATTTAGGATTTTCTTGGCAGAGATACAGGCGTGGTTTACCATTTCTTCTCCAGCTCCATTTACAGATGAGAAAATGGAGGCAAAAAAGTGTTAAGTGACTTGCCCAGGGTTATACAGATAAGGCCATATTTGAACTCAGGTCTTCTTGACTCCAGTTCTGGTATTCTATCCCCTCTGCCACCTAGATGTAAAAGGTAAAAATTCATTATTTACTAGTTACTATTTAGCTTTACATCTATAATCCTATGGAATAAGTTAACCTGTTGGAGGCACTTCTTTGTCCCTCATCTGCCATTCTGCCTCTTTAATGTATGACTGTGTCTTCTTCAAGTTGAGACATCAGAGGAATAACACAAATAACACATCTTACCAATTCCCTTCAAAGGGAAATCCAGATTCTTTCTCTGCTGCATTGATCTTAGCTTATGCCTCCTTTGGCTCTAACTGCTAGGTTAAAGACAAGCAAAATTTTATTTTATTTTGTTTATGTTTTAGGCCTAAAATTATGCATTGAACAACAGGAAAATTTAAAATAACTTCCAAAGCTATTGACATTTGGTGGGCAATATCTCCAAGCTCTGAAATTGAGACAAATAACTCAATACTCAACATCTTCAAGGCCTTTCCTATTGTCTTTCTATAAAAGCACTCATAAGATTTCATGGCGTTTCTTTAAAGCTGGCTCAGGGGCTGCTAGCTCAAACTTTGAAGTACGCAATCATTTGCCTTTTATTTTCAAAAATATCCCACGAGGGGTGTTAGAACATATACTATGAATGTGAATTGTAAAAACTCTTTAGAAAAACTCACAATATGGAGAGTTTGACAGTGTGGATAGAAACTGTCATTTAAGCCAAGATGACCCTGGTTCAAGTCTCCACTTTGACACATACTTAATGGATGGACATAGGCAATTTACTACCCTCTAGGTGTCCTGGGCACCTAGGCTCTAAGACATAACTTCTCTAAGACAATATAATTGCAATTGGTCTTCCAGATCTCCCCAGAAGCTCCTGATGTGGTCAAGAAAATTAAAAAAAAACTAACAAAACATTTTCACAAGCTTATAAGATTTGTCATTCCATCTTTTCATACTTTGAAGAATTCATTATTTCAGAGGTATGGCTATACTCCCCATTGCCTCAGAAGGAAACCTGTTTCTGCTTTCTTATTCTATACAAACTTTGTTCATGCTTTCATTCCCATAGAGGTTAAATGACTTACCCATGGTCACACATCTAGTGTCTGATACCAGATTTAACTCAGGAATTCCCAACTCTAGATCAAGAGAACCATCTAACAACTTTTAATATATAAAATAGCAATCTAAGAGCAATGTAAACACCTCTTTGGTCCTTGAGATCCTTAGTTCTACCAGTTAAACTTTCACTTATTCTTGTACTGGACCAGGTTATCACACCACTTCCCAGTCTTTTCCAAACTATGCCAATAAATGCTCATCTCCATTCCTCCACATTCCAACTCTAGAGTGCTTTAATGTACCATATTTTAATATAAGCTCCCTAAAGTCACGAACTGGCATGCTTGATTTTATAACCCCAATGTTTAGCACAGGGCTTGCCATCTATTAAGATGCAATAAATGCCTTTTAAATCATTGATTTGCTCTTTCATCCATGTATATATGCATTCTTTTTTAAAAAGCAGAACAGCCTAGTGGATTGAGTATTAAACTTAGAATCAGAATCATCTTTGTTTCAACTCTATCCCAGGCACCTAAATTCTAATTATATAGCCTTTCAGACTATATAATTGCAAAGAAAGTGTAGCTCTGCACCGGTCTTGACTATGTTATCTTGGTCAAACTACTTTATCTGTTTTTGCATCAGTGTCCTCATTTATAAAATGATGACACTAATAATGCCCACCTTTATGGAGCATCTATGGCAGTGGTTCCCAAACTTTTTTGGCCTACTGTCCAATTCCAGAAAAAAAAATATTACTTAGCTGGAAATTATTTTTTTTTAAATTTTAATAGCAATTAATAGGAAAGATAAATGCACCTGTGGCCATCACAGCTTCTCTGGATCGCTGGAGCACCCACCAGGGGGCAGTGGTGCCCACTTTGGGAATTACTGATCTATGAGGACCAAATGAGAGAAAGCACCTAAAGCACTTTGCAAAGTTTAAAAGGTTCTATAAATGTCAGTTACCTGACAGAATTCCAAAGAGGTATTCCCAGTGCGTGTGTGTGTGTGTGTGTGTGTGTGTGTGTGTGTGTGTGTGTGTGTGTTACTAGGACTGAGCTTTCATCAGTATAGGCAACTTCTGGGGAGAAAATCCCCATCCCTAATGCAGAACAACACCTGTTTTACAACCTAGAACTTTAAAGAATAGTTTGGGGGATCTTGAAAGTTAAGTGACTTGCCTAGGGTAACACAGTCATTTTGTCATAGGCAGGACTTAAATCTGGATTTTCACAATTCATATAAACTCCTCATCTATTCTAGTAATGCTGCCTTATTCCTATGTATCATATTTCCATATTATATGTAGGAAGACTGAGACTCGGAGAGGTGAGGTTTCTTGTCTTGGGACAGAGATGGAAATCAGTCATAATACTCCTCTCTCGAAACTATGTAGAACAATGGTGTCAAACTCAAATAGAAGTTTGCTGTGGGACACATATTAACCTAAGAAAACACAGATGAACATTATCTATGTTATATTGTATTTTATTTATTCTGTTACATATTTCCCAATTATATTTTAACTTTATTTGGGCTGCTCTTCAATCTCACATGGCAGGTCATGAGGTTGATACCTCTGCCTCACACCATGTTCCTATAGATATGTCAAGATCCTGAAGAAAATAGGAAGCTGATTTTCATATATTAATGCATCATTTAGTAATTTCCATGCATCTATAGATCGTATTCTCAAGGGACCCTGGTCCTTAGAGTAATACTTTCCAAATGCTATTTTCCCTTCCAATGATGCCAATAACAAGTTTCTTATTTGAATGAACAGGAAGATTGAACATCAGGTGTACCATTTTCAGAATGAAGTCTGAAATTTTAGATGATGGCTTAGATTTTCTCTGTGATTTATAGAAGGATTGTTACAAGTATGTCACCAGCCACCTGTCAAGATTTGAGTTCTAAGGTCCGTGTAAATGATATTAGAAGCTTTGCTGGGGTTTTGTTTGTTTGTTTATATATTTAGAATATCTGGCATGTGTCATCTTGAAAATTTGTAAACTAACTTTTCAGTCATTTTAATGTATAGTCAGTTCTGCTGTAATGCAACATGTGTTCCTAAAAATCACTATGTTATGCAAAATTACAAAATGGAAACCATAAGATGTATCAGGAAAATAGGGCTTGGAGCATCACTCAAAAACTTCATTGGTGACATAAAAAAGGAATCTAATTAAAAAGCAGCACGATTTTGTATATATGAAATGGTTAAGATATATAATAAATACTACACTAGAGTGGTAGGTCCACAAACCTGAACTGCAACTTGACCTGCATCCCAGTTCCCAAGGGCCAGATTAAAAAATGTGAGGACCACAGATGATAGAAGACTGCTTCCTGGGGCAGCTGGGTAGCTCAGTGGATTGAGAGTCAGGCCTAGAGACGGGAGGTCATAGGTTCAAATCTGGCCTCAGACACTTCCCAGCTGTGTGACCCTGGGCAAGTCTCTTGACTCCCATTGCCCACCTTTACCACTCTTCCACCAAGGAGACAATACACAGAAGTTAAGGGTTTAAAAAAAAATAAAAAAGAAGACTGTTTCCTTAGACTAAAATTCCAGGACTCCTTCAACTTGGGATATTGAATGTGTGTGTACAGATATACATGCATGTATATATGTGTATATATATATGTATTTGAAAGAGTTTGGGTTTTATGTATTCTTATGAAGCTCACTTTGGCTGGGTGCAATTTTCTGCATTCTGGCTGTTTCTCAAGGACAAAATCACATATAAGCAAATGCAAAATTCTTTTTATTTTCAAATTGATCCTCAATATAGGAATCATGTTGGAACAAATTAATGTTTTCAGAGCAAATATTGTAGCAGAAGTGACTGTATTTATTAATAGTGAGCAGCAGGGCAGCATAGTTAATAGAGGATGAAACTTTGAGTCAAGAAAACAAAAGTTCAAGTACTGCCTCTGACACAAAATACCCCTAGCTATGTGCTTCTGGGAAAATTATTTAAACTCTCCATGCCCCAGACAACTAGACAACTTCCAATAACTTGGGAGGACTCTCTGATGTGGAATTAGGGAGGGATTTTCCATACTTAATGTGTTTTCTAGATAGATGAAACCATAGATCCTTCCCAACTTCATTCCCTCAAAACACTTTATTTCAACAACCAAAACTAGATTTATAACTTTATATGTTTTATGTGTGTGCAAGAAAAAGGGAAAGGATAGGAAGAAAGAAGGAAGAGAAGAGAGATAGAAAATTAGAATATGGAAAAAGAATTCAAATTTGGAGTAATGAATGAGTGCTTGCTGGGAAGAAGCATTGTGCTATAGAAAGAATATCAGATTTATACTAACTCAGTGGATTAGAGCCCTGGACTAGGAGTAAGGGAGGCCTAAATTCTAATCAGACACTTACTAGTTATGTGACTCTTGCCAAGTCCCTTAACCTTTGTCTGCCTCGGTTTCCTTACTGGCAAAATGTTTTTTTAATGGAACCACCTATAAGGAGTTGTTGTGGATATTTTAAAAATAACATTTCCATAGTATTTTACAAACCTTTAAACACTATAGAAATGCTAACTATGATGATGATGATGATGATGATGATGATGTTATGTTTTTGTTATTATTATTTGAAGACCCAGATTTTATTTTTAAGACCCAGATTATTATTTTAAGACCCAGATTTAAATCTTGGCTCAGCCACTTTGTGACCTTGGGCAAGGTATTTTACTCCTCTGGGACTCCTCAATTTCATTAATTACAAAATGAGGAGATTAAATTAGATGACCTCAAAAATGTCTTCCAAGTGTAAACCTATGATCCTATGAAGGGAATGAAAAGTACGTTAACTGTAGCTTTGATTGGTAAGAAAAGGAAATAAACCCATTGTTAGTAGGCACCATACATATTCATAGTGAGGCAAACTTAACTTCATTTTCTTCCAGTCTGAAAGCAGGTTTTCTTCATCTGAACAATACTTTTTTTCATATGATTTTCATTTATAGCTTTGTCTGTTCAGTCCTGAATATACATATCAACAAAATTCACATTTCAAGTGAATTGAGACTCTTCTCCTTAGACCAGGGAACTAAGTGTAAATACTGTTAGTTATATAATATATTTCTACATAAAATTTCAAAGATCATTCTATTTATGCCATTTGGAACTTATTAAAAGGAGAAATGTGTTTTTTTCCCTTCTTAAAGCACTAACAATGAATAATATATTCTCAGATTAAAATGAGTGGAATGATAAGTGCCTACATGCAACATGGTTTATGCTATCAAGTGAATGTCCCTATGATTCCCAAAGGTAAAATGGGCTTTTAATCAGTTTCACTGACTTATAAAGAGAACAGACTTGGAATTTTCTTGATTTTTTGAAACACCACAGCTCAGGACTTTAATATAACTCTCAACAGCCTTGCCATATATTACTCTGCCTCAAAACAGGGAAAAGATGGATGCGTACACATCTCCATATGAATGAGATATCGCCAGAGATGCTCTACACACATTTGTTAAAAGAGCATAGCTGATGTCTCTCCTAAATAATTTACAGATAGGAAATGAACTGAATATCTGGGAGGATTGATCATTTTTAAAGCCATTTGTTTCATTGCATGCAAGTGGATGGTGTACCAAACAAGACCCTGTAATTCTCACTACTTGCATCTAGTATTCAGAAGAATGAGTCTGTGTTTGAAGGCAGATCTGCATGTGTCCCAAACTACCAAGTTAGCATTACAGGATCCTTTGGGGAACAGGTGTTTGCATTTTGATATTAGGGATGTCATAAAACTCGACTGGATTTACTTCTGTGCATTAGTATGCAACCAGCATACACTGTATAATTCAGCCAAAATATTTCTCATTCTTTTGGACTGTTTTGTAATATTTGGGGGTTAAGCAATATTGTATAATTAGGGAAAATTTCAATTCAGCAGTGATCTGAGTGACAGGGTCAGAACCTGTTCTCCTGATTCAATGTTTAAATTAAAGTAAGAGCTGCATTAATTTGGAAACATGGGATATATGTATTTCTTTTGCATGGATAGGTACAATTTCCTTGTTGTCACCTGGAGAATTTACTTTATAGTATCAAACCACTTCTCTGTGACATAAATCATGAAAAACAATAATTTCAGAAGAATTATAATCACAAACAATCCAGAGGGATTAGGAAGAAAATGTCTAATATGCAATAAGCTCTATGGAACTGCTTGGTAGCGAGGTAGACATCTCAAAGTTGATTCTTCTCTAGGGATAAAAATAGGAGGTAAATTTAAGCAATATAATTCAGAGACAAACAACTCTAGCCTCATCATCACTTACTCTTCTGTTTCCTATATTTGCTGCCTCAGTCTTCAAAGTGGGCTAAAAGAAACCTGTCAATATTACAACTCATCATAATAACTATAGACAGCAGGGGAGAGAGTCCTAAATTCCAGTGATATTTTCATTTAAACAACAGATGTATATCAATTCTCTGTCCAGATCTGGGTTACCCAAAAGGATCAGACATTGTTAGTTCATCTCTCCACCACTGACCATGAAGATAATATGCTCTACTTTAACCCTTCCCTCCCTCTATTTGGAGTAAACACTGGTGATGTGCCAAGCTTTTTATGGTTCTAAGGGAGTGGCTATTTTCTATTTTTTTAACATGTCCAATTCACAGGTGATGCATTGATATAGCCAAAGCTCAGATCTGCCCTCATCACTCCTCTGCTACAGAAACTTCAATGATTCCCTATTGATTTTAGGTTAAAGTAAAAATTCTGTTCTGTTTGGTATTTAAAATATTTCACGACTTTGCTGAAAGCTACCTTATGGAGCATTACACTTCACACTCTTTGTGTTTCTGGGAAATGAATCTCTTTGCTGTTCCCTCTCCATTACTAACTATTTGATCTCCCATCACTGCATCTTTTCATAGACTGGTCCACATGACTAGAATAATTCCGCCTCCCTCCACCCCCAGCCTTTCCTTCTGCCTTTTGGTAGTCTTAGGTTCCTTCAGATCTCAGCTAGAATGTTAACTGCTTTCAGGAGACCATACCTGATCCCCTCTCCAGTGGGTGATGCCTCTTAGTCTTTATATAGGTGTACAAAAACAAGTATACATAAAATGTATATACATATGTAATGAGAGTCTGGAGTATATGGAGAAGGGGTCAGATGCCTGCAGAGAGTTAATTAACTTAGATGTTACAACTTTCCCACAAAGAGAAGTTGACCCTTAGGAATCTATCCTACCTGTTATGTACCTTTGGTCCTTATTTTCAACGAGGCCAAAAATGGCTTCAGTCAGTTACTACACTGGTAGTAAACTAACTTGAAAAAGCTACAAGCTGCAACTGTAATGGAGGGAGAGTTGGAGTTCACTTTTTTGTTTGCAAATGATTGTTCACTCAATACTACTTCTCCAGCTGAGATGAGATGAGAGGCTGGGTATGGATTGATCTTCTGATTCTTATAGTAATTTTAATTAATACCAAGAAATAGAAGGTTCTCCATTAGCCAGCATCATACCAATCAGACATGAAATCCTCGATTATAACAAATGGAGAAATTCTGAATGCTGTGAATGAGTTTGCTTAGCTAGGTGGCGTACATTCCAGGCATGTACACATGCATCATGATGTTGATACACTTATTGTCACAGCTTAGCTCAATGTTTTGGAGATTCTAAAGAAAAATGTGAGAGAGAAGAGGTACTGGGCTGCCTACCAATCTGAAGAGCTACAGAGCAGTTTGTGCTGAGGTCATTGTTGTATGCTTGTGAAACCTGAGAAGTCCACTAATGCCATGCCAGGAAGTTGAATTGTTTTAGGAAGATTCAGATAACTTGGAAAGATACAGTACCAGACACTGAGGTCCTTTCTTAAGCTGAAATTCCAATTATTCAAACTCTGCTGTAGAAAGTATAACTCCAGTGGGCTGGCCAAATTCTTAAAATGTCAAACCTAGGTTTGCCTAAAAGACTTTTTTATGGAGAACTCATACAAGGCAAACTTTCAGATGGAGGGCAAAAGAAGTGATACAAAGACACTCCAAATACCTCTCTGAAGAACTTTGGTGTTGATTTGAGACATAGCAGACACCGGAACACTTAGTGTGAAGAAGAAATCTATGAGCAAAGCAGTATTGTAGTAACTCAAAAGAAATGTGAGATGTGCAAATTTAATGACATCCCCATCCAAAATGTTCATATTGGCTATTTGTGACCAAACTGTGGTAAAGCCTTCCAAGCTTATATTGTTGTTCAGCCCTAGTCAGACTCCCGCAATGCACACTGATACTAACATAGTCATGCCATTTTGATCCTCTTCGAGTATGAAGGACAACAACTAACCTATGGTACCTTAGCTAAGACTCACCCTTCATGATTCTTCCTATGTTTTCTCTTTAACTATTCTGAGATGTCTCAGGGGAAATGTGTACCCTCTTCTTTCTATAGGGCTCCACAGATCCTGTATTATCATGGTGTCATCCCTAAGTCTTATACTTCATGCTTCTCTCAGAAGCATTCAGAATGCAGCAGGAGACACTCATGGATCATTCACAACATTGCAAAACATATCAGGCATCTGATGGTCCCTGATGTGGCTGTATTAGTCTCATCCCAAATTACATAGTCTTGGACAATTTTGCCTATTCATTCACATAGTAGAATCTCTTAGATACTTGCATTTTCTATTAAATCATCTATAAAATGGAAATAATAATGTCAACCTTATTTTGGGGATAAAATAATATCAGATTTACAAAGTGTTTTGAAAACCTTAGAGCACTATATAAATGCTAGCTATCATCATTTTCATCATTGTCATTGTCATCATCATTATCATTCATAGTTGGTGACCTTTTCTTCTTATTTCATTCATATTGTCAGTGTTGACTTGCATGACAGAAGTTGTTTAAAATATTACTGAATTTTGCATCTTCAAAAAAAGTGTGGTATTAAGTTCAAATGGGGCCTTTGAAAGTCAAGAAGACCTAAGTCCAAATCTCACCTCTACCATTAGCTTTATGACCATGGAAAAGCCATTTGATCTTTGTATACCCCAAGGCAGGTAGGTGACTATGTAGATAAAATGCCACACCTAGAATCAGGAAGACCCAGGTTCAAATTCAGTTACAGATACTAATTATGTGACCTTGGGCAAGTCATGTAATCTTTTTGCCTGTTTCCTCATTTGTAAGATGGGAGGGAGAATGAAATGATTATCCACTCTAGTATCCTTGCCAAGAAAAGCCCAAATGAAGTCACAAAAAGATGTGACTGAAATGGTTGTACAACAATAAAAATTCATTCAGGCAATTTGCCAGGATAATAGTTCAACTCTTTTAAATTTAAAGATGAGGAATCTGAACCAGATTGGTTAAATGCATCTAAGGTCAGACATACAGAAAATGTCTTAGGTAAGATGTTGATCAAACTCCTTTGATTCCACAGTGTTAAGATCCTTGAGGGACTTGATTATAAAGATGTAATTGTTAAGAAAAGGTAAATCACAAATCTCCAGATGACAAAGGAGCTTTAAACTTTCCTTAGATATAAACAGGAAATCAGATAAGACAACTAAACTTCCTGTAGAATTCCCTCAACCAATCAGTGTGTTTCTTCAGGAAGACTAGCCTCCTGGCACTAACTAATGTTTCAATTAATGATAACTAAATCAAAATATCAGAATATCAATGAGAAATTAGTAACACATCTGACTAAAGATATTATTGATGGTAGTTAAGCTTAACTTCAGGGAGTAAAACTGGAACTCCTCTGATCCTTTAACTTGCCCTAGAACTTCCTTGAGGCTGATCTGTTGCCAGGTCAACCAAAAAAAAGGTCAGTAGCTGGATTGACTTTTGAAAAGAAAGCTTTTACTGGTGTAAATTAAAACAACAAGGGTAACTGATAGAAGGGAAGAGGGTTATTAGGAATCCCTAAATGAAGTTTGATCCTAGTTATAAATATTATATCTAACAGCTTTAGAATGTTGATAGCTGAACTAACCAGGCCTGCTGGCCCAGGCAGGCCACTGGTCGATCAGGCCTGCTTTGGTGGATACTGCTTGCCTATAGACAAATTAGATGATATCTTCATTGAAGATAAATTGATGAATAAATACTCAACTGCTGACCCAGGGCTGAGAAGCCCTGAGTCATATGAAGAATAATTGGTCGGTTGAAATATATTTAGTTTCCTAAGAGATTGTTGGGTTTGTCAATGAGATGTTGCTATTGGCCAGCTAAGATAGATAAAACCTACCTAAGTAAGTTATCTAAACCCACATTCTCCACCCTTCCACCCTGGATCACAGGCTCCAGAATGCGTCTCTGGGTCCAGTCTCTGCCTCCCTTATAAAGGGTACAGCCCTACAGATGATTGGTCTCATGCCCCAGGATGGTATCAGGAATCTCCCAAGATTCCAAGTGTCCAACTGCAAACTGTGCCCACAGGCATGGCATCTTGCAAAACCTTGCAAAACTTGACTTACAAAAGTCAGTGTACTTCCATTGTATCACACTATCTCTAAAACAGGACTTCTCTTGAAATCATAGAATGGTTTTGATCCAAGTTTCACAGATGCATTTCCCACAGCAGGAATTGCCCATATTGGAGACCATTATTGAATTTGTGCATGTCTGACCAATAGTGGATTGGTCATTTACCAAGAAAAATGTAGCATAAGTGGACTACCCAAGAGAGACACTGCTGCCATGAAATACTAAAAGAATGATCCGAAGGCTCCTATTCTATTAAGGAGATACTCTGAGAGGTATATATTGGAAGGAAGGGGTGAAATAGACTATAGGATTATAAATAATGACAAGTTACTTCAATTCATTGTGTAATTACAGGATAAAATCATGGATTTTTGATGTATGAGTAACCATAGAGACTGAATTTTATAGTGAGACACTAATTGCTATCAGACACTTCTGTTCCAGACCAAGTTGTACTTCTAAGAAAAGAGCATAAGAAAGCACAAGCTCATATGTTAGTTTATAGTCAGAATTACAATGAGAAATTACTGGTATCAACACTGTAAGCCTGAAATAAAATCAAGAACCTAATATTAAAGAAAGGGCTTCTGTATCAGAAGTCAGAGTTAAATTGAGTTTTAACAGTACTCACTCAGTAACAAAACACAGGAGCTATGCTGTCATTGGTCTCTGACCTCTTTGGGGTTCTTGACTTTACTGCCTGCTGACCAAGGCTCAGTGAAGGGATCAGGGAAAAACTACTTCAGAGTGAATATATGCCTATATTTGATCCATTAGGGAAACATAGGAGAAAGCACACCAAGCAAGAACATCATTTTAATATATGAGAGTTGCTTAGGATCTATCCTTAGTGCTGAAAAAGACCTTCACCATAAAATAGCATACTGGGTTTTATCATCTCTTCTCATCTGTTACCTGTATGAATTAATAATGCATATCCTTGTTACTCCATTGGCATCTTTTTCCCACTCAAAACTGTTGAATATTTCAGGTTCAGGTAGGATTTTTGTTTGTTGGCCATCTCTTCAATTGAAGATAGCAAAGGAGGAGATGATTGTGTCAACTCCATGATCCTGATTTTATGATCTTTTCACATAATAATAAATAATAACATTTTAATGTCAAATAAGGATGATCATGATGATTAAAGGGATCATTATTAAATATGAAGATAAAAGAATAAGTAATTTGGGGACAGGTAATCTAGAAACAGATATAAAGTCATTTTTTTTGGCCTTCAGTTATATACTTGAAAAAAATCAATCTCTATTTTTTGAGGACTAAATGAGGAAATGAAAGTATGTCAAGAGACTTTGGTTGGACAAAAAGAAAAACGTTACTCACCAGAGTATTTTACTAACTGGCATGGATTGAAAAAAGAGGCTGTAGGACTGAAAAAGAAGAAAATCTCTTTTCAAGAAAACTAGTTACCTTTAATTATCTAACATCATTCACTTTTCTCTAGCCTACAAAGTACCAGTTAGTCTTTCATATCAGTGTTACCAGTCTTGATCAGGGATTATCTGTATGGTTTTCTTTAAGCAATGTAGGCGACCAAATATTAAACATAATGTTAAAATAACAATCCAAGATCAAATGATAATTTAAGCACTTTGAATTTTATTTGATTCAATCACAGGGGGGAAAGTGGTGCTAGCATTTCCATATTAGTTGTAAATAATAAATAAAAATTAATAATGCAAATAAAAATGAATTAAAGCCTTCAAAGGAGACACTTGTATTTTCTCAACTATTTTTATTTTGAAAATGGGTTTTATGTCTTTGATATATTTCCATCTATGATAAACATTATTTTCTAAGTTAATGTTTGGTTCATGCCACCAAGTTATAAATTCCAAAGGATAGTGATATTAATTTGGGAACTTAATTCAAGAAGGTTTGTTTCAAAAGACAACAAGTTTCATACAAATATATATTTTTACATTATGTCTATCTGAACACAAGCAGCAGAATTCTTCAGAAATTACATAACTTGAATATAGAAAACATTCTTTCAAATCTGAAGACTTTTAAGTAAAGCTATCTGGTTTCCTTTGTGCATTAGCATTAAAGAAAATAATGAGAGAGATGCACAAGGCTAAAAGCTACTTAGAATTTGACTTTTTTAAGCTGAAGAACTTATCACTTTATTGAAAATAGGTTTGTTGTGTCTTTCACACATACATATATACAATCATACAAAAGCCTGTTTAGCTAATTAAATGCGTAAAATGGAGGTGAGCTTCTAAATACATTGAAAAATCCAAAAATAGTTCCATTTATTTTAGTATTTGGTCTAAATTGAGATAAGTCCCTACCTTTTTTCTACTAAGTAGATAATAATTCCAATACAGTAATGTCTCCAAATCTCAATACAAAGAGTATTAGGATTCTTCCAAGTCAACTAAGGTTCACAACATAGGAGTTATTTCCACCTCCTCACTCCTTCTCATCTCTCATCTACAATCCCTTGCCAAGTCCTATTGACTCTACTTTTATACTACCTCTCTTATATGTATTCTCTTTTTCTCTATCGCTTCCACTACTCTTGTGCAAGCTCTCATCACTTTACACATGGAATATTGTAATAACATTTACAGTGGTCTCCCTTCCTTGAATGTCTCCTCACTCCTGTCAATTCCCCACTCATACTTCAAATGTAATATGATCAAGATTTCTGTGGAGAGAACTAAAGAGCAAAGGGTACATCTTTCAGAAAGAAAAAGAAATTTAGCTCAATATAAGTTCACACTTCATAAGAATTAGAGATGCGTCAGAGTAAAATGCCTGGACATAGAAGGCAGTGAGTTATCTTTTACTGTAGGTCTTCAAAATGAGGTGAGATCACAACCTGTCAGTTATTTTGGAATCAGCCTTCCTGCCTAGAAAATGATTTGGCTTCAGAGGGTCCCTATAACTCCAAGATACTATGGTTTTATGAACATCTGAACCAGTCATTACTACATCAATGAAAATCTATCATGTATTCTGTCTCAGGGACAACTTAACTTAAAGTCTTACCTCTGAATGTGTAAAGGAATAATTTGTTCCCTACACAACAGTCAGTATAGTATAGTAGAGAGCTCACTGCAGAATTGGGAAGGCTTGGGTTTAAGTCCCATCTCCGCCACATTCTGATTTTGTGACCATAGGAACATCTCAGGACTCTAGGCAGTTCTCTAAAACTCTAAGATGTGTGAAGCAACAAGATGTCTCAGTGAATTGAAACCTTATCCTGGAGTCAGAAAGAGCGAATTTCAAATCAAGACTCAGATACTTCTTAGCTGTGTGACCCTTGGCAAGTCACTTGACCTCAGTTTCTTCAATTTTAAAGTGGGATAATACCAGAACCTACCTTGAATGTTAATGTTAGTCTCAAATAAGATAATATTTGCAAATCCTTTCCCTCAGTATCTGGCACAGAGTAGGTGCAATATATTTGCTTATTACCTTTCTCCTATTTTTATTGATTAAAGGAGTATCCTTATTTAAAGCTTTTCATACCAATGAAGCCAATCCTCTGTACGAAGAGATTTTAAGCAACAGTTATAGTTACTTTTAGAAGTAGAAAAGCTGGCCCAATCCCCCAGAGAACAGACTTTATCAGATGATAGGGTTTAGAGCAACATGGGACCTCAGAGGGCATCATCCAACTCTCAGTTGAAATTTGAGGAGAGTGGAGGCCCCAGAGAGGTTAAGATTAAATAAATTGCCCAAGATTGAACCAAATAAGTATTTGAGGCCTGGTTCAATGACTTAAAATCTTGGGATTGTCTTGCTAAAGCATGTCAGCCCCCTAATAAGCAGTCACATACTTTCTCTGTGCAAAGTCAGGATCTTTGTTTTAGCTTAGCAGGTACAACAGAGATGAACAGTAGAGATTTCTGCTCAAGAAGGATCATAGTTCTAAAACTAGAGGGGGTCACCAGAGAATATCTAATGCAATTCACTCATTTTGCAGATATGGAAACTGAGGCCCTGAGAGGACCTGCCCTAAGTCACAAAGGAAATAAATATATAATGTGGGATTTGAAATCATGTATTCTGACTCCAGAGCCATTGTACTTTCCACATCACAACATTGACTCCACCTGAAAAAGCCTACCTTTCTCTTTACTATTTTATTCCCCTTCTTTCCTTGCACTGCCTCAACTGTATGCCCTGTCTGAGTAGTGGAGAAGGAATGATAATATTAGATAAATCTCAATTGTTGCTACCATTTTGAGGACACTATACTTCATGTTTTACACTGATCATCTTTATTTTCCTCTCACCCAAGCCTTGGAATCCACTCCTTGCATACTGTCCTCATCTTTTAATACCAGGTAAGCTTCTGCCTGAGTTTGATCTGACTCAGACCATTGCCATTTCCACACCATTTCCAGTCTCTTCGTCATGCCCTCCCACTCCTCCTTTAGTAGCTTCTCTTTAAGTCTTGTCACCTTCCATTGGAGCATAAGCCCGTTAAAGGGAAGGATTGCCTTGCTCATTTGTATTTCTACATCCATGGTCAAGTATATTTGGCACACAATTAGCATTTACAAAATTCTTTGACTAATATCTATCTATCATCAGCATCCTCATCAAGTTTTAATCTATCCTCATCATCATTTATCTATTATTTATTTAACTCTTACCTTTATCTGGCTTTTATTTATCTAGCTACCTACACATCACTAGCTATCATTATAATCACCATCACCATCACCACTACCACCACAACCATCATCATCATCATCATCATCATCATCTATTCATCTTCATCATCATCCTCTATCATAATCATGATCATCATCTATCAATCATCAATCATTATTTTTATCTATATGTCTACCTACTTATCCTTAAACCTCTTGTGAAAAGATTTATTGGTTCCCTAAATCTTATTGATGGGGTGGAAAGTTGAAAGCATAGGACCTGCTGTGCTACCCAGAGTTTATTATTTAATCTTAACTCTGCCTTCTAATTAAGCATGTATTGTTAAATGAAGTAACACTTAGGCCTGAAAATTACCAAGCAGGTGTTTAAAAGACATCCGTAAGCAATTCTGCTATCATCTAATTAGTGTGCTAATATATTTTACAATGCATGCTCATCATTATTTCCTCTTCATTAACTGCTGATACATTGTATAATTCATCTTACCAAAAGATGAAAAAGAAAATAAATTCCTACCACATTTTAAGAACCATAACTATATGGAAATAAGGAGGTGATGAAGATGGATTCTCTGAAATACAGGGACAAAACATTCATACCAACATGCAACTATTTTTCACATCAGTGCATATTCATTTTTTATTTGGGGTTTAGGTGTTCTATGAGAGTCTCTTGCAATAACCAACTGAGAAGTGTGTTTTGTATGAGGAATACATGTATGGCCCAGATCAAATTTCTTACCATCTCTGAGTAGGGGAAGAGAAAAGAGGGAGGGAGCTGGTTTGGATCTTATAACTTTGGAAAACACGTTGAAGATTATTATTACTTATAATTAGGAAAATAAAATATCTTTGGATTTAAAAAAAATGCATTTCAGCCTTACAAAATGACAAATTGGGTTTCAGAATGTTGGTATTTTCCAGCCTACCTACAGCAATGTCCTTGGAGAAATAAATACGGAGTGCCAATGTGGAAGGCAATTAGGTATATTTGTATAACTGTCATTATTAGAGGAAGGGAGCTGCTTAGCCAATAAAAATGAACCTTTTCCTCCCTTTAGAAAATTGTGTGTGTCTGCATTTAGAAAATCAGCAAGCAACTAGTTTATGTGGAATGTGATATACATGAAGTCCAAAGTAAAAATTATAACATTCATCAATCACTATAGTTTTTCCCTATCCTAGAAAACAATGTGTTTAGGGCTTTTAATAGAGAAAAAAAGATTAAATTTTTAAAATGTACAAATGGCTATAATAGAACAGTAGCTGTACCTTTGAATGAATATAAAGGATAATAAGAAAATATGAAAACAATAGGCAACCCCAAAGGGAGAAGAATGTTCTGAACTATTTATGAAAGAAAAGTAAATTATACAAATACTTGATGGGTAGTGACTAGTTAATAGAATTTTATAGATGTATGGGACCTTAGACATCAACAAGTTCATTCCTCTTATTTCAAAGATGAGGGAACCAAACCCCAGAGAGGTTAAGTGAATTGCCCTAAGTTATAAAGCTAGTTATTAGCAAGGCTGGGACTAGATTCCAAGTTTCGGGACTACTGATCCAGTGAACTTTATTGTACAATACACTAATTTCACTTAGGTAAGCTGGAGAAAAAATAATTCCTTAGTGTTTTTCAACCTTCAATCTCTGGACATATGGATATGTGTGTGTGTGTGTGTGTGTGTGTGTGTGTGTGTGTGTGTGTGTGTGTTTGAAAATAATTGGTCTCATTTCATCCTATGTATTAGTTTTATGCACATAATTTAATTTTACTCATTCTATTTATTTATTTATTTTTATTCATTTGATTAATTTTATGCACTCTTCTGAGAAGGGATACATGAACTTCACTATACTAACAAAAGGTTCATCACACAAACATCTTTGCCCTAAATACTCTTTCTTCTATTGGCCTACCCCAATTATGGAAGGAAACTATATGTTAAAATTACTGCATAAAGAATTGGGGACTTTATTTGTTTCCATTTGCTATAATATTTACATTTTAAAAGACATTGTCTAGAAGGATTATTTCAAACAAAACTGTGATACTTCAAGAGTTTTACAAGCATCAACAAGTCATATTTAGATCATACAAACTCTTTGCGCTTCTTCCTGCCTATATACATATATATATTCATATATATATACATATATGCTATAATCAACTTAGTTGATATATAACACTGGAACTCTTAAATGGAAACCTAATAATACGAGTCAAAAGTTTAGTGATATCTTCGGGGGTGGGAAATACAATGCAACAAATAAATATTTATTAAATCGCTACTAGAGTACAGGTTATATAGAATAGGATAGGCATGCTACTGTAAGGCACCTTGGGATGAAGACAAGAATGAAAATGGTTCATTTCTTTAGGGAACTTCCATTCCACTGGGATGTTCTACACAATAGATGATCTGTAAAATGCTGCAGTTGATTTATCCTATCAGGCTTGTGTGGAATTATCAGAGACCTTTAATTCTTGGGAAATAATTGATCTTTTAGGACAAATTAGAATATCTATAATTAAATAATAACCAACATTGGTATAGTACTTAAATGTTTACAATGTGCTTTAATTCCACAATCTCATTTGAACTGCTTAACAAGCCAATGAAGTGATTCCCAGAAGAATCAGGTATGAGAGGCAAAAGCGGATATCATTTGTTCCTGATTCCCAGTCCAATACACTATGCACTGTGTTAAACTTCATTTTTAATTCAACAAATAATTTATACTCCCTAAACATGATGATATTCATGCTTCTCTTCCAGCAGAATGTAAACGCTTTGAGGACAGCAACTGTTTGCTTACTTGAATTTGTACCCCCAGAGTTTAACACAATGACTGGATGACTGGCACATAAATATTTGATGAATGCTCTCTCTCTCTCTCTCTCTCTCTCTCTCTCTCTCTCTCTCTCTCTCTCTCTCTCCCCCTCTAGCGATATATCTTTCTTCCATCCATCTCTTTATACGTCTATCATCTTAGTCATCATCTATGTATTTATCTCATTACTTACTGATCTATCTTCCTATTTATGTAATCTATCTAATTATCTACTTACATAAACATTGATCTATTCATCTATATATTCTTTAGGACATAAACTATCTTACTTTTTATCTTTGCATTTCCAGTGCCTGATACATAGTAGGTACTTTATAGATGGTTGTTGATGGATTGATTATTCCATTCATTCATCAACTGAACAACCATCATTAAATACCTCCTATACCTCCTTCTCAGGAGCACTATGAAATTGATGAGGGAAAAGATATATTTTAGAGAATATATAACCCCTTTCTTTATGGAGTTTATAGTCTGATAGGAAAAAAGGAACAAATATATAGATATAGATATAGATATAGATATAGATATACCCTTATATGACCAATTTATCAAATAATTGAAAAACAAAATAATATTGAAAGTTGACAGAGAGAAGTTGCTTACTGACAGGATGGTTAGGGAAAGCCTTCATGGAGGAAGTGATATGTGTTGGATTTTGAAGGATGAACAGGGATATAATAGGTGAAGTAAAGAATGAAAGAACCTATGAATCATAAACAAAAAGAGATCATTCTATTACATACTTATAAAGAATTATCTCAGTTTCAAGCCCAATACTCTGGAGAATATACTTCACTAAAAGAATTTTAGTATTCTCCTCACTGCCAAAGTTAGGGAGTGCAGAAAATGGAAACTCACTTTCCCAAGATCAAGCTAAACCTCTCTGTGATTTTATAGATAATACTAAGAATCTGCCTGAGGTTCATTTATCTAGAATAAAGAGGAACCAGAGAGGTCATATCCAACCCTTTTATTATTATTATTTTATTTTATTGATTTTAAATTATTTTATTATTAAATTTTAAATTATTTTTTAAATTAAATTTAAATTATTTCATTATTGAGTTATTCTTTTTATATTTTTATTATTTATTATTATTTAGAGATAAAGAAACTTTGGCCTAGAGATGTTAAACAATTTACACAGTGAGTACATGGTAGAACCAAGATTTGAACCTAGGTCTTCAGACTCTATAGTGGTGTCTCCATTTAACAACTACTGTTCAAAGAGCAAAATGACTTCACCATGGTCTCTCATAGCTAATAAGTGTCAGAGGTAAGATGTGAATCGAAGATTTTGTGGTTCCAACCTCATCATTTTATCCACTCATCCCTCTATCCTACCTTCTCCAGGTTACCGTTTATAAAACATAGTGGAATTCATTTGCCAGTGACTGTCTCAAACCTTCTCTTCTCACCTGCAATGTCATTGGTTATGGTCATTGTTGGCCATTTGGGAAATTGGACTATTTCAGCAAGTCATTTTTATATCTGTAAGAATTCTGCTGCTAGCATTGTTCAAGCCACATTTGATTAGGGTAGGGTTTCTTAAACTGGAGTCCATGCTTCTCATTTAAAAAATAATTATTTTAACAACCATTTCAATATAATAAATTTCCTTTGTAATCTCATATATCTTATTTTATGCATTTAGAAATGTTATTTTGAGGTGGATTTTAAAGGCTCCACCAGACTGACAAAGGTGTCTATGACAAAAATAAATAAACAAACAAATACATAAATACATAAACAAACAAATGAATGAATAAACAAACTAAATGAACAAACAAACAAATAAACAAGTAAAAATGAACGAATAAATAAATAAATGAATGGAAGGCTAAGAAAAGATGGACTAAGGCAGCTCAGCCATGCAATGGGTAGTTTGGGTCTTTGAGTCAAGAAGACTTGAATTCAAATCTTGCTTCATAATTTCATTAGTGAAATAAGAAAGTCCCTTAACTTCCACAAGCCTCAGTTTTATCATCTGTAAAATGGGGATTGTAATAGCACCCACATTATAATGTTGTTGAAGGAACCTAATGAGAGAGCATATATATAAAGCATTTTCTGAACATTAAACCATTATGAAAATACTATATGATTATTATTAAAACACTATAAATGCTATATTATTATGACAAAGGATAAAATAATTCATAAAATAAATTTGATTAGGCCCCAGCAGAAAAAAATCTATGATTTGACCAATTTATAATGAGGAATTTAGGGAGAAACTTCAGGATTTTTTTTCATTTATAATTATAAAATGAGCATAAAAGATCTTTGCTCTGGAATAGAGCCATAACATTTGGTAAATATTGATCAGAAAAGATAGCTTATTAATTTCATGATTAAATTATCCCAATACTGATATGATCATATCAATAAGGAAATTATATATTGATATATATA
>NC_058130.1:40152780-40191825 GCF_016433145.1 Gracilinanus agilis | reverse complement strand
TTTAATTATTTGTCCCAAGTCCAAAACTAGTAAATTTCTGAGGAAGAATTTGAACTCAGGTCTTTCTGATTGCAGTTCCAACATTCTATTGAGTATGCCACATAACTCAGAAAAAAACAATATTCCCTACCACTCTGAAAAAAGGGGAAAGGAAGGGAAGGGAAAGGAAGGGAAGGGAAGGGAAGGGAAGGAAAGGGAAGGGAAGGGAAAGGAAGGGAAAGGAAGGAAGGAACAAAAGGAAAAGATGAATTGAACTTTTTGTCATGATTTGATTTTAATTTCCTTTTCTCTGGGTGGAGTTGTTTGACTATTGAGGACTGGCAACATCCGTCTAATCCTCAGAATCTAATAAAGATTCCATCAGTACAAAATCGTTATCCTTGGGCAGAAAGAGAACCAATTCAATTATGATGTTGGCTGAAAAATTGAAAGGCTTTTTAACTTGAGGGTGGAAAAGTTGTAGTACATATTAAAATGGTTACTACAAAACTCAAGCATCCAGGCTGAAAAATGCTAATATGTTCCTTTGTTACCCTCTAATTTATATGATTCATGGAAGCCTCCAGCCAATGAAATTGCTGCTAAATTTCATCTGCATATAAAAAAAATAGAAAAGAAATGAATTGTAAAGTTATTAACATTCATGTCTAGTTGCATTATTAAGCTGTACACATCATATCGAGTAGTACAAGGAGAGAAATGCCATAATGAAGTCAAGCAGCATTTAATCAGAAGAATTTCTAAAGGTCACCAGAGCATCGGACGTTACCCCTCTGTGCAGGGCGGCAATGGGAAAGAAATAGCTGATGTAAACCAATAAGAATAAATTTAATAAATGTCCTGAGTATTGTTTCTGCTAATGAAAAAAATTTGCCTGAATCTAATACTGGAAGCCAAACCAGCAATCCCATGCCCAAATCATAGAATGCAGCTGCCTTAATTAAGAAAAGATTAACAAGCAAATATATGTCATTTTTGAAGAGGCTTAGGCTGCTTTTAGAGCTGTGCCCTGGCAGCATGGATAGAGAATCAGCCTTGGAGTTCCCACCATCTAATCCTATTCCTTTCTACCACACATACCAACTCTGTGACCCAGGAAAGTCACTTGACATTTAAGTGTTCCCAACCAACTCTTATATTGTAAAATGCAGTGAAGAGACTGATCACTATGGTTAGGAGGAATTTTCTGCCTTGAGATTCCCTGTACCAATGAGATTTTCAATCATGCAATTCTCATCACACACTCCTTTAAAAATAAATTAGTTGGGGGCATCTGGTTTCAGTGAAATGAGAGACAGGACTAGTGATGGGAGTTCCTAGGTTAAAATTCAGCTTCAGCCATTTCCTAGCTGTGTGACCCGGGGAAAGTCACTTAAGTCCCATTGCCTAGCCCTTACCACTCTTCTGCCTTAAAGCTAATACACAGTATTGATTCTAAGATGGAAAGTAAAGGTTTAAAATAATTAATTAGTTAATGAATTAAAAATAAACACAATAAACTCATCTTCTTTTAAAGTTGTTCTATTAGGAGGCAAATCTTTGCCCTTCCACAGATTTAAAAAAGAACACCACAATTTGGTTCTTTCTCTTGTCATTGCTTCAGGGAGCGATAGGCGGTCTGTTTAAATAACCAAAAACTTACTAATACTTTCCTAATTGTAATAGCAAACTGTAAACTTCAGGAAAAGGAGTCCTGTTTTAATAGTTGAAAACTTGAACGTTTGAGCCATTTAAATATTTCATATTCACATTTTAAAGATTTGCACTTTTCTCCTTTACTTTGTTCCGGGGCTTCCGTCTGAGGACAAAGAAGATGGATGTGTGACTAAGTTCCTGGCTGTACCTCTGACTGTGCATTGTTATATCGTTTTAAAAATATACCTCCATAAAGGTCATGTTCCTGATTGGGACGTGATTATTATCTGTGTGTGTTTAAGAAGACTGATGTGGGAACAGGACTTTGCAAGCTGCGTTGCCCAGGCTCAATTCCTTTTCTTTTTCGTTGTATTGTTGAAATGACTTAGACTTAGAAAAGACGTTGGCTCAGAGAGGTTCCTGTCAACCTCGTCTCTGTCTGAAGTCATTTCTCAGGCGTTTGTGGGCATTTCAGGGGTGTTTGACGTATGTCCTTGAAGCCTTTCCAATTTCACTTGCCACCTATCATCAGACAAAAGCGGTTTGTCTATACTGATACCATCACCTCTGAACACACATCCAATCCGGGAGAGCTGGGCTGGTGTCTGCCAGCGTTAGGATGGATACGTGATCTCAGGAGAGGGCGGTGCTCCATCTAGACCTTCTCATCCAGTGCCATTGTTCCCCACAACCCGCTTGCAGACCCTCCCCTCCATCCTACCCAATGCAATGGAGGTGATCTTCAGAGGACTTGGATATCCATGCCACAATTGACCTGGATATCTGCTATCTGCCTCTTTCATCAAATAACCAACGTGTATTCATTAAGTACCACCTGGAAGGGACAGCGTGCGAGGCTCTAGAGATACAAAGGCGCAATTGAAGGCGGCCCCTGTGGTCCTGGATCTGATAGTGTAATGGTGAAGATGGGACCTATCTAAGAGGGATGGCCGGAGAAGGAAGCAATGGGGAGAGTCACAACCACAATGAGGGAAGCTGTAAGACCAGCCATCCTCACATTCCTTACCCAAAACAAGGGTAGCATTGATTTTTATTACTGTTTCTAAAACAAGAAATAGAAAGAGGAGGCAAGAGATAAGCCATACAAGGAAGATGACCAAAGAGAACTTGGTTCAGAACATGAGCTCTTGGCATTTTTATATTTGTAATTCTAATGAAAACTTGTTAATTCAATAAATATTTATTAAGAACCTACTATATGGTAGACACTGGGCTAAGAGCTATGGATAAAATTAAAAAAAAAAGACAATTCCCTCATGTTAAGGAACTTACAATCTAATGGGGGAAGACAATGCAAAAGGATGTTGGAAAGTTTGGGGATAAGTTATGAAGTACCTGGCAAAGGGATATCTTATTGTGTGGAGTATAAACCAAACAGAACCTCAGATGAAAAGTGGAGAATGATGTACTGAAAGTCAGATAAGAACAGTAATAGATTTCTGGGAGATGACTCTCAACAGCTCATAGAAATCAATACTACTACTGTTCAACTGGTAAGAAATCAAGAAATCTCATAAATAAATGGGAGCCTAAAAATACCAGTTACAGTCAAATTAAAATATTAACCATCCCATGGTCCTGAGTTTTCTGAGTAGCTCTTACTTTGAACACTATTCTCCTACTGGTGAGAATAATATAGTAACTCTATTTAATTTCATTTTCAGTGCTTTTTATCCTGAAGTCTCTTGGCAGGGGTAGAGATTCTAATTCTAACCCTAGCAGTTGACACCAAGAACTCCATAGCAGTAAGTCAGCATTAGCAAAAAAAAAAAAAGTGGTGGTGCAGGAGAGAACTCCAAGTGCAGAATGAGATAAAAATATGTGTTAGGTCACGTCCAAAGTATAAATTTGTTCTCATTGCTGCAAGTGTTTAGAATGGATTTTGTTTTTCTTTTATTTCCAGTTGGAGGATGATGAAAAGATGAGATTTTGCTCATTGAAAAATTAACCCTAAATAAATAACATTTATTTATTTAAATTTATTAAAATAAAATGTTACTTTTATTAAAATAAAAATATTTAAACAAATATTTAAATATTATGTAAATGTTTGAATAAAGGTATGATAAATAACTTTAAATATAATTTTAAATAACTTTTAAAAAGAATAAGAGAAAGGTACTTGAGGACAGAACATAGCATAAAACTATAGAAGATCGGGATTTTATCTTTAAATTTCCACTGAATGTACAAAGTTAGGCATTTAGCTAATACCTTAGAGAGGCATCGCTGAAAGTCTCTGAGAGTTGTGTTTATTGGTTGATAATAATTTAACCAGAGTTAGCCTGTCGAGAGAGCTTGACATTTAACTTGCAAACCTAAGCAGGAAGTTCAGAATTGTCTAGGTGAGGTGTTTAGATATCTAAAAGTCAGTCGGTCAATATCTACATGTTTTGCCACGTCAATACTTTTATCAGCTAAGAAACTTAGAGCCAGGATAGGTCTAGGTAAGTGGTTTTGAGTCTGCTTTGGCAGAGGCTCATGGAAGGCATCAAAGATGTCGGGGATGTGTCTGGAATGGGCATCCTGGTCTCCAGAGCAAAGTTCACCTCTCTCTTTTGAGCCTCTAATCTTGGGAAGGAGAAATGACCAAGGTCAAAGGCTGCAGAGGAAAAAAAAATAATTCTTCACTTGTCCATTAAAAGCAGAGCTATCTCTTTCTGCCACAAGAATAACCCAAACAATCCAAAATTTACTGCTTAGCCACTGCCAAGGTCAAACTTGGAATTCTGAAACAGAAAAGATAACAGCCCTTCCCCCTCCTCCTTCTGAAGATGGAGAGAATGCAGCCCAGAAAAGTTGGTCCAATGTTTTATTCGCGTTTCTTGTTAGAATGAGTGACACAAGGTTACTGGCAATAACTTCATGCTTTCCTCTCTTTGTAGGTATATGGAGAGGAAGGGGTAGGGAGTATGATACAGAATAAGACCTAGACATATTTAGTCCAAAGGGGAAATAGCCTTTAATTAAATTAGATTTTTTTTAAATGTGAATTTTCCTTTAGTGAAGGTTCTCTGAAATACATGAATAGATACAAAACAGAATTCTTTTTCTACTTTTTAATATGGCCAATAAGGGAGAAGAGAAAAATGAAACTCTGTTTAATGTAGAAACGCAAAGAAAAAAGGACTTTCTTGTCCCTGCAATTTGTTACATTGAAAACAACAGAGGGTAAAACATATGTATGACTCAAGAGGAAGTCCAACATGATCTTTATTAATGCAGATTCCAAATTGTGATGAAAATGAATTTTGACTGCTTTTATATGTTGCAATATCCTAGTGAAGCTCCTCCTTGCATCTTTGCAGAGATTGTTAAATTGGAGAATTTCTGGAATTTGCATATAAATTCCCCCCAGATAAAATAGCATTCTTTTTTGCCTTTCTCCCCACCTCCCACTTTTTTTTTTTTACCTCCTTCTATCAAAACTATGAGTGACCACGGTGATAAGGATGGAGTTTTATGGGACCCAGAAATGCATTCATTTCTCTAATTTGTCTTTTCTTCTGTGGGCCTAACATAAGTAAGCCCCCAAATAAGAAAAGGCATTTAACCTCTAAGCAAAATTGTATTAGGGAATGATTTATGTGTAGACCTGTTTAAGTTAATTCTTTTGTGCTAGTGGCTATCTGATTGAACTAATTTTCATTTTTTTAACCATGATTTGTGTGTTACACTTATAAAGTGCCTAGTCTAGCCAAAGGCATTTTTTTCTGTTCTCTGTTACTTGATTTTATTTCCAGAAACTCTGATTGTATCTGGAGTAATGACTTTAAGCCCACAAAAGCCCTTTGCTTTAGTAATTCCCACTTACCCAGTCCTAGCCGTGATTTGCGGCAACTTCTAAAACATTTTCTGCTTAATCTCACAGATGCTATAATCCTAAATTGTTCACTGCAGCCATTGCAAAGAAGAAACACTTGTCACAGTGCCCCTTCTCTCTGGCAAAAGGATTGTCTGATATTTCCAACCTATGTGCTCTGATATGTCAAGGGTTAGTTTGGGGCAAGAATCCAAAAGACCTTGGGAAGTCTGTGAAGAAATTTCTGGAAGAACAAGAGTTTTCCCCAATTTTGAGCTTGTTAGAATGTTTTTAAACTGTTCTCTGAGAATGAACTGAGAAGTAGAAACACAAAGACATAATCTATATATTTTGCCAGGTGAGGTCTTCTTTGGTGTGCAGAGAGGAGGGAGGAATTGAATTAAAAAAATTAAAATTAATTAAAATTTAAAAAATGTTTTCGAATATTATATAATTACATATTTATATTATGGGCTACCTAATGTGACTAAATGACCTTCTGAATTTTGTATATTTCTACAAAATATTAGTACTTTTTTTTACAATTTCCCTTCAAAAAGAGAATCTATGGGTACCTTCCACATAGGCTTCACCTCCCCCTTTCACCCTGTCAAATGGGAAAATAAAAATGCTATGGCAGTTTCCTCAGAGTTGATTGGATCCTAAATTCTCTTGGACTTTCTATTGAGTTTACTGTTCAATACTGAGTAAGCAATGGTTTCTTTTAGAACAGGTAGACTAATGAATGGGAAGATTAGGGGGAAGGCTTTGCAGTTGCATCTGTCCCAGTTCCAACTCCACTCTCTCTCCCACAAGGATTTGGATGTGTTGCTACAAGTCTGGAAAACCTGGACCATTTATTAGAGTTTTGTCACCTAACCAATTTCACTTACGGAATTCCCAGCCGTTCTCCCAAAGCTTTGAGCCATCTTTCCCCTTTAATCATTGCTATTATAATCATCTCCTTCCAAAACCAAACATTGAATCAACATTTGAAGAAAAAAGGGAAAAAAAAGTCTAATGTCCCCCAGGTCCTGTGCCTTATAAGGACTTTGTAAATATTGTCTCATTTGATTGTCACAGCAATTTTGAGAGGTAAGAGCTATTATTAAAACTCATTTTAAATATCATGAAACTGAGGCAAATAGGTTAAATGACTTGTCTAGGGTCACACCACTGGGAAGTTGTCCAAGGGCAGATTTGAAATTGCATTCTCCTGACTCCAAGCCCAGCCCTCTCCCCTGGGCTCCTACTCCTCTACTCCTAGGAGGGGATGGGAATAAGGAATGTAGTACAATATGCTGTGATTTTCATGCTCATGTTAACTTCAATATTGCTTTAGTTAAAATATTTTCCCATATTTACCCAAAATAAAAATATTTACCCAGCTAGAAAGGGTCTGAGGCCAGATTTGAACCCAGGACTGCCTGTGTTTAGACCTGGCCCTGTATCCATTAAGCCACCTAGCTAGCTGCCCCTGTGTCTGATTCTTTGGTACTCCATTTGGAGTTTTTTTTGGCAAAGGCACTGGAATGGTTTTCCATTTTTTTCTCTAGCTCATTTGCAGATGATGAAACTTGCTGAGGGTTACACAGTTAATAAGTGCTTGAGGATGGATTTGAACTCAGCTCTTTCTGATTCCAGATCTGCTCTTATAAAAATGACCTTTACAGAAATCTGAACCCTTTTGTGGAAATCTGTTGAAGACTTTCCCCCATTACTTTCCATACAAGGTGTCACCGTATCATGTTCTCCTTGCAGCTGTTCATTGTTATCATTGTTCTTTGTGTCAGAATCTCCTAGGAAAGGAATGGGGCAATTCATATATGAATGAGCAGACAAGAGAGAAAAGACCTGCCAGCCCAATGAACAGAGAAGATAAATGCTGTTAGGGACTAGGATGCAGTTGTGAACCCATTCCTCTATCTGCTGATATTAAGATTAACTGGGAAATAATCTTAGCCCACTCTCATTGGCACAGTAGAATCTACAGCATGAGATGGAACCTCTTGAGACTATAAATTTGGCTCTAATTTATTGCTTAGAATTTCTCTTTGGGTCCAAGTCAAAGTGTTGCTAAGTCAACAATCTACCACACCATGGAAGAAGCCAAGAGCACTCTGAATGGAGTGCTGCCCAGTGTAGATTTTAAAATTAATATCCAATACTTCAAGTATTATATTTAATAAGATTTATTGAATTTAACTCAGAAGCAAAAGGGAAACTAAAAAAAAAAGCTAGAATCCAAAGGGAGCTCAGTCAGACCACTCACGTGGAAGAGAGAGATGGAATAGATTCAGAACTATATAAACAATAATGTAAAGATGCACATAAACAAAAGGGAAAAGGAATTGTGGGAAACATAGTCCTGGGGGCAACATTCTAACCACACACCAGTAACCCTGAATCTTACAGTCAGCCAGGTGAATGGAGGGAAGTCTAGGAGATGTTGAGAGCCTTATGGAAGTAGTTCTTTTTAACTTAATTTCCCCATTGTTTCTTCTCTGAAGAAGAGAAAAAAACTGCAGCATAGAGTATTGGTATAACCATCATATTCACCCCAAAATATACAATTTTATTGTGTTAATAGGCTATTCCAAGAAGTCTTGATGACTTTAGTTGGGATGAAATAGATATGAGGATGTTTTGCCCCATCATACAGGTAGGTAGTACAGTGGCTAGAGCTATGGGACTGGTGTGAGGAAGATCTGAATTCAAATTTCTCTTCAGACTTTTACTAATGGTTTCAGTTCTTTACTAGACAAATTACTTAAACTCCATTCATCTGAAGGGTTTTTTTCCTTCCGTAAAATGAGAATATTAACAACTCTCCAGGGTTGTTGTAATGAAAAAATGAGACAAATGAGTTGTAAAGTGCTCATCACAGTGCCTAATATGTTGTAACCCTTTGTAAATGTTAATTATTGTTATTATCATTGTCTTTGTCTTCATCATGCCTATGACAGGTCAGTCTAGGACACTGAGACACAAGCATCACAAAAAAACTTGACTACTCTTACAACCATCTCCTTCTTCCTCCTTTCAGAGAACATTCCTCTGGTCACTGCAGAGCAAATTGAGATGTTTTATTAAGAACTATTAGGACAACAAGGTGGCACCATGGAGAAAACAAAAGTCTTGGAGCCAGGAAGACCTGATTTGAAATCTGACCTCAGACTCTAAATAACTGTGAGAGTCCAGGAAAATCACTTAATTTTCTTTGCCTCAGTTTCCTCATTTGTCAAATGAGCTAGAGAAGAAAATAGTAAAACACTGCAGTATCTTTGCCATGAAAATCTCAAATGGGGTCACCAAGAGTCTGATACAACTGAATAACAAATTTTGAATCTTACTTTCATGATTGCCATGCAGCAGAATCATGATGGGTAGAGATAAGGGGCATTTAAGTCTGCTCACTTAAAAGTTGTTCTCCTGGCACTTTCCCTGTCACTAGAGCACTGGATTCTTCAGTCAAGAAGACTAGAGTTAAAATCTACCCTCAGACTCTGGGCATGTCTCTTAAACTCTGCCTACCTCAGTCTCCTGATGTAAAAATGAGGATAATAATAGTGCCTATCTTCCAATGATATCATAAATATAAAATAATATATTTGTTAAATCACTTTGCAAACCTTCAAGCCTGGTACAAATACTAGTTATTATGTCTTATTGTCCTTTGCTTTTTGTTTTTTTGTTTTTTGCTTTTATTTAAAACCAGCTAAATTCTCTTGTTCTCTGTCAAAAAATTTAATAAAGTATCCACCTTGGCCTATGTGGTCCTAGAGTACCATCATAAAAAATTATTGTCCACATTCCTATTTTTGGCCAATCTGAAGTAAATCACAGAATTCTAATTCCATTCTTCATATGTGACAGAGGTATCGAAGCATACTATTTTGTGAGTACTATAAATGGAGTAGAGTGATTTGATTGATTGACACAATTGATCTCAAGCCTTATATTTCTATAAGAAGAAATGCCAAATTATAATTAGTTTTGTCCTTTCTCAAAGATCTTCCTTCTATATAACTAGAGTTTGTTTTTAATGAGTTTAAATGGGTACTTTTAATTTTTGGGGGGGTAAAGAATGAAAGCTTTCTCAACGTAAATACTTATGTTCTTTTTAGAATTTGTGCTCTCATTTACCAAATTTTCCATATTTCAAAGCTCTGGTTCATCACATTGTCAGAGTTCTTTATGAATACCATATAAGCTTGAAGCATAACCTCACATGGAAGAAGTCAGAGAATCTAAGTTTACATGACAAATTCTATAGTTTTAATTCATTAACCTCCTTACCTATTGATGTTGAAAGTATTGGCAAAATTACACTTCTCTTTGAAAATAAATTTATGCAAACAATCACTGAAAAAAATAATCTAACTTGACTCAAAAATCAAACTAATAAGTCCTGCAGGGAAATAAGATATTGAAAGAAGATTATGATTAAAGTTTCAAAGTAAAACCTAGAGAGTCAAATGAAAGATGTAATTACCATCCACAACTTTAGGGAAGGGTCAGCCACGCTTGTAGGGGGTTTGGGGTTGGATTGATACTGAAGCAAGAAAAGCATTAAATGTCATAAGATCACAAGGAATTAATGTAAGAAAGAATTCAGGCTGGTTATAATGACACTAATTTTAAGAGGGAAATCATATAAAATATTTAATAAATTTGATTCAGTAAAATTTAGTTGCAAAGCACTGTTTTTGGAACTGTAGAGAATTCATATTTCAGTCAGTTCATCAAACAAAAAGCATTTATTTAACATTACTATATGCCAGATATCATAGTAAATGTTGAAAACATCAAGAAAGGTAAAAAAATTGCATCCCCAAGAGTTCACATGGCAATGGAACAGAAAATATTTAAATAACTATATACATGCACAATATATACAGGATAGATATAAAGAAATTTTACAGAAAAAGCACTAAAAGTCATAGGAATGGAGCCAGGAAGACTTCCAGTAAAAAGTAAGATATGGGATGAATCTTTAAAGAAAGACAGGAAAACTAAGAGGCAAAGATGAATGGAAAACATTCAAAAACATAGAGAACAATCAAGGTAAAAATCAAGCACCTATAGATGGAATCTCCTGTGTGAGAAACAGAAAGTAGGATGAAATAGATAAGTATATGTAAAGGAGGGTAAAAAGAATAGAAAAGCAGGGTGAGACCAAGTTCTGAAAGATTTGAAATGATAAACAGAGTGTTTTCTGTTAGATCTAATCAGCAAAATAAAAAACAAAAACAAAACACTGAAGTTCCTGAATAGAGAGTTGGGTAAAGCAGTGAGATGGTCACACTTACAGGTTAAGAAAATGACTTTGGAAGCTATGTAGAGGATATACTTGAGTGAGGAGAGATTTGATACAAGAGATCAGTTTTAAGGATATTACAAATATTCAGCAGAGAGGCAATGAGGTGTCTATGTAAGGGTTGTGTCTATGAGTGGAGAGAAGGGGGCATACAAGAGAGATGTTGTGAAGTTACACATGATGAGAGAGACACCAGATTGAATATTTGAGGGAAGTGAGCCAAGAATGATACTGATATTATGAGAGTGGTTGATTGGCAAGTAATAGTACCCTTAACATTTATAGGAATATTGAGGAGTGGAGAGTTTAGGGAGAAAGATGATTTTATTTTAGACATGATGAGTTGGAGATGTCTATGGGACAGCCAATTCATGATGTCTTCAAGGCAGGCGATGATCTAGGACTAGATCTCATGGGAAGAGTTATCACTAAGTATATAGATGTGGGAGTAATCTGCATTGAAATTATTATTAAACTCATGGAAATAAATAAGAGAATTGAAGGGGAGAATCAAAAAGGGGTTAGATCAGAGCTTTTCAGGTCACCAGCTGTGAGTGGAAAAGACATGAATAAATGCACAGCCAAGAAGACTGAGAAAGAGTGATCAGATAGGTAGGAAGAGACTTGAAAGACCAGAATGAAGAAATCTAAAAATTATTTGAGAGGAAATGATAATTAATTATATGAAAGGCTACAGAGAAATCAAGAAGGATGAAGACTGAGAAAAGTTTGACAGATTTGATGGCTTAGAGATTGTTTATATCATATTATTAGTTTATAGATTTAAAACTCAAAATAATCTTGTACTTGAGATCCTCATTTTAAGATGAGGAAACTAAAGCATGGAGAAGGTCATATGGATAACAAATAATAATGCTGGGATTTAAACTCAAGTTCTCCATTGGACAAATTCAGCATTCTGCTGTACCATGGAAGAGAAATAGGAACAAGAAATGAGTAATATCTTTATGACATTATACTATATTAAGGAATTTAGAATAGTAAGTGAACTTCTCCAGTCCAGTGTCCACATCTCATCTCCTTTTGAATACTACTTCTTCCTTCTACAAAGTCCATTACCTTAGCTTACTGGTGCCCCCTCTTGGTTTCTAGACACCACCAACTCTCTTTCTGACCCTGAGTCCCACAGATCTCAAGTAGATCAAATAATCATTTTTTTTTAATCCGTAGTCCATGAAAGCAGCATAGGGTCCTTCCTTCTTTTAGGTGTTTTGAAGGATTTTATAAAACTCCAAAAGGAAATATGTCAAGCAGATTTAATTACAATTAAAATTAGAAAGAAAAAAGTTTATATTGATCTTTTCCATCATTCCCAATTGCCCTACATCCCTCTTCCTATACCTGACTGCTATAGATACTAAATATTCCTTTTCAAGTCTTCCCAGTGTCTGACTGAGATGATTGCTGAGATCTTGGTTTCATTTGACAATGTGATCATTATTATCTCCAGTCCATAGCTCTGGATGGATGCTATCTGACTGAAAAATAGTGGACTCAACATACAGAACAGGACATACATTTTTAAATATGGCCAATGTGGGAATTTGTTTTGCTTTATTATACATATTTGACAGAAGAGTTTTATTTTATTTTTCTTCAACATTGAAGTGGGGAGGAAGTAGGAAGAACAGAAAATAAAGGCTTCCATGTTGCAGGCACTTCCTTCCTTTGTATTATTGTGCTTATGTTTGCCTACATTTCTAGTTAAAATTTACTCCATTTGGTAAGCTGCTTAAGTAGACTGGTTCTGCATTTTTTTAATCATCTCCACTAACCCACAGTACAAGGCATTCAGCAAAGACTAGTACCACTGGTCTGAGGTGCTTTTCAGGGCTCCTTTTCTCCTTTATCATTCACTTGCCACCCAGCTCTCATCTGGGGCTCCTTTAACATATCCAACAGCATATCTATCCCTGGTAGACTTTCTTGGTAGAGAGGCTAAAACAGGCTGATAGTCAATGGTGAAAGATGTGTAGAGGGACAGACTGTTCTGCCAACTATGCTAAATGTAGGGGGACAGATCTTTTCCATACTGATTATGCCACTTGAAGGGGGGCATGTCCTCCAGAGAATACTGAGATACCAAAGAAAGATGGGTCCATGCCAACTTGGTTATTAGTAGGCTTTATTGGGGCTAATTAGGTTAACTGGGTAGTTTACTCCCAAGAGACTGGTCCTCAGTAGCAATGGGACAAGGTGACATTATCAACTTCAGGCCAGGTCAGATAATATATAGAAACAGAACAAAGAAGACATAATACCAGGGATGGCCCAGAGTTACATGCATGGAATAGTTGAAGCTTCTTCTACTATTTACATTTACTGAAAGTAATTTACCTTCTCTATGGAGTTATCAGTTATATTCTCACTCAGATGACCACCATATAGAGTAGTTGAATACTCTCAGACGCATCAGTGAACTAGAGGGCATGTGGGGAAGTGTCGGATGAGAACAGTTTGTTCCAATGCCCATTATGATGGTGGAAACCACTCCTGTGGGGTGCTCAGAGCCTGGTTAGATAATGAAGAAGTCAAGGTTGTCTTCTGCATCCTGAGCCATCACCTGCCATCTTGCCTTTTGTCTTGCCACTGGACTTCCTGATAACTCTGAAAGAGAGAAGGAGGCTGATGACTTTGTACAACTCTGCTGGGCATAAATCCAATGTCATTTTGGTCCTCTTCAAGTAAGAAGGAAAACAAGCAAGCAACCTAGATTAACAACCAGACAACATCTTCTGTAAGGGCTAAGTCACCAAATTGTCTAAACTAGTGCTACCAAACTCAGCTGGCAGCAGTGGTCATCAAACTGTACATAAAGATGCCTGCAGAACATATACTGATTTAGAAAACTGCACAATGATATCATCTGTTATATTGTTTTTAATATATTTTCTTAATATTTCTCAATTACATTTTAAAATGGTTTGACAATCCCACCCCAACCCAAGAATGTTACACTGATAATACTACAATGAACTACATATATGGTACTTCTTGTCTAACTCACCATCACCTTGCTAGGACTTGCTTTTGTGATTGATATTTGATTGTGTGGACCACAAAGTCTTTTTTCAGCAGGGATATGGATCAGGGATTATCACCTGTATAAATATACTAATTGAACCTATGAGAGCAGAGAGATAGAGATGAGATTAAGGTTAAAGATATAATCTGGGGGGTTCACTTAAAACTTAGCAGGTATGACATAGGTGATGATCTAATAATATTTCATTATATTTATGTACCACAATTTACATAGCTATTCCCCAATCAATATATGGAGTCTACTTTGTTTCCCCTTCTTTGATAACATAAGTGCTGCTATAAATATTTAAATAAATATGGAGTCTTTCTTTTTTTGTGACTTCCTAAGAGTATATTCCTAGCAGAGGAATCTCTGGGACAAAGGGCATGAACATTATAGTCAAATTGAAAATTAATCTGAAATCTATTTTAATGGATAATAAACATTCCAAGTTCCCAAGGAATTTCAAGGAGACTTCAGTCTCCTTAAAAACTTTAATGAAATTTAGCAGTTAGATATAAAATGATGGGTTGTATAGAGCCAAATGGTTTTCCTCTCTGTCTGAGATTCTGTGATCTATCTTTGGGGGTCTTATTCTTGTTACTCATGGGAAAATTGGCCTGTGTGCTTTTTTCTTGTAAAAATATTACCTATATCAAGAATGTAATCTCTTGTCCAGTGGGTTGTATGAAATAAACAGAATGCTACATGAAGGGACTTTCTTTTTCCTTGGCATTTTGCTCATTAAATATAAGAATAGAGATGCAATTACAACTCATAATCTGTGTTTTCACCATGGTATCCCAATAGATACAGACATCTGATTAAGCTCCCATCTTTCTCTGAATTTATACACAATGTATTGTAAGGGAAAGAATGAAAGAAAGAATGAAAGAACCTAGCTATTACCGGATTGAGGTTACCCTGACTGTTTGGTTGCCTGAAAAGGATAAAATAAGAATGGCCATTATCAGAAGGGAGCAGTTGTCAGTGTAGGATAGGATCTAGTTTCCAACTGAGGCCAGTGTCAGGCATTTCATAAGAAACAGCATCAATTCCACTTACCCTTTATCCTGCTAGCTCACTGCGAATAGCTAGTTTGAAGGAGACACAAAGCCCCAGAGCCAAAGACAGATAAAGAAGAGTTTTCTATTCCAGAAATATGTGCATAACTCAAACCTGATTTGTACCCAAGGTAGCAAAAAACCAAACACTGAACTCCAGTGAGCTCAAACCTTGTATAAGATGCCATTGTCAACCGCTCAGTTGTTGGCTCCATTTCCTACTTTAAAAAAAAAGCTGAAATGTCATCTGGTTTTGAGCCCTGTGGTGCCCTGGGAAGATATATGCATAGTGCAGTCCTCCAGAGCACCTAAATCTTTTTTTTTTCCTGAGGTACTCCAGCTAATTAAAATCTGATCAGTTGGTGCAAGGGGTTGAATTTTTTCTTCATAAATCACAACAGGAATTTCAACATCAGTGCAAATGCCAATGGGACAAATTGAAGGGCCAACATGGAAGGGGGGAAAACCATGCATAAGATGTAAAGGGAACATGGAAAAAATAACAACGCAATCTGTCAAGCAGATGAGGTAAATGAAGTCATCCACTATTTCATGTACAGTCCTGAGAAATAAAGCTCAGCTTCGAATCCGGAGACCAAGGCTAAAATATAGGCTCAAATGTGTACTAGCTGTGTAACCACCTGGGCAAGTCAATTAATTTCTTTCTATCTACTTTCATCATTAGTAAGAAGAAAATAGAGATAATCACACAACTTAGAAGATATAAGAATGAAAATAATTTCATAAATGTTATATATCCTAGTTCAGATGTAAATTACTATTACTACCATCATCAGACAAGAATTTGATTTGGTTTGGTTAGATTTTAACTCTCCCCATCATCCCTCAGGGTTTAGCTTCTTGAGAACTTGACCCATTTGTTCAGAAATACTCTGTATTTTCTCGTAACTTTGATTCCTTTTGGCGACTAAGAGAGGAGTTAATTCAAAAGAAATTGCAACCCATTTGAAATTTCATAGAATCCTAGATCTAGAGACGTCAGAGATTATCCATTTGTTCTTCAGAAAGGAAACCCCAGAGCAGCAAGGTAGCATGCCCAAGGTTACACTTTGGTTATTATAAATCAGAGCCTCAACCAAGCTCAACAGACCATAGATTTCCAGCTGAATGGTACATTAGAGGATATCTGATCTTATCCCTGCATTAAATAGATGAAGAAACTTTGGCTCAAATGGATCGAATAATTTGCCCAGAATCACACAGTAGGTGTGTGTGAGTATTCTGTGAGTAGGTAGGAGAGGCAGGGTATGAACTTGTGTCTTCCTGATTACACTTGCAGAAATTTGCCCACTCTGCCACTCTACCTTGCTGTTAGCAACCCAATTCTTCTTTCTCCCTCTCTTCCCACTCTTGTTCCTCTTCTCCAAGTCTCTGAGTTCCCACAATTTCTATACTGTCCTTTGGCTACCTCCAAATAGCTCTATTATTCCCATTTTAGATAATAAATAATAAATAATAAAAATGATAACTGATACTTCCTAAGCCCTTTAAAATCTGCAAGGCACTTTGCAGACTTTAATCTTTTAACCATATTTGCTCAAACTTTTCTAATTGGAAAATCATTCTCTTTGGCAAAGCAAATAAAAGAAAGCAAGGATTTGCCGTGATGCTTTCTCTCTGTTGTCAGTTTGCATTGTCTCATCTACCCTGAGCAGTGGTCTTGTCCTTCCTTTCATCTTCGTCTTTTCCCTAATATGGCTACCAAAATATTTTTACTTAATCAACTTTCTTTTACAGCCTCTCTTCATTCTGAACTTAAGCACTACTGATTTTATTCTGTTTTTTAAACCTTTACAAACTTCCATCTTAGAATTGCTATTTTGTATTAGTTCCAAGGCAGAAGAAGACTAGTAAAGACTGGGCAATGGGGGTTAAGAAACTTGCCAAGGGTCACACAGCTTGAATGTGTCTGAGGTCAAATTTGAATCCAGGACCTCCCTTTTCAAAGTCTGCCTATCAATCCTTTGAGCCACCTACCTGCTCTCCTGATGTTAATCATTCTAGGTCTTATTAAAATGATAGACTTGGATGATGTTGTAGGTGAGTGTACATTCTTTCAGCATATGTTGTACTAGCTGGCCTCTAAGGCCTTTTCCACTTCTGAGATTCTATGACTAGATAATTTTTTAAGTTCCTTGCAGTTCTAATTTTATAACCTTATGATGGAAACAGGCATCATAATTCTTTTGGCAATTTTTTCCAAGAAGCTTTTTCTTTTACTTTGTCTCCTTAGGGGGTCTCTTCCTAAACTGGTTCCTATAATAATCTCTATTATCCATGCTTTGGAACATTTTCCCAAAGATTTAATTAACTCTTGGTTCAGTCAAGCAGTTCTTTACACTTGAAGCCTCTGTTTGCAAACAGAAGGTCTTTTATCTTTTGGTTGCCTAGAGAATTTGCTACTCCCAATCTCTCTTTTCATCCAGTTTATTACTTCTAAAGTTCATTATCATACACACCTACATTTTTTTTACTCTGTGTTGCCTCACAGTAAGGCATAGGATTCAATGCCATATACACTAGTTTCCATTTCAGTATTGAATTCATTTCAATAAAAATTTATAGTAGAATTTTAACAATCTGTGAAATCCTTTGATGTGGCATCATTTGGCAAAATGTGGGCTCCTCCAAGTCCAAGTGTTTAAATAAAATTAGACCTCAAAAGCAGTATGACAAGTTATTATTAAGAATTTAAAAAATTTAAAAATAAGAAGAGACCTCAGAGGCTAACTCACTCCAGAAAATGAAATCCTTCCACAACAAACCCAACAGGTGATCACTTAGACTCACCTAAAGTCTGCCAATGAGGAGGATCCACTTTCTTTCAAGATAGTACATTGTTCCTTTTAAAATTTTAATTGTTTAGAAGGTTTATCTTTGATCAATCCTATATTTGTTTCCTCCTATTGCTATTAGTGTTGCTCTCTTGGGTCAAGAAGTTTTTTTTTTTTTATTTCTCTGCCTTTCAACTACTTGAAGACGACTTTCCTGTCTCTACCTACGTTTACTCTAGGTTGAACATTGTCACTTCATTCAACTAATCTTCAAATGGAATTATATTGAATAAACATCCCCAACTGGGTGTCTTTCTTCGGATACTATCCAATTTAGTAGTAACTTTGCTGAAATGCGGAAACATAATGTAATGCACTTAATCTCTCTCTCTCTCTTTCTCTCTTCCATGACTTTCTTATAACAAATAATCAACTTTACCTTGATCTTTCAATATTCTCAATCATCCTATATCTCTCCCATTCCTGCTGATCTTCAAGGGACAGCAGTCTACACTTGAATCCTCAACATCCTACAATGTGATTTCTCACCCTACCTATCTACTGAAATTGTTCTAATTCCCTGCTTTCTTCCTAATGGTTAAATCTAATGACTTTTTATCTGTCTTTAGTCTTTTTAATAGAGTGTTTAAAATAATTGACTCTTGCTTCCTTGTTAATTTCCTCCTCAGACTCCCAGGACTTCACTTTCTCCTGATGACCCTTCTACCTTCCATGTCTGACCATTGCTTCTCAATCACCTATGATCATTCTTCTTCTTTCCATACTGAATCATGGGCATAATTTCAACATTCTTTCTATGCCTTCTTGTCTCCATATATTCCTTCATTTAGGGATCTCATCTATTGCCATGGTTTCAATTATCACCTCTCTGCTGCTGAGGATTTCTAAATATATGTAAACCCCTCACCTTGTCCCTATTGATTCCTGCATGTTCAACTACTTGCTGGATATTTTTACTCAGCAGTCCAGCTAGTTCTTCATCTTCAATATGTACGAAATTGAACTCATCATTTTTCTACCAATCTCTGTCTTTCTATTCAGTTCGCAAATTATATCATTCTCCAAGTCACTCAGAATCAGATTTTGGGCTCATCTTCAATAAATGTTCCTTTTATTCACTTTTCATCTATAATTGTTGGCAAGTTTTTTTATTACCTCTTAATAGTATCTCCTTGATTTGTCTCATCTACTCATATGTTCATTAACCCCATTCAGTTAACCTTCATGCCATCCCTCATATATGCACCTTCTCTCCTCTGGCACTGATGGAATGCCCTTCATAGTGAAGTCTCATAACATCATGCCTGGACTACTGTTGTGGTCTGCCAGGTCATCTCCCTGTCTCAAGTGTCTGCCTGCTCCAATTCATTCTACACTACCAAAGTGAACTTCCAAAAATGCAGATCTGAATATATCACATCCCCCATTCACTAAATTCCAATTTTTCTTTCTTTTTCCTACTTTAATTTCTATTTCTATTTTCTTTCTATTATCTACAAAATAAAATATAGCATCTTTTCTGGACTTTTAAAATATGTCAAAACTTGGGCTGATTTATTCTTTTTCAGTTTTCTTTTACCTTATTCTCCTCTGTATACTCTGCTATCCAATGATATTGGCCTCCTTCCTGTTCCTCCCATGGGATACTCTTAACTCCTAATTAAAGGCATGTTCACTGGCAGTCCCTCATGGTTTAACTTCTCTTCCTCTCCCTTCCATTTCTTGTATTCCCTGATTTCCTTCAGAATTCAGATAAAAATCAATCTTTTGCAAGGGATCTTATCTAATCCTCCTTAATGCTAGTGCCTTTCCTCTAATATCATCCCTAATTTATCTTCTCCATGCCCTGATTGAACATAGCTCTTTACATGTTGACTCCACCATTAGATTGTGAACTTCTAGGGCAAAGAATCATTTTTTAAGAAATATTTTTTCAGATTAATTGTTAATAGGATTTTAAAATATTTTCTGACATTTTGCAATCCATGTTCTCTCTCCCACATCTCCTTTCCAAGGAGCTGAGTGATATGATATAGGTTTTGTGTGTGTATGTATATATGCATATAATATGTCATGTAATAATGTATATATACATCAGGTATATTATTACATAATACATATTTCCATATTTGTTATGTTGGGAAAGATATATTGCTTACACTAGAGAATAATTCATGGAGGAAATAAAGTAAAGAATAGTATGTTTCAATGTACATTTGGACTCTGTCAGTTCCTCCTATAGAAATGAATAGTATCAATTTTTTTGCCTTAATTTGTATCACCAGCACTTAACATAGTGCCTGACATATAGGATGTCCTTAATAAGTATTTGTTGATTCAATTGGCTTAAGTGTTGTCTTTCATCTGTTAATTGAAATGACTTCCTAACTAGTATCACTGCTTCTACTCTCTCATTTCTCAAATCTACTCTTTTCATAATTATATTGTGTGTTTTTCTGATCATCAAAAATTTCCAGGAGCCAGAGTATAAAATTTAATGCTCTTTTTGTTGTTAAATCTTGTCCAACTCTCAGTGACCCCATATGAAGTTTTTTTGTTTGTTTTTACAAAGATACTGGAAAAAGCACGGATATACAGAAGAGGAAACTAAGGCAAACACAGTTAAGTGACTTGCCCAGGGCTGCCACACAGCTGGTAAGTATTTGAGACCAGATTTAAGCACAGAAAGATGAGTTTCCTGACGCCGGAGTCAGTAGTCTATTGTACCAAGCTGCCCTTTTGGATCCTCTGGTTTGGGATTTAAGACCCTTAAGAATAAGCCTCCAATCTGGCAGCTTTCACCTTGCTTCCATTCTTCACTTCTACATTCCAGTCCAAATGGATTACTAGTATTTCCTCAGTGTCATTAAACACTCTACCACCTCTGGGAATTTGTAGGTAGCATCCCCCATGTCTGTTATGCAGGATACCCACATATCTTTGTATTGAAATTCTTCTATCCTTCAAGGCTCAGCTCAGATTTAATCTCTATGATAAGCCCTTTCTTTCTCCTCATTTTCTCTTAGAGAACTTCATTTAAATCTTTTCTCCAGACCTATAAAAATGAACCAGGGAAGAAGAAATGGAAAGCGCATCCTTGGCGTGCCTACTCTATGGGTCAGGGATTCTGGTAAACATCTTATTTGATCCTCACAACATTCCTAGGAAGTAGGTGCTATTATTATCCCCATTTTACAGCTGAGGAAACTAGGTCAAAGAGAGGTTTAGTGGCTTTCCCAAGTCCAGGCTCAGTGCTCTATCTATTGTGCTACCTAACTGCCTCCAAGTCTGGAGAGAGAGAACATGGGTTCAAATCTCAGCCCTTTTATTTTCAGGCTTTGTAAACTTGAATACTTCTCTAAGGCTCAGTTTCCTAATTATAAAATGAGAGAATAAGTCTAAATGACCAAGCTTACTTCCATCTGACTCTAAATATCACCGTTCTATACTTTTTATGAACATAAATAATCTCTTCTCCATTATATTTTAAGTTTCTTGGGGGTAAAGATTTTGAATATCTCATCTTTTTATTCTAAGGATTCCACATAGTATGTTTTACATGATAAAGACTAGAAAAATATTAACTGAATTGAATGCAATAAAACCAAAATTTTAAATCACTAATTTTATTAGTAATTTTAATTAATATATGAGTATATAAATATAATTAATAATAAAATTAGTTTAAACTATTGAATTCAAAGTTTTAATAATAATTGAAGTGGATGGAATATTAACTGGAATTCATGAGATAAGGTTTAAAGGTCCTTTGTAAATAGATAGAACTCCAAGTAATGGGGAGTCATCAATAACTTATGAAAAGTCACCATGTCTTTGTGACTCAAGGTCATACTGTCATAATCTGAGATACGATTCAGACTTAGGGTCTTCTTGATTCCAAGGCCAGCTGTATTCATTGTGCCATCTACCAGTCAATGATAGTCTATTAGACTATGAAAAACATGCTAAAACAAAGGAAAACAGAAAGACAACTATATAATCAAGTATATTTTCCAAACTCTTTACATCTAGTTCCAACTCCTCTCTTCTATACCTTTGAGATTGAACTCCGTCTCCCTCTTCTTCCATCTCCCAAGGGTACAAGAGGCAACTCAAAAATTCAAAGCTAATGATTGAGCTCTCATCTGCCAAGAAAACAGAGGCAAAAACACAAGACATTAACTCCAACAGGCTGTTCACACTAGGACTGTAGATCACAGGAGACAAATTTAATGGTTCTCTTAACAGTAGATGAACAAAACAGCAGGATCTCTGTCTTCCGGATCCTAGAAACTTTGTTCTAGATTCTGTCTTATTCACCTGCATGAGACTTTACTCTCCAAGTGCTGAAAAGAGAACCACTCCAGTACTAAAACACTCAAAGATAGCTTCCTTAGATAACTGACAATGACATGGCTACAGCTGTCTATTCCACACTGGGTGCCATTTTTCTACCCAAAGCCATACATGCAAAGCACCAGCTGAAAACTACCTTAATTCTTACAATCCTTATTAAAACATGATGGCTGATAGATACAAAACCTTGATGACTACTGATTCTTTTGTATGTGTAAAACAGTCATGAGTGGTATCCATGTGTGGACTTTCATGCCATTGAAACTCTGATTTAGATGGCTCACTGCCATAGCTCATCCTTTGACACGTATCTATTTTAATACTATTTTATTTTTCTCCAAGGACATGGAAAAACAATTTTTAACATTTTGAGTTCCAATTTTCCCTCTCTCTATCTCTCTTACCCCAATCCCTGAGATGGTAAACCATCTGATATAGGTTATACATGTGCAATAATGTATAATATATTTCCATATTAGTATTATATATATATATATATATATGTATATATATCTTAAAAGGGATTAGATGATCTCAGGCATGATAAGTTATAGCTGTGCCAACCCTGTAAACTATTAGGTAAACTTATCAACTCCTGGGTGTTCAAATCATCTAAGTAATGGAACAAAGGTTCAAGTTACTACTCTTTAGACTTTTGTAACTAATCATTAAATATGTGTCATTTAGATATGAGGAAACATAGGAAATTTTCTTTTCTAAGGAAACAACATATATACTTTCCTAATGAAATTTCAGCTAACTCAATCCATAACACAGATCAGAACTTCCTCTCTGGAGGTGGAGTTGAATGAATGACTCTACAATTTTCTCTATCATCCACTGTTGACAATAAAAGACACAGAATTAGTGACCCCATATATACACTGCATGTATCTCTACCCTAGGGATAAGGGGTCATTGAATAAAAGTCTTGGAAAGAATTTTGTATGCCTGAAAGGTATTTACTAACCAGAATTACTGTTGTACAATTTACAAGTGTAAATATCATTGGACCTGTAAGTTCTTGGGACCCCAGTGATGTAGAGAATATTATGTAAAAGCCAAATCATTATGAAATATGATGTTAGTGCTCTTCTCTTCCTTTTATGAAAGGGCTTAGAAATATCATTCCTCTATATGTGACATTAATTTTGAGAGTCTAGAAAAACCCAAAGTGTTTCAATGCAATATATTCTGCATTATTTTTGTCCTGGGAGCAAGTAGAATCTGAGTTCCTACAAAGAAGAAGAGAGTCGGAGATGTTTCATTTTGTATTCTCATTAGGATTTTCTGTTAATATTGGAAAGAATGCAGCATATAAATGAAAGAAACATTATCCTAAGAGAATTTAGTCTTTCGGAGGTTGGAGCTTAGAAATACCATCTGCCAAGAAAGAGAAATAGTATGGTCTTTTTTATTTTAGAGGTGGGGGGAGATAGAAAAAAATCAACTAAATATATCAAATTATTACCAACCTGATACTTACATGGCCTCAAGTCCATTGTGAAACCTGGCAGAATTACAAAATGAGTGTGTTAAGCATATGCCTAATAGGTCAGCTCAAGATCCCAGATGCCAGAGAAAACTTTAATAACATCTAGCCTTTAAATCTTGTTAGGATTGTTTTTTCACTTAAATGACAACTGAGATGAAGGCTGCAAAGGAACTAACAGAAATGTTTTTACTCTACAAAAATAGTTTCGTTGTATCATTAAATACTAATGAAAAAATGAAGAGCTCAGAGCCTGAGGACCTGAGTTCTCATTCTGGCACAATGCTAATAGTTTGTGTCATGTAGAGTAACTCCAAAAATCATTTCTATTTCTTGGTCTTTGCATCTACACATGTGTGGGGTCCAAATCACTTCACCCCAATGTAATTCTGTTAGTCTAGGTGAAAACAGATCTCAATCAATTCAAAGATGGAATAGGTGGCAATTGGGAAGATTTTGCACAATTATGTATTCTTAAGGGCTGAGAAAACTTGAGCTGAGAAAAAAGTAGGCTATTCTAGAAACTGGAATGAGGGTAGAATTCTAACTTAACTCCAGAGAAGGAACTTCCTGGCATGGGGGAGTGGAAATAGAAGCCTCACTTCTGGCTTTGGCTAAATCTCTTTTACCTCTCCTCCCATGACCAGTCTTGGTTCAGAAGATGATCTGCTAACTTGGGATGTTAGACTTCCCATTTAGGGCAATATTTTATACCAAAAGCTCTTCTCAAACCAGATTAGTAAATACCCCTTTCCAAAAACTCTTCAAGGCTGTCTGATTAAATTGATGCTTAAGTGATACATAAGTGAGGCTTGAAGTCATTAGCATTAGAAAATCAGCCCTGCCTCACAGAGGTACCCTTAGGACCCTGACAGAGAAAGGTAGCAAAGATTTGGTGAACTAATTTGTCAGAAGTGGAATTTGACATAAAGATTTCCCAGAGTTGCTCAGAGAGGATAATAGTAGCAGTTCTTGTTATATCATAGTATTCTTTTCATAAGTGAACTAAGATAGGCAAATGTATATTAAAAAAACAATACAAGTATTTAAAATGTAAGATATTATTACTGCTAAAGAATCTATTCTTGTCAGATATTGCATGAATAATGAGTATGTAAGCTTCTTGAGGGAAAGAAATGCATTTAATTTTTTCTGTATACTTATCTTTTTTAAATATAGTAGGAAATTAATTTCCATTGGATTAGTAAGAATTATAAGGAATAGTTTTGTAAAATTATACAGATGTATTTCACCTTAATGTACATATGAACCACAAATAAAAATGTGCAACTGTTCTATCACTTAGAGTCTTAGAGAATTGTCAGGGGGCTTTCAAATAGTTTGTAAGAGCAGTACAGGAACCATTTTCTTGACTGTAAGGATACTACCCTATACCATTAATCTATATTCTTATTTGTCTTAACCTCTTAATTTTTTACTTGTTAAATGAAGGAATAAGTCACAAAGTGTTGAAGCAGAGGCTTGGTGAAATTCTGAGGCTAGCTGATTATTCTGGAATATCATATTCTTGGAGTGAGGGGTTTATCTTGACAAGCATCTGTGTCAAACACTATGCTAAGAAATTCCCTGCCCCTAAGCAGTCCTTTGTCTAATAAAGAGACAACATAGAAATCACATGTAAAAAAAATAATGGACAGGATGAATTGCAGATAATCTCAGAGGAAGGAATGTTCCAGAGCATTGGAATGCTCAATTAAGAAGAATCTAAAAAGGATTCTTGCAGGAAATGAGATTTAATACTTGAAAGAAGTCAGGCAAGCAATGAGGTGGAGGTTAGAATGGAGAGAATTTTCATTGACTGGGGAACAGTCGATGAAAAATGACTGGAGTTGGGCAAAGAAGTTCCTTATTCAAGAGAAAAGGAGGAGACCGGTGTCATTGGATCATAATAAACTATAAGAAGTAACTATTAAATTTTAAGTAAATGAATAAAGTGTAAGAAGAATGGGAAAACAGAAAGAAGCCATGTTGTGGTGTGCTTTAAGCAAACAAGATTTTATATTTGATTATGGCAGTAATAGGGAGACATTATAATTTGTTAATAGTTAGTATGGGTAGGGTGTGACATGGTGACATTGAGGAATAAGGAAAGATTTGAGTCATGGGAGACTAACCAGTCAGCTAATGCAATAATTCTGGTGTGAGGGGATGAGATCCTGGAGAAGGTTGGTGGCAGTATCAGAAAAGAGAAGGAAGACGGTATGAGAAGCGTTGAGAACATAACATTGATAGGAATTGGCAAGATAAAAGATAGGAGTAGTAACAGAGGGTGAGGAGTTAAGGATGACATGTAGTTTGCAAATTTAAGTGACTAGGAGGTCAGGAGTGTCCTCAACAGTATTAGGGAAATTAGGAAGAAGCTAGATTTTATGGAGGAAAGATAATGAATTTAATTTGGGACATGTTGTGCTTAAGATATCTAGAAAACATCAAGTTGAGATAGTTAATGATTGGAAATTTGAGGCCAGGAAAGACTTTGGAGCTGAATAAATAGAGCTGAGAATCATCCACGTACAGATGATAATTAAAAGCATAGCACTTGAGATAACCAAATGAAAAATTATAGAGGGAAAAGAGAAGAGGTTTCTGGACAGAGTCAAATTAATAGGCATGTTTGGATGAAGTTCCAGGAAAGAAGCCCGAAACAGAATATAAAACAGGTAGGACAATCAGGAGAAAATAGTGTCATGAAAACCAGGAGAGAAAAAGAGTATTCAAGGAGAAGACTGGAGAAAGGTCAAAAAGAATAACACTAAGAAAAGGCCATTAGATTAATCACTTAAGAAATCATTGTTAATTTTGAAGAAAGCTGTTTCAATTGAATGATGAAGCCAAAGTCATACTGCAGAGAGTGAAGATGAAACAAAGGAGAAAGGAAGTGGAGATTCCAGTTGTAAATGGTCTTATCAAGAATTTATCCATGAAAGAGATATAAAGATAATAGTTAGCTAGGATGGACAGATCAAATGAAATCTTTTTGAAGCCTAAAGAGATGGACATGTTAGTAGTCAGCATGGAAGCAACCAGTATACAGGTAGAAATTGAAGATTAATGACAGAACTAGGATGATAGAGGAGTCAATTTACTGGAGAAAACAGAGTGGAATGGGATAATTTGTGTATCTAGATAGCTTTGCCTTGGCAAGATGGACCTTTTCTTCATGTAACAAGGAGATAAAGGCAACGATAGTAAAAGAAGACATCTGAATAGAAAGAAGTAAAATTTCCTCTGGTTGCTCTTGTTTTCCTGCTCCCCTATGCTCCTCCATTCCATTTGTATAGATAAAAGTGCCTTTTAGTTTATTGATAACCTAATGAAGCACATTAACCAATCTGAAAATTTCTTGACATTGTGCTTTCCTATCATTTTCATCTATTGTCAAAACTAAATGAAGTTTTTCTTCAATTGTAGCTTTTCCTAAATGAGCTAAAGACTCTTATCCAACACAAGGCATTTATTAAGCCCCTGCTGTTTTCAAGATTTCATACTAGTTGCTAGGGATAGAAATACAAAAATGAAATAATTTTTGCTCTTAAGAAACTTCTAATCCATTTTGCATATAACTTTATTCTTATAATTGCAATAGCCTTCTAACCATCTGTCCTGCAATTCTGATGACTTTTTAAGACATTCTGAATAGTTTTTGTATTCTTCTTCTATTCATGACTAGAAAAGTAAGTAGGAAGATCAGATCTCATTTTTGCCAGATTGAATTTTATATGACTATTCTTTCCTCCAAAGGATAATAATTTTCTTTTGCTGACAATGTCTATTAATCTTAGTTCTTTGCCTGTTGCAGTTAAACCTCATGTTTACCAACTAATTTACATGTAAAAATAATGTCTTCTCTTAACTAGTGTAGGCCCTGAGAGTTTTTCTAGTCTTTCTTTGCCAAAGACTCTGTTTTTTAAAAGTGTCTTAAGTTGCTGCAATCTTATCCCATATAAAAGCTTTAAGAAATGTTTTTAAAAACATGGAATCAAATCCGGCCTCAAACACTTCCCAGTTGTGTGACCCTGGGCAAGTCACTTAACCCCCATTGTCTACCCTTACCACTCTTCTGCCTTGGAGCCAATACACAGTATTGATTTCAAGACAGAAGGTAAGGATTTTAAAAAAAAACATGGAAATATTTGGAATTATGTTCAAAGGGCTTTAAAATATTGTCTAACCTTTGATCTAGCCATACCACTGCTGAGTCTGTACCCCAAAGAGATAATAAAGAAAAAGACTTGTACAAAAATATTCATAGTCACACACTTTGTGGTGGCAAAAAAAATAGAAAATGAGGGAGTGTCAATTGATTGGGGAATGGCTGGACAAATTGTGGTATCTGATGGTGCTGAAAGGAATAATGAACTGATGGAATTCTATGTGAACTAGAAAAGACCTCCAAGAATTGATCTAGAGCAAAAGGAGCAAAACCAGGAGAACACTGCACACAGAAACTAAAATTTGCAGCACAATCGAATGTTATAGACTTTTACTAGTAGCGATGCAGTGACCCAGGACAATCCAGAAGAATTTATGAGAAAGAACATTATCCATATGCAGAGAAAGAACTGTGGGAGTAGAAATGCAGAAGAAAACATATGATCAATCACATCATTTGATGGGGACATGATTGGGGTTTTAGCTTTCAAAGATCTCTCTATTGCAAATATGAATAACATGGAAATAGGTTTTGAACAATGATACATGTATAATCTAGTGGAATTGCTTGCCAGCTCCAGGAGGGGAAAGGGAAGAGAAGTCCCTATACTAATATATAAATGTTAATTCAAAATTTACAAATAGGAATGCATTAATTTTTCCAAAAGTAGATGGTAAAATCATATGAGCATGATGGGTTAATTAGTTAAAGATTTCTAGAGTTAAATTAGAATTTGACTAATCAATTTATGGATTGTCTATATATTTCATATATCCTTAGTAACATTTTTATGATTGCTATGGATAATAAAGTCAGAAGTATAGAGCATCATATTTTGATGTCACAAACTGCACTAAAACCAAAAATAGAATTATAAAATGTTAGCTATGATTTTCTCTTATTCGTCCTATTTTGAATTGGATACTACATTCGTCCCTTTCTTTATTATATATGTCTTTAATCTGTTCCTATCCAATAATTTCTCTCTAGGTTCATAAGCATACAAATGTCCCTCATTTCCTAAAACAAAATGCAACAAAACACTAATTCCTTAAACTCATGCTTTTTCTTTCTTTCCTCTTAGAGTTAATATTAAAATAATCACCTTTATTTCAGGCACTATTCAACTGAAATTGTTTTAAGAGCACCAATGATCTCCTAATTATTGAATCCAATGTCCCTAAGTCTATATTAACCTCAATGACCCTCTGCCACATTTGACATGCTTAATCAATTCCCTTTTTATTATTTTGTCTCCGTCAGTGTTCATTAAATTTCATTCTAATGAGTCTTCCACCATTTTTATTATTCCTTATATATCTATTTCCATGGTTAATTTTCCTTCTTCTATATGCTATGTGTAACTCTCCAAAATTGTCTCCTTCACCACTCTCCACTCTTCTGTCTATAGTCAATTTTATTCACTTCTCAAACTTTAACTATTATCTTTATGCAGATGAATCCCCCAATTAATATCTTCAGTGCTGCCATCTTTCCTGGATTGTAGACCTCTATATTTCTAACTGCCTCCCATTTATTAGCTCTTAGATTTTCCATTTACAATTCCAATTAAATATGTTCAATATTTAGCTCTTTGTCTTTCCTCCCAATCTTGTTCATTCTAACTTTTCCTTTTTTGTTATCAGCTTCCATGGTTTAACACCCTCCCAATTATTTTATTTCCCCACATTCAGTTAGTTTAAAAAACTTGTCCATTTTAACTATACTAAATCTATATCTATACATACATATGCATACATACATATATATATATACACATACATGTATATATGTATATATATTTTTTCCTTTCCTACTATGATTCCCTAAGACTGGAATCCTCAGTAGGAATAGGAGAAGGTCAATGGACAAGCTGAATTAATGAATGGGGTATATTGGTAAAAACAGATAGATGGTTGGTAAAAGGCTAAAGAGGAGGAAAGTGACAGCTGTGGAATTTTTAAGATGTAAGAGAGAAAGTTGAGGGGGGTTATTATGCTATTAAGAAGTGATCATTGGCTGTAAAGGTTGTAACTAGATGCTTAGGATTGCAGTGTAAATACTCACAGTTAAAAAAAAAAAGAAGAGGCTGAAAATTCAACCAGTGTGGAGGGTAAATTGTCCAGTGATTTGAATTAAGTATTTAATGAGTGTATTTCTTCCACAGTTGAGTGACTATTATCCATGTTCCAAAGGTATACTAATCTCTGTCCTAGAGGAGAAGGCCAAGAGACTCAAATAATGTGTCATCACATTCCAGGTTGTTAGAGAGAAAGAAGTATTCCTAAAGAAAATGAAAGTGAGGCTTCAATAAGGAGGAAAAGGTGATCTGAGGAGGATGACAGGAGACCACTTTTGAAAGGATGCTGGAGGGTAGAGGATCATTATCCAGGGGAGAAGGAGGACAAGAACAGCTATACAATAAGAGCTTTTAAAATTGGAATTCTTTCTGAAAAGGGGGAAGCTAGATGATCTGAGGAAAAAGGAGCTGCTTGTGTTCTGAAAAAATGATATATTAGAACCTCCAAAACTATCAAGTGAGAAATCATCCACTAAGGGTCAGAGGAAAAATGGAAGAGCAGTTGGTGATTCCCTACTCAGGTGTACTGAAGCAGTGGCTATTTGTCAGTGTGATAATAGCAATAGAGAGATCTATTGTTTTCCAGGAGCATATATTCAAGATATAACAGAGAACTTCTCCAAACTAATAAAAATGAATAAGAACCACCCACTTCTGGTGAATCACATAGGAACAAATGATACTGACAGAAGGAACCTACGAAGTATTAGCAATGATTATGAAGTCTTTGGCAAGAAATAGAAGACCAAAGGAGCACAGGTTGTGCTTTTCTCACTCTTGTCCATTAAAGACAAAGGCAATAAAATAGTAAAAGTAATTTGGAAAATGAATAGCTGGCTTAGAAGGAAGAATCTAGGAATGAAGTTTGAACTCCTGGACCATGGCTTCAAATATAGACAAGCCATATTCTTGGCCAGGAATGAAGCATATTTAAAGAAAGGGGAATGAGAAGAAAGAGAAGAAGCATTTATTAGGAACCTATTTTGTGCCAGAAGCTATTTCAAGTGCTTTACGAATATCTCATTTTTCCAAAAGGCGGTAAGAATCAAATCAAAATGGTTTGCACATAAAAAAAAAAGGAGAAGGGAAGGAGAAGATTGTTTAGTCATTTCTCTCACATTGATATTCATAGAGAGTAGCTACATAGAAAGAATAACAGTTAAAGCTCCCCCAAATTCAAACTTTTGTCATTTTGTGTTATTGCTATAATTTTAAGATGGTTTGGTCATATATTTTCTTTTGGGTTTTTTTTTAGATTGGGAGGGAGATATATCGAACAAAACTACTACACCATTGTGCCAGTCCTCCCAGGATTATTTTTTCATGGATCACTCTTTGCCTATTTTATTAAGGCATCACTAGGTAAATGTTGTGTCAAAGTTTATTTCCTGATACAAAATCCCCAGATAGACTTGGCTGGATTCATCATTTCTCTCTTTCACTGACCCTAGAGGTTATACAAGAAATTTAGTATCTGACATTATGTAGCTGAAATCCCCTTATAAGCACAAAAATTCACAGGACTTAAAACATGAAGAAGGTTACGACACGTAAAGAAAAGGCACATAATTCTCATTAGACTCCATAGAAGCCATCCAGTTATAAAAAAATCTCCAAAAATGCCAAATGGTTTCCCACAATACTGCTCTTATTCAGGTTCCCATAAGGGATATCAGCAATCTATAGCTTCATATCAGTGCTCAATACTATGGCTCTTTAATTATTTGTATATCACTGTCTTTTCTGCGTATTTTTTCTTTATTCAACAAATAGTAGTCATTTTATAATTCCTGTTAAAAGGACATCTTGCTACTGTGCCTTTTTCTACTTGTTCTCAGTGTGTTTTATGCTGCTCCCCTCACTTGTAAAAGAAACCTAACAAGTACTCAAGTACTTAATATGTACAAGCATGAAGTTTCAGGCAATACAAACCAACACGGAGCCCTTGCACTCAGGGAGATGACATTTACTTCTCTGTTACAGATCATGTTCCCTCTCCTGCATTTCTTTGCCCAAAGCATGATCTTCTAGCAGTTTTCCTAAATTCCCAGGAGGTGGAAGTTGTTGCCTTTCTCAGGGGATGAGCTCTCCTATTTCTGGTCACCTACGACTGCAGAATTCAATTGCAGCTTCGTTTGTGAAGTCAAGCAAGAGAGAGCCAGAAAAAAGAGAGAACAGGGTGGTAGGCAAGGGAAAACTGTTGGACGGATTCTAAAATGAACAAGAGTAGGTGAATGTGTTGGATTGCCTTTAGGAAAATGAAAACTTCTGTTAATAATCTAGATTTTCACTGAAACAGAGGTCTGCTTTTTAATGCCAATAGTCTTCTGGCCATGTTGTGTGGCTGTGAGTCGTGGAACACAAAATCTCTGAAGAAATGAAATAGGAGATCTCCAAAAAGGACAAAATAGAGAGAGTTGAATGGAGAGTGTGAACAGTTTGCAATACAAACAAGAAATGAAAAAAAAAAGGCAAATCAGAGTGAAAGTAATTGCAGGAGTTTTAAAAGAAGAAAAAGCAAGGGCACTTAGTGGATATTTGTTCCTGAGGTCTTTGCTCTGCTGCTGATCATCTTAATGTACATTGCAATATCCCAGTTTACTCATGTTCTCTACGTATTAAACTATGATTTAAAACAACAGATTGCTTATATGCATGGTAACTAAGTACTATACTGGAATGAATTTAAATGTAATTTCAAATTATAGCTTTATACTTTGTAGGGGAATGTTAGGTAATATTGCAGTTGATTTTTTCTTCAGATTTTACATTTTAGGAATCACTTAAAGCAGGTGTAATATTTGAAATATAAGTGTAGATTCCAAAAACAAACAAATGGAAAAGATCTTGACTGTATTATTCTTCCTTTAGATTTTTTAAAACAACAACCCAAAAATCCCAATACAATGACATATTAGAAATTTAAATTGTATGCCGATTTATTCAGCTCTGGGCACAGTTTTTCTGGGTGCAAATCAGCCTTCAGTTTTTATTTTAAGCTGTGCTTAGAACATACAGACCAGTTAGAGCAAGTTTCCATCTGCACAGAAAGTAGTTTCAATGCCCAGTATGTCATCTTGTAAGATTTTTTTTCCTTCCTTCAATTTCTGCAACAAAACTGGGGGGAGAAGAACATTAGAATGCAAAGAAAAATGCCATCTTTATCACATCTCTGTTATGACTTGAAGTCTAGTGGGAGCATTAATCTTATTTTTGCCTCCCATTTATTGCCTTTTCTTGGTGACTTCTTAACATTGTCCTTAGTATAATATATATAAATGGTTCTTCTAGAAGGCTAGCCACGATTTCTTCATGGCTGCAAACACATGCTGTTTGGAGTGCCTTTAGTTCAGAATGATTTGTGTGTGTGTGTGTGTGTGTGTGTGTGTGTGTGTGTGTGTGTGTGTGAGAGAGATTTTATATGTATTTGTGCCATATGTTTGGCTCTGATTGTCAAACATGTGACAAGCAGAATCAGTCTTGTGTGAATGTAAGTAAATTAAACATAATGTCAGTTCAATCTTGAGATGCAGGTTAATTCAAGTTGGGTAACTATTGGAGGGTCCAATTGGAGAGGATTCATTTTTATTTTTTTTTCTAAATTGGAAGTTTGAAGTATAGTCTGAACACTCCATCAAGTCTCTAAACAAAAGGTTAAAGAAACTTTGAATTGTGAATTGTTCTTTATGAAGTTGATGTTACCTGAAAGCTAGCATGGCATAGTAGGGCATAAGATAACAGATTTTGCACCATCTTTGGATATCAAGAAGATATGGTTTCAAGCTCATCCATATCACTCAACTCCTTAAAACCCAGACAAATAAGACTATAATTTGCAGATAGCTTACTGACCTGAATCATGAGAGGATGTTTTCAAAGTATAAGCCCTCCATAACCAATAAAATCATAGATCCAGACAAAATGCAAATATCAATCAGAAAATAAAATCTTAAAGAACCAAATAATTGCCAGATTTTAAGAACCATATAATTTCATTCTATTTTGAAAGCTCACTTCCAGAGCAACATTTTATTTCTTAATAATGCCTGAAAATTTTGAGTTTATCTAAAAGTGGTGAACTGAAATTTTGGACTATGGAGTATTTTTAATTATAGACTTATAGAGTGAGAACCCAAGACGTACCTCATATTTTAGTGACTTTGTGGATAATTTCAAGGATTTGTCATTGTCTTGCAATTGGATAACTGAAGAACAGGTACTATGCTATTCCATTATGATTCCATTAACTCTGGAAAGTATTGGAAAGGTGCTTCCCTAGTGGGTGACATCAATGTATTTGTAAGAATTGCTAAATAAAAATCACTTAGTGCACCATCCAATGTTTCCAAACAACAAATTGGTTTTCACATTACAAATTAGGCCATAGCAATTCAAATACCTCAGCTAAATAATCTAAATTAAATGATTTCCAAAATGAATTTTGCAACCATTTTTTTCAGAGTCCACTTTTGGGAGAACATATTTGTTGTCCTTTCCCCCAAAAGGTTGTAATGCAACATTAAGTCTAAGTGTAAATTTCTAAATGGTGTCTTTTATAGATGATTTATTAAGGATCAAATTTTCAGCCTCAAACCTTGGCTTTTAAAAAGTTGCTGCAAATCCTGAATTGATAAGCTAGTTGAATCAACACTCCCTTAAAATAAAAGAATATAGACAGGAAAAACCAAGCCAAAGTGACTATAGCTGATGATGTTGGCCACATTCTTCTCCTACTGTCTTTTTATTAAAAGGAAGGAGATGTGTGTTAACATGAAGACTGATTTTCAAAACTTAAAAGACAGCATTAAAGGAAAAGCCAAGTATAAAATCTTAAGAATATATTCTATTTTTTTCATAAGAAAATAACTGATTTACATGAAAAAATAATAGAGTTACTACAGAAATTGTATCATATTCCATTGTGGGTACCCTGCCAACTATTAGCATCTATTTTTATACATACCATTGCTATTAAAATGAAAGGGTAGTGAGAGCCAGGCCTAGAGACAGGAGGTCCTAGGTTCAAACCCGGCCTCAGCCACTTCCCAGCTGTGTGACCCTGGGCAAGTCACTTGACCCCCATTGCCCACCCTTACCAATCTTCCACCTATGAGACAATACACCGAAGTACAAGGGTTTAAAAAAAATGAAAGGGTAGAATGAAGCAAAGTTTCTCCTTTATAAAAGGAAGGGCTCAAACTTGATCTAAATTATTTGAATCCTCACCCTCAATTCTACTTTAAAGTCAAATATAAATGAGTTTATATGAATGGGTCAAAGGTAATTGGTGCCTCGAGCATCTTTCACTAATTCAGGTATCAGAAAAAATACAGCTTTGTTTGCTATAAAGTTGAAGAGCATTTCTATTCATTAAAGATTAAAATAAACATATTTGATTTTAAGTTTATCATCAGAAACTTAGAAGTGATTTAGTTAATAAAAATTGAAGAATAATAGGTGTAAGTCAAAATGACAAACATAGGTCATAGAAAGAGTATCATGTTAGGTATTCAAAAAACAAAAACAAGACCACAAAATCCAGATCCACAGGCATCATGAATAATGAGACTTATCTGTCTTTCTCATATTGGATATTACTATTTGGAGCAGTGAAACAGATATTAATTATAAAGATATATTTTCTCAGTCTTGGGGATTCCTATTTGCTTGGTTTTCCTGTATTTTGCAATTGGACATCCATCTGGGAAGCCCCTCCTGCTATTTTTTTTAATTTGGCATATTCTATATTACATGATTTCTCCTCCTTTCCCCTGATATACTTTGTGCTAAGGTTTCATGTATGAATTTTCAAAGTTTTTCAAGAAAGGAAAGAAGTTTGCAATCATTGATGCTGGAACACAATGACCACATTCTCTGCCTTAAAGAAAATTCTTGATGCAAACAAAAGTAATTGGCCACCTTCTGGATTTCAGCCTTCCTACGCTTATTTTTGTTCCTCCTACACAGTAGGGGGGAAAAAAGAATTGCATAGTCTTGAAAATTCTCTGTGAGGTTGATAGGTTATTCACTTTAATTTGACTAACACCCTTGTTCTAATCATTAAAACATTTGTTCTTTTCACTCCTACAACATAAAACCCTGGGAAGATATGTGAAGGTTACATGAATGTTAGCTTGGGAAGGTAAGGGTTGAATGACAAGGAGTTTTGATTGTGATATAATGTGATAATTAGACATATGGAGAGGTGTGTAGCATTCAGGATTCTGGGAGAGTATTTCTGGATCACAAGAGAGAATATTACAATTTGGGCTAAATTAGTATTTTTTCTTTCTTTCTTCTAATTCCCTTTTAAATTGATGCCCAATTTCAGTTGTGCCATTATACTCTTGATTGCTTGTTTGACATAGTTTGACAATGAGGGACACTATCTTAAGAAAATCTGATGGGATGAGTGACAGATAGTGTAGCTCTAGTAAATTTTATATACTTATTTCTCTACACAATACAAATCTCTGATTTGGGCGTCAGCAAGGATAACAGCCTCTCGATATGATAGGAAATAAACTATGAATTTCAAATCAGGATTTGTTTTTCCTTGTTTTAAATGAAGAATTAACTACAACTAAATGGACAGGCCAGCTCCTTATTATATATATATATTTTTCAAGGTTATATTGTGCCCTTTAGAGCAAACTGTACTTGAATGTCTTTCAAAATTGATGAACAGAAAATACCAACATTTTCCATGTTAGTGAAATAAGCAAATCTATACCACTATCATCACTATCATTTCTATCTCTCCCTTTCCCTCTTTCCCTCTTCCCCTCTCTCCTTCTCTGTCTTTCTCCCATTCCCCCTCTCTCTGTTTCTGTCTCTCTCTTTCTCCCTCTCTCTCCCTTATACACACAAAGATGCACACTCCAGTAATGAAAATAACCATCATTTCAATCTTTGATTAACACAATTTTTCATTTAACCTTGAAAAGGAAGCTGGAGGCAGCCTACTTCTTTTTCCTTGTAGATGCAGAGATTGAGTGTGTATATACCTAGTCTAGGAGATGAAAATGAATATGGATTTTCTTAGTTAACTTACAAATGTAATGCCTCAAAATTATTTCCTTTACTAGCCACTCTGTCATCCACTATCCCTTCAGAAGAATAATGAAAATCTGAATAATCAAGCAAAAAGAACATTGGGCATAGTTATATAAGTCACGCTAAGCTATCTTTTTATACTTTGATAGATTATATAACACTTTGGTCACTGTTGTGAAAGGCACATGTTTAGCAATGATCCCATGAGCATTTGTTGACCATCTTCCCACTAAGTTTCAAGATTAGATTCATTTAATCATAGTTCATCTACAGCCTATTTCTTATTCATGCCAATACCACTGCTCCAACTTACCAATGCAAATTGGATCAAAACATATGCACAAAGCTACAAGATTTCTTTGCCAGTTTTTTGTGGCTTGGACCCTTTTGGCAGTATCTTATGCCTTATCAGTGCCCCAAGAATAATGCTTTGAGATGCATAAAAATAAACTACAAAGAATTAAAAAAGAAACCAATTATACTGAAATACAGAAACCAAAATATTCAAAAAGCAAGTTCACAGGTTCCCACATAGAGAATCCATTTAGGAAATTCCTGGGGTACACTGCCAAACATGTCCTTCATTTTTTTCTTTTCCAAGTTACTATTCTATGTTGTTTTGGACTTATATACATCGAAGAATTCAAATTACTCAAAACAAATCTGAGCACCCAAGTTCAGCCCACAACCAGTATACTGATTTATCCTGTGCTTGCATTTTGTATATGATAGAGGTCTAGAAAGCAACTCTTTAGCCTATGTCTTTGTTTCCTTATATGGTTTCCATTAATCTGATTGAATGGTGAATGAGATGGAAAATCATTATTTACATAAATTTGTTGAGTATTGAGAAACTGCTTATTGCAGTATTTCCTTTTGTATTCCTTGACAACCATGAACCTAAAGGCTAAGTTCATAGACTCATAGACTCATGGGTCTAGAGCTGGAAAAGACATGAAAAGCCATCTAATCCAAACTTCTCATCTTGTAAATGAGGAAATTGAGGCTGAGGGAGGTTAAATAACTTGCCCCAGGTCACACAGACTGGATAGTACAGTTAAACAGGAGAAAGAGTGATATAGATAGATAGATAGATAGATAGATAGATAGATAGATAGATAGATAGATCATGTGTCCACACATGTATATATGTGAGTAAGGGAACCTCATAAAAATTCACCCAAAAATTCTTACATGAAAGTGGAATGAACAGAACCAAGAAAACATTATATACTGAACAGAAATATTGTTTAAAGAATGACTTCTGTGTATCTACAAGAAACAGGCAAGACATAGTTTTATATATGTATGTGTCTTTTTGTTAAATGATGCTTTCTCTAGCAAGAGAGGAGGTAAAGAAGGTGGGAGAAAACTGAAAATTTTAATGTAACAAAGAAAAACATTTTTAAAGAATCATTTCAATAATCCTTTTTATATACACTCCATCAGGAGATAATGTCAGCTTATGTTTTGATTTCTATGTTAATTGAAAATATTTTTAGAGAACTACAGATGTAAGAATATTAATGCTATTTTGTTTTTGAGAATTTGTCCTAATTCCACTGGGGGTGTTTGGTGTAACCTAGGCAAGTCACTAGATCTCTTAATGACTCAGGCAATTTTCTAAGACTTTAAGGTATGGAAAAGTTATAGAAGGTCAACGGAAGAAGGAATTTTCATGCAAGGAGTTCCCTACTCAGTTGAAATCAAAGCCAAGTTATTACAAAAAGTTATCTTGTCACTGTTGACCTAATTTAAGACATACTAACAATCTTGCAGTTGCATGGCTGAATGGTGTTAACAGTTACTATATTTTTCATCCATTTAATTATTTTAGAAGTTGCTATAAAAATGTTTTTGGCTTGGGGGACTCTGAAGCCAAACTTTTCAGCATTTATTCCTTTGTGTAAAAAGGCCTAGCAAGTCTCAGGTTGCAAAATGGATAAAGAGTGATAGCTATACTTACTCTTTATTCTATTTATAAATATGTATAAATATATAAATGTATATATAAATATATTTACTTATAAACATATAAATATTCATATATTTATAAAATTTCAGCCAAATGGAATCTTTCTTTTAAATCAACTGGATTATAATTCTGCCATGTCCTTTAGCATAGATTCCACTTAATATAGATCAATCTAATTCCAAAGAGGCAAGTTACTGAACTGCCCTAA
>NC_058130.1:40123195-40142959 GCF_016433145.1 Gracilinanus agilis | reverse complement strand
GTGCTTTTTTTGGTGGCAAAAAACTGGAAAACGAGGGTATGTCCTTCAATTGGGGAATGACTGAACAAACTGTGGTATATGCTAGTGATGGAATACTATTGTGCTAAAAGGAATAATAAACTGGAGGAATTCCATGTGAATTGGAAAGACCTCCAGGAACTGATGCAGAGTGAAAGAAGCAGAGCCAGAAGAACATTGTATGCAGAGACTGATATACTGTGGTAAAATCGAATGTAATGGTCTTCTGTACTAGCAGCAATGCAATGACCCGGACAATTCTGAGGGATTGATGGAAAAGAAAGCTACCCACATTCAGAGGAAGAACAGCAGGAGAGGAAACACAGAAGAAAATCAACTGCTTGAATACATGGGATGATGAGGACATGATAGGGGATGGAAAGTACCACACCAATGCAACTATCAACAATTTGGAAATAGTTCTTGATTAATGACACATGTTAAAACCAGTGGAAATGCATATTGGCCAGGGAAGGGGGGAGGTCGGGAGGTGAAGGGGAAAGTAAGAGCTTAAATCTTGTAACCATGTTAACTTTTCTAAAATATAAATATTAATAAATGTTAAAAAAAAAGAGTACATGGAGAGGCAAATCAAAATTAATTGGAAATTAAATAATATGATGCTCCAAAATTGGTTAAATAACAAATAATAGAAACAATAATTTCATTGAAGAGAATGACAATGATGAGATATCCTATCAAAATTTATTAGATGCAGCCAAAGCAGTACTTAGGAGGAAATTTATATCCTTGAGTACATATATTAACAAATTAGGGAAAACAGAGATCAATGTATTGGGCATACAAATTAAAAAACTAGAAAGTGAACAAATTTAAAATCACCAGATATAAACTAAATAAGAGATCCTAAAAATTAAAGGAGAAATTAATAAAATTGAAAGTAAAAGAACTATTTAATTAATAAACAAGACTAGAAGCTAGTACTTTGAAAAACAAATAGAATATACAAAGTACTGGTCAATTTAATAAAAACAAGGAAAGAAGAAAACCAAAGTAACAGTATCATAGATGAAAAGGGAGATCTCACCTCTAATGAAGAGGAAATTAAGGCAAACATTAAAAACTATTTTGCACAATTATATGGCAAAAATGTGGCAATCTAGATGATATGGATGAATATTTAGAAAAATATAAATTGCTTAGATTAACAGCAGAAGAAATAGAATACTTAAATAATCCCATCTCAGAAAAAGAAATTGAACAAGCCATCAAAGAACTCCCTAAGAAAAAATCCCTAGTGCCAGATGGATCCATAAGGGAATTCTTATGAAACATTCAATAACAACTAATCCCAATATTATACAAACTATTCGAAATAATAAGCAAAGGAGGTGTGCTACCAAATTCCTTTCATGATAAATATATTACTCATTCCAAAGCTAGGCAGACCAAAAGCATAAAAAGAAAACTACAAACTAATCTCCTTAATGAACATAGATGCAAAAATCTTAAATAGAAAACTAGTAAAAAGACTCCAACAAGTGCTCAAGAGGGTTATTAACTATGATCAGGGAGGATTTATACCAAGAATGCAAGGATGGCTCAATATTAGGAAAACATTCACATAGTTGACCATATCAACAACCAAAACAATAAAAATCACATGATAATCTCAATAGATACAGAAAAAGCCTTTGACAAAATACAACATTCATTCCTATTGAAAACACTAGAAGGTATAGGAATAGAAGGGCCTTTCCTAAAAATAATAAAAAGCATATATCTAAAACCATCAGCAAGCATAATCTGCAATGGGGATAAATTAGAAGCATTCCCCAAAAGATCAGGAGTGAAACAAGGATGCCCATTATCACCTCTATTATTTAACATTGTACTAGAAACACTAGCAGTAGCAATTAGAGAAGAAAAAGGAATTGAGGCATTAAATTAGGCAGTGAGGAGACCAAGCTCTCACTCTTTGCAGATGATATGATGATCCACTTAAAGAATTTTAGAGAATCAACTAAAAAGCTAGTGAAATAATCAACAACTTTAGCAAAGTTGCAGGATACAAAATAAATGCACATAACTCATCAACATTTCTATACATTTGCAACACATCCTAGCATCAAGAGTTAGAAAGAGAAATTCCATTTAAAATAACCCTAGACAATATAAAATACATAGGAATCTATCTACCAAGACAAACACAGAAATTATATGAACACAACTACAAAACACTTCTCACACAATTAAAACCAGAACTAAACAATTGGGAAAAATTAATTGTTCATGAGTAGGATGAGCTAATATAAAAAATGACAATCCTACCTAAATTAATTACTTACTCACTGCCAAACCTATCAAACTACCAAGAAACTTTTTTTTTACTGAATTAGAAAAAACTATAATAAAGTTCATTTGGAAGAACAAAAGATCAAGAATATCAAGGGAAATAGTGAAAAAAAGTGAAGGATAGGGGACTAGCAGTACTAGATCTAAAACTGTTCAATAAAGTAGTGGTCATCAAAACAATTTGGTATTGATTAAGACACAGAAGGGAAGATCAGTGGAATAGACTTGGGGAAAATAACCTCAGCAAGGCAGTGTATGATAAACCCAAAGAGCCCAGCTTTTGAGACAAAAATCCACTATTTGACAAAAACTGCTCGGAAAATTGGAAAACAGTACGGGAAAGATTAGATTTAGAGCAACACCTCATACCCTATACCATGATAAATTTAGAATGGGTGATTTACTTGAATATAAAGAAGGAAACTATAAGTAAATTAGGTGAACAAAAATAGTTTACCTGTCAGATCTATGGGAAAGGAAAGATTTTAAGACAAAGCAAGAATAAGAAAATATTACAAAATGTAAAATAAATAATTTTAACAAAAAATCAAGCTATTCCCCAATGGATAAGTAGGCAAGGGGCAAGAATAGGCAATTTTCAGATAAAGAAATCAAAACTATCAATAAGTACATGAAAAAGTGTCCTAAATCTCTTATAATTAGAGAAATTCAAATAAAAACAACTCTGAGGTACTACCTCACACCCAGCAGATTGGTTAAAATGATAGCAGAGGAAAGTAATAAATGTTGGAGGGGTTGTGGAAAAATTGGGACATTAATGCATCGCTGGTGGAGTTGTGAATTGATCCAACCATTTTGGATGGCAATTTGGAACTATACTCAAAGGGCTTTAAAAGATTGTCTGCCTTTTGATCCAGCTATACCACTATTGGGTTTATACCCCAAAATAAATAGTAAGGAAAAAGATTTGTACAAAAATATTTATAGCTGTGCTTTTTGTGGTGGCAAAAAACGGAAAATGGGGGGATGCCCTTTGATAGGGGAATGGCTGAACAAATTGTGGTATCTGATGGTGATGGAATACTATTGTGCTAAAAGGAATAATGAACTGGAGGAATTCTATGTGAACTGGAAAAACCTCCAGGAATTGATGCAGAGTGAAAGGAGCAGAGCCAGAAGAACATTGTACACAGAGACTGATACACTGTGGCACAATTGAATGTAATGAACTTCTCTACTAGCAGCAATGCAATGACCCAGGACAATTCTGAGGACATATGAGAAAGAACACTATCCACATCCAGAGAAAGAACTGTGGGAGTAGAAACAGAAAAAAACAACTACTTGATCACATTGGTCAATGGGGACATTATTGGGAATATAGTCTCTGAGTGATCACCCTCATGCCAATATTAATAATATGGAAATAGGTCTTGATCAATGACATATAAAAAACCCAGTGGAATTATTCATTGACTTGGAGTGGTGGAAGGAGAGGAGGGAAAGAACATGAATCAGGTAACCAAAAATATTCTAAATCAATTAATTAAATAAAATTGTTCGATAAAAAAAAAAAGGAACAGCATAATGGAGAGTGGCTTGAACATCATATATTTGCCTAAGAAAGATTTTTTTAAACCCTTAACTTCTGTGTATTGGCTCCTTGGTGGAAGAGTGATAAGGGTGGACAATGAGGGTCAAGTGACTTGCCTAGGGTCACACAGCTGGGAAGTGTCTGAGGCCGGATTTGAACCTAGGACCTCCCGTCTCTGGCCCTGACTTTAAATCCACTGAGATACCCAGCTGCCCCCTAAGAAAGATTATCTTGATGACTTTGTGGGGGACAAATTATAGATGTGAGAAAATAGAGAGATGTCTCTTAGAGCTTTAGTGAAATAGTGCAGAGGATGGCTAGGTAGCTCAGTGAATTGAGAACCAGGCCCAGAGATGCAAACTCTTGAGTTTAAATCTGGCCTCAGACACTTCCTAGTTGTGTGACCCTGGACAAGTCAATTAATTCCCATTGCCTAGTCTTTGCTGCTCTTCTGCCTTGGAACCAATGACAGTATTGATCCTAAGATGGAAGATAAGGGTTTAAAAAAAACAGTCCCTCAATTTGGAAATTGGTCTTGATCAAGGACACATGACAAAACTAGTGGAAATGCGCATCGGCCATGGGTTGAAGGGGAAAGGAGGAGCATGAATCATGTAACCATGTTAAAAATGAATATTAATAAATGTTAAAAAAAACAGTCCCAGTAAGACATGAAAAATAGGCTGAAGTAGAGTGGTGACAACAGGAGTAGAGAGGAGTTTAAATACAGATAATTTGTATAAGTAAAATCAACAAAACTTAATAAATAATTAGTTTTTCAGGGAGAGGTTGGAGTAAAGGAAGAGTGAAGAGTTGAAGATAGCTCATAATAAGAGAGTGACTAGAAAGGTAGTAATCTCCTCGACAGGAAGAGTAAAATTTGAGGGTTAAGGGTGTTTTTATAAGAAAAGGTAATTATTTGCATTTTGGAAATGTAGAATTAAAGAGGTTCATGGTAAAATTATATGGAATTGTCTAGCAGTGGATTAACACTATGAAACTGGAGTTGGGGTAAAAGATATTCACATTTCGTAGTGATTTGCACAGAGATGACAACTGAATTTACAGAAGCTAATGATATCAGTAATGATCCAGGAGATGGCAATGAAATTAGTAAAAGAATTTACAGAGCTGAGTCCCAGAACCCAAGGGAGGTGCTCTGAATGGCATCATGGCCCTCAGTATCTCACCAGCCCAAATAGTGCTATTTAATTTCTTCCCCTGGCCAGTTAAAGATCCAACTTCAGCCTGACACAATCATCTGGTGATTCTTCTTGGGAATATAGTGGTAGCTCCATGCCAAATTTTTCTTTAGATTTGATTGGTAGCTAAAAGTAAAAGCAGAAACCTGAATCCATCACTATGCAGCGCTCAACAATAATTTAGTAGATCTTTTTCTGGGTTACTTAGTACTTAGTACTGAGGAAATTAAGCAAGGAGCAGAGGGAATAGGATTTGGTGCACATTGAGCTGATTTTCTCATGGGAGCATTCTGTTTTTCAGGGGTAAAATTATTTTGTACTTACTTCTTATGTGAGTTTATAAGAGTAATAAAGCTCATAACAATAGTTGGCATTAGAGCTGTGCAAAGAATACTTCACATGTTATCTTGATGTTTACAAAACCCTGGCAGGTTAATCTTATAAATATTATTATCATTCTTATTTTACACAAGGACACTGAGGCTCAAAGAGTTGAAGTGTGATATAACCGGTGTCAGAAGCAGGGTTTGAATCCGGGTCTTCCTGTTGTTGCAGTTCAGTGTTTTATGTGTGATAATTTTGTTTCCAACAATTAAGATTGTTTACTTCTTCAAAGAAGAAATCATATCTTCTATTTACTTTATATCCTCAAGATAATAAATATGCTAGTTCAAAAAAGTCCAGTTTAGTTCATTTAAAGCAGCAATGTACAACTTTTTAAGGAAATGCTATGAAATACTCTTAGATGAGAATACTTTGAGAATATGTATATATGTATATAAACATTTGTATATATGTGTGTATTGCATAAATACCTACACATATGCATAAATAAACATGTTTATATATACATATATATGCCCATACTATATATATATGTATACATACATATATATATATATATGCCATGGAGCAATAATCATGCCTTGTATTTTTTAAGACAACGCTGGTTACAATTTCAATCAAGTATCACATTTCCTCCCATCAATAAGACATTTTTGGGGGCAGCTGGATAGCTCAGTAGAATGAGAGTCAGGCCTACAGACAGGAGGTCCTGGGTTCAAATCTGGCCTCAGCCACTTCTCAGCTGTGTGAGCCTGGGCAAGTCACTTGACCCCCATTGCCTAGCCCTTACCACTCTTCCGCCTTGGAGCCAATATACAGTATTGACTACAAGACAGAAGGTAAGGGTTTAAAAAAATAAGATATTCTCTATTATTATGATATAGTGGTATAATACTGGACTCAGGAAGATCTGGTTTGAAAGTCCACTTAAGACACTTACTATGTGGCCCTAGGTATATCACAACTTCTTTAAGCCCCAGTTTCCTTATTTCTAAAATAAAAATAGCAATACCACAAAATTTATCTCATAAGATTTTTATGAGGATCAAATGAGATAATATGTGTTTGGCAACATCTCCGAGTATATTTCCATGATTATAACTCTCATTAGTGGCTGGACTCCCAGAGGGTAGCCAATTACTTTTCTTCTTAGGGTGCTAGGAGTAACAGAATAGCTGGGATTTCTAATACTGACATTCAAAAGCCCCCAATGGTGTGTTTCCCATCAATTATCAGACAGATTCAATTAGTTTTTAGAAAAGGTAATATACCAACCAGGTACAATAAGGCATCTGTTATAGAAACCATTTTCCCAAACTGAAAGCTCACTTTCTCCTTGCACGCAGAAATTCTCTAGAAAAAGAAGACTTGTATTTATAGAAAAATGGTGGGGAATCACAGGTATTGGGCATATGAGTGGTGAAATGGTAACTCACAGCTAGTTACTGGAAGTCTTCTTTTTATAATGAGTCTCCATGAAGTTCCCCTTAGGTTTTCCTGTGTAGTCTCAAAACTGTTTTCCCGTGGCATGTCTAGTTTATTACTGAGGGGCAGAATTTGTCCTTAGATGTCTCTGGTATTTAGAGGCTGTTTCAAGGACATTAATGCAAGTTTTAGTAGATACAGCTACTAACATTGATGGAAATTCCAAATCTTCCAACCTTTCAGATTTTACAAGATTATAACATGGTCTATTTCATCTCTGAATACTCTATTGCTTTTTTTTATGGAGGTCTATTTTCTGAATTTAGAAATCAACTACTTGACTGAGTAATTCTAACTGGCTTTCCATTTTTATATTTAGTAACAAAAGTATGATTTGATCTTTATAATCACAAGATAATGACTTACCTTGTGATTTTAGAACTAAAGCCCTGAAGACCTTCTGATCTTTCAAATTGTATTAGGTCTTAATCACACTTAGATTATTTATACTTAATTTATTGATTAAGTACAGGACACTGGAAATCTCTGAGATTAATTGCAGTGGGGTAGACCAAACCCTTCCTTAGGTATTCTGCTCTGAAAACCTAAAAGTGCTACATAAATGATAGCTAAAATTATTGTTGTTCTGTAGGTCCATATGTATAGTTTGAAGTCATCTACAATGTTTGTCAAAGAAAAAGTGTCAAATAAACAATCACAAATATATTTTACCCATTTTGTATTTTAATTCCCTTACCATCTTATTCCAACATACATTTCCTGAATAATTTCACATATTGTGAACTCTTCTCAAATATTATACATTCCAATCATAGCATTTACCATGAATTCCATTGCATTTCCTATCTCCTTTGCACTGGATATCGTCCATATCTGGCATGGTCTCACTTTATCTCTACCTTTTTGGATCCCGAGATCACTTTAAAACTCAACTCAGTTATCTCCTATGAAATTTTTATTTAGTTAATAAATTCCTGACCTCCCTTAGTTGTTGGTATTTGCCCTAACTCCAGCTCCCCAAACTGTTTTGTATATACTTATCTATGTGAGGGTTTTCTTTCCACCTCCACCTCAGTAGAGTGTATGTTCTTTGATAGAAAGTACCTTTTGATGTCTGCCTAGCATCCCTAGAATCTAACTGAACAAAAGCCTATTGAACTGAATGAATTCAGCAGGTGATTGGGGTATGGAATGCATCTACCTTCTCTTTTTCTCAGATTTTAGTGTAGAATTAGCTCTAAAACTCTGGTGGGTTAACTATGTACTAAAAAAATTCCAATTCATTCACCCATCTAATCTTCATTTTCCACTTTTCTATATGGTTACATTCATTAGCTGCCTTATTATCATAATATTTACCTGCCCCTCCCAAACACACAACAGACATGGATTTTTTTTAACAAAAAGTCCTCTAATAAAGACAATTTTTAAAATATGCCTTTTCCTGCTGATTCGAAACAAAAAAATTATGTCTTTTTTTTTGTCCTCTATAAGGGAAAATTGCCTTTGCTCTTTTTTAAAAGTAGCATATTTCACTTAGCAACAACAAAAACATGTGAGTCTCTGGGAAAAAAGGAAAGATATTCTACCTGCCAGGGCATTTTTTTCAAATACTAAATTGCTTCCTTGTGTTCTTTGATCATTATCTCACACCCTGGACATCTGAAATATACAGCAGAGGAGAAATAAAAATGTGAGAAAATGCACACAATCATTTACAGCCACTCAATTAATCTGAGATATTGATGTTCCTTATTTTAACATGCCCCTCTCCCTCACCCCCTACTAAAAGAAAATAAGACTTGTAGGAGATCCACGTATTCATTTCCATTTTCTTTTGTCAATAGCATGTTGGGAAAAGTGGTGTCTTAAAATATCTAAAAATACCTTTTAAAATGGCAACAGCAAATCACTGTTGTATAACAATAAAGTGGAATCCATGGGAGGACAGTTAACTCTTGACTATTCTTGAAAAGGAAGGAAAGGGGTAATTGAAATCCACAAATAATCTCCAGACTGGATCTTACCCAATCGTTTCAACCTAGGCATCTTGCCTGCCCCACATGCTATCAGAATAGCTCATAATTTTCTACATGCAGAGATAATAGAGTAGCTAACCTCCAGGCAAGAATGCTGCTTTTCTACAAATGATTCTGTGTGTTTATGTCAAGACATGTAAAAATAGGTCATTTGGCTAGAGATTTATTGCCCACTTTATGAAATCAGTGGGCAATTGCATGTGACTACATAGACGAAGGACCTCAAGGTCACTCACTTTGCATGCAACTCATTTCAGTACTTTTCAGCCCAGTGTGTGTCTGATTTTTGCATTTTAAGTTCTTGAACACCTGCTAAATCCCCAAGAGGCAATTATCAAGCCAGTTGTGAATTTTCAGATTTAATTAACAGTTCCCCAAGTTTACCTTAAATTATTTTGGTAGCTGATAAGATCTATTTATTTTTGAAACTGGCAAGAAAGCTGTGTGTTCCACTGCAAATCGAGGTTCAGAACATTTAATTCCATCAATTTCTGAGTTTTGGATAGTGAGTGAAAACTGGAAACTTAGGTACTTTTCTGTTTCTCACAGCATTTTTGTTTCATTGACCTTGAAGAAAGATTTGAGACTCCTGTAAATGCTTCCCTACAACACTGAAAAGGCCACCGACTATAAATTACTCATTACATTTCAAAACCCAGGTCAAAGTTATGCTCAGCAGGAACACATTTGTAATTAGTCTTTATTTTGAAAATGAGCCTAATTTTATTCAATTCAATAAATAAATATTGGGCATCTACTCTGTATAGAGTATTGGGCTGAGTAAATAGTACATGGTTTCTCCCTCATTGAACTTACATTCCAGATGATTGAGACATAGATATAAACAAATTAATTATGCCATGAAAAGTGGATCAGAGATGTGATATCTGAGGACATCAGTTGAAAATATTTCCTAACACTTCAGGATAAGGAAAGTTTCTTGGTTGAATTTCAGCTGAACTTGAAAGCACAGAATAGGGTTCAAGAAGTTAAAAAGTGAGAGGAACATCATATTAGCTAGACATAAGGAGCTGTGCGAGCCAGGACATCAAAGTGGGAAAGTTCAGGGTATGTTTGAAGAATAGAAAATTGTTCAACTTGGCTGCATCATAATATGACTGGAGACTAGAAATGAGAGATATGGCTAGAAAAGTAGGATGGGGTCAAGTTGTGGTGGACCTAGAATAACCTTTACTTGGTGGGTAATCAATATTAAAGATTAGAGAGTAGAGGAGTAACAAATGTATATATAAATAGGGGCCATCTTACGGCAGTAGGAAGGTTAAATTGGAAATAGAAGGTATTAAAGATGGGAATACTTATTAGTTGGATATTATAAGGGTTGAAGTGGATGGTAAGGAAGGTCTATAATAGTGAGGAGTGGGAAGAAAAAATAGACATGTCAGGGTCAAATCAACAGGCTGGTCATTGATTTGAGATTAGAGAAGGAGGTGGAAGATGCAAAGAAAAAGCAAAGGTTTCAATTCATAGGATACTAAATAATGAGACCAGCAGAGACAGTGAAATAAGAGGGAGAATTAGGTCTAGAGGAAAGCTAGTGAGATCAGGTTAGCACATGGTGAATTTGAGGTAGTAGTGGAAAATACAGATACAATTACAGATATTATGTAGGCAACTGGAGATACAGTCCTATAGCTCTAAGGAGAAGGGATGAATACGTAAATTTGGACATTGTTTGTATCAGGATCATGTACAAAGTCAGGAATATAAATGATTGTATAAAGGGAAAAGGGGCCAAAGTGGTATCCAATGGGAATACCTACATTAAGAGACCTGAAAAAGAATAAATAGATAGGAGTCATTAATGGTATCGGGAGGGGTGAAATATAAGACATCTCTGAAGTTTATGTAGAAGAAAATTCAAATATCCATAAAATGAAGGTTTCAAATGATAAAATGAAAGATAGTAAATTTAAAAAAAGAACATTTTATTTAATAACTAGAAACAATTACCTCAGACACTTCCTACCTATGTGATCCTAGGCAGGTCACTTAACCCTATTACCTATCTCTTATTGCTCTTCTGCCTTGGAACCAATACATGGTATTGATTTTAAATGGAAATTAAGAATTAGTAAAAAGAAAACAATTGGTGACCTTGAACCAGAATTTTAAGAATAGAGAAGTTAAGTAGAACCAGGTTAAGAAAAGAGGGGAAAATGAACTATCTGGTCAATATCTTGTTCAAAGTGTTTTGCGATGAAAGGCAGACACAAAATGGAATGGTAACTATTCTGAGCAGTAATAACAAGAACTGGATGCTTGATTTCACTAGTGTAGGGAAGTTGCAAAGGAGAAAATTTCCTCTACCAATGAAATTTGGCACTTAACCTGTACCCTATAGTCTTAGAGAGTTGTCTGAGAATGAGAGAATAAGTGACTTGCCTAGAGTCACACAGTCAATATGTGTCAAAGGCAGGACTTGAATATTGGAGTAGAAGCATTAACTTTCAACAACTATACCATAATAACTCAGCTATTTGGAGGAAGGATAAAAGGTATTTTTTACAACTTCAGATAGACTTTGGCATATCTATAAGCAGATGGGAAGAATACAAAGCAAAGGGAGATATTGCAAATGAAATGAAGAAAGGTGTGGGATCCATATGGATCCCACAAAGGAGATACTTGAAATATGTAAATCCTGGAAAATATTAGAAGAAAAGTTTCAAAGACAAATAAAGAGTGATGTCTTTTATTTAACTTTTGTTCAATGGATAACTTATAACTTCTCATTTATGACCAGAGGAAAGAATATAAGTGAATTATAATGCTAAATAATTTTGAAAAATGACAAAAGGGAATTATAAGAATTAAAAGTAGGATGGTTTCAGTGTTCCCAGTGGAGTGGGAGGCTAAGTCATCTGCTATAAACATGGGTACAAGTAGTTTATTTGGGGACATGAGAGAAGAGGAAAGATTTGGAACAATCACTGTGGGTAATGAGATCAGGATTCTACATGAGAGTAGAGCAGATGGATTGCTAAGCAGCAATAAGAGGCCAAGTGAGGTTAGGAACCCAAAATATGTAGCTCTTGAAACCAGCTCCATTTCATGAATTTATCCAGTGAAACTAAGCAGCCTTGGAGTATCAGAAAAGAAACTCAATAAAAGTTGTCCAACAATTAATACATTAGAAGCTTAGTAATGGCAGGATGTCAAGGAAGCAATGGATAATGTAGTAGTTGATGAATAATTCAAGTGTCAGATTATGGTACTAATGCTACTGGAAACGAAGAGACTGACTGAAATTTAGAGAAGAGAAATGTATCAAGAGGTCATCGTAATAGGTTGAGGTGTTGGATTAGTGCATTGATAGAGGAAAGAAGTGGTCAGAAGAGTACTATAGTAAGAGAATGGTGTTTAGAAGCTCAAGATCTTGGAGATGGTGAAGTCAAAGGTACAGCCATGTCTGCCATCTGTATAGATGAAGTAGAATGGAGAAAGGAGTCTTTAAGTTGAAGAGGCTCAGTGATTTGGTGGTCAGATTATTAAAGGGTTCTTCATCATAAAAATGGATGCCAGTGATAATTATGGCAAAGAACCTAGTTTGGAGAGGAAACCAGTGACAAGTAATATAGTCACTGAGAAAGCTGATGGAGAGGAGTCATGATGGCAGAGAAGAAGAAAACAATAAAGCTGAGCTCACACCTACAACTCCTCCAAATAGATCTATAAAGATACCAAATAAAATCCTGAGAAATCCAGAAAAAGACACCTGAGTCCTTTGTCCATCCCTACACAGTAGAAGGAGGCTGTCAAAGAAGTCAGGTCTGCAGACAATGGGGATGGGTTTGGAGCAGGAGCATGAGGAGAGCAGAGCTTTCTAGAACCCAGGTAGAAGTGGCACATCAACCCCAAAAGAGGTCTAAAACCCACAGTGGGTTCATTACCCACTCTTAGGTCACAGATGCAGGGATGGCAAAAAGCCTCCTTTCACAATAAGGAAACTCTCAGCAAAGAAATAAGAAAGAGGAAGTTCAGAAGTTGGCAGCAGCAATGCTATGACTGCTACAGCATCTAGCCTAGCTTTTAGAAGGATCACCAATGCAAGAAACCCAAACAAAATAGAGGTTCTACAATTCCACCACCTTGAATTAATGCCAGTTTTCTAGACAGCTATTAGGGGCAATATAATATCAGTCTACTCTTGTGCAGACTGAAACTCAGGTCAGGAACTTATCAACTTCAGACAAGAAGGCAGTCAGACTTAGCCTTAGATCACACCACTCTGGGAGCACTAAAAAAAATAACACAACACTCAATACCTCAAGAAAGATGCAAAAGGGCTAGCACAAACATTATCTCAAGAAATGTGACAAAGCCCTACCCTACTATCAAATCCACAGTCAGGAAGTAGGCCTGAAGAATGGGAAAATAAATAGAAGAAATGAATCACACCAAAATGAGTTATTATGGTTTAGGAATGCTCAAGATACAATTAGGAAGAGTGACTGCAAAACTTCCATAAGCAAAGCCTCAGGGAAAAAAAAGCACAACTTGGGCAGGCACCCAACCAGAATTTCTAGGAGAAATAAAGCAAGAAGAGTTTTGGGGGTGGGGTTTTAACCTCAAAAATTCTTTTTTTATATGGAATGAGTACTTGTGTGGGGAAATGGAAAGTAAAGCTGAGCTATGGAAGAAAGAATTGGAAAGGGGATTAGGGAATTAATAGTTTCAATAGAAGAGGCACAAAACCTTATCCAAGCAACAAATTTCCTAAAAATCAGAGGGGACTAAAGAAAAGTTAAAGACCTCACAAGGGAACAAGAAATAATAACACAAAAATTGAGTATAATAGTATGGGTGACCTTTAATGAAAGAGATCACTTCCAAGCATTCCTGATGAAAAGACTGGAGTTGAGAGAAACTTTGAAGTCTAAAAAAAGGAGTGAAAAGAAGCATGATGGGGGAGGAAATAGGGGAAAGTGGTATTTTCTGCTCCCACCACTTGGAGGAGATTCCAGTTATCATTTATACCATCTACTATCATATGGTGAAGGAGACCTTCATGTCCAGTCTCTACACATAAGTGGAAAAGGTTTTTGAAGGAAGAAGGTACAGTAAGCAATTAATAAGGACCAAAAAGTAATCTAATTCCTTAGATTCCACTGGGTTAGAGGAAGGGAAATAGGAAAAGCATTTTCATTCTTTCCCCCCTTTTTTTGCTCGTTACCTTATTTAACCTATAGATTAAATCTTTCCATAGGTTCTTGACTGTTTTTTTCATACTTTGCTGTTTAGTAGGTTGGTAGTGAAGTCATGGACCACTTTTCAGGGGAAAAAAAGAATTTTAAAATAGATGAATGCATGGAATTATGAAGGATACCATTTATATTGAAATAGTTAATAAAGAAATGAGATTTTTTTAAAAAAAAACAAGTTCATGGTCTCCAGGTTAAGAATCCCTGCTCTATAGAAATGATCTCCAAATCTATAGTTTAGCTCAATTCTATCCTGAACTTTTAGCCATTGCACATCTTTATTTGTATGTCTCAGAACTTTAAGGCCAACATATCTAAAACTGAGTTTATTATCTTCTCTTTCAGAATGTCCACCCCATTCTTGCAACTCATCTATTTTCTTTATTGGTGCCACCATTTCTTCATGTTCCAGGATCCAGAATCCCAAACTCAAAAGCTCAGATTCATCTTTGACCCTTCCTTCAGTAAAATAGGAATTAATACTTGTAAGATCTATCTTCTGGGATTCTATTTGTAATTAAATGAAGTGATTTACATGTAACAGAGATGATGGGTCTTAAGATGGGCATAGGTCTCTTGTTAAGGGGCATGTGATGTGATTTGTCACAACAAAGTAATTTCTTATTTATTTCCTGAACTTGAAAGCTATGTAAAAGGGCACTAGCAAATGAGCCAATCAGAGAGGAAAAGGAGCTTCTGGAATAGTTCAAAGTGCCATATTTTAGGGGATAAACCACCACTACTTTAAATTCCAGAAGAGAGAAAAGGAGGAAATTTATCTCCCCATCAGACCTACAGAACTTGAGGTTGCTTCAAGCACATGGAACTAGGAACATGAATGTACCTGAGACTGAGACATGACTTCAAATCCATTGGTGTTTCTTCTGTTTGAGTTTTCTTTTCTGAGTCACAGACAGCAGTGTTGAAAAATGCCCATTTCCAACCTTCTAAGTATCCTTGTGAGTTTGAGAGGATAGGAGTACCAATTCCAATATTCCCAGAATAGTAAAGTGGCCATTCTGGTAGCAAGAGGCAAATCTATGACTCAAAGCTAAGTCCACCAAATCCAAATTTAGAGCTCTTTGCTCAGCATCACATTGTTTGATAGGCTATGCTTATTGTGAGGACTAATCAAGATAATGTTAAAGCTTTTTATAAAATCCATGATATGTAAGTAATGAATGAATGAAAGAATGAGTGAATATTTACATAAAATGCATTTATTCAGTGGCAGCATGCTAAGTGCTGGGGATATAAATCCAGAAATGGGCTTATTTTTACCTCCAAGGAGCTTTCATTTTAGAAGGAGAAAGGTGGTACAATGGGATACTTTGATTTGGAAAAGTATAGGGATAGTTAGTGGAGACGCCCTTTCCAGTAAGAACCTTAGTATTGATTAAACTTTAAATCTATAACTAGAGAGTTTGGGAGAGAAGAGAGGAAAAGTAAAGTATATCAATGCTGAATAGAGAATACTTGCTTAGGAAAGTTCTGCAAAGAAAAAAATAGTGAACCAAAATCTATATGTGAATAAGAAATTCCATGTAGCTTGCTCTTTTTTTAAGGCAGCAACATGTTAGAATGCATAATTAAGCACCAGAAAGAATCTTTCCCTTTATTTTTAAAGTTGCTAGAGTTTACGTTCCATGTCTTAAAAAGAATAACCAAATGAAAGGGAGATGAGGTACAAGAGGGACTGAGAAGTTGGAATATAAAATCTGGATAAGAGGTTAATGGAATTGAGATGTTAACCTGGAAAGAGAAGGCAGAGAGGAAACTTCATTATGGTCCTGAAAAGTGTGATCATTATCATGGACAGGACAGTGACCAGCTATTTTCTACTCAGAATAGAACAAAAGATAAAACACCCTGAGCTCGTAGCACCTAGGATTTATGACAAATTTTAAAATGTGTTTCAGAAGTAAAGGAATGAAATGTCTTGAAATTTTGTATGATCTTTTTTGGAGACATTTAAGAAATAACATACTCTGTTTAAAATGGTTTAAATTGGATCCTTTATGGAGATAGGAGAATATATTAGATCATCACAAAAGACTCTTCTAGACTTTTGACTTTACTAATATATGAAACTATTCTCAAACTCTTCAGACAGAGATGAGCGTATACTCTCTCTCTCTCTCTCTCTCTCTCTCTCTCTCTCTCTCTCTCTCTCTCTCTCTCTNCTCTCTCTCTCTCTCTCTCTCTCTCTCTCTCTCTCTCTCTCTCTCTCAGAAAAAGCAAGAATGGTACAATTTGAGTCATTTCTGAAACAGTTGTTTTTAAGACCTCCTTAACATATGTAGTTAAATAATTATATAAGGAAAATATTTTTTCCCATTGAATTTCCTTTGCATACAGACTTCCAGTAATGAAACTCCCTCTATCAATTCAAAAGAACACCTGAAATGCAACTCAAAATTCAAAAGAATTTCCTAAGTCCCTAAAGAGGGTCCAAATCACATATACAGAATTTACAACACTAGGATCACAGATTTTGAGCTAGAAGGGACCGTAAAAGTCATGTCCCACTTCGTAGTTTACAGATGAGGAAAATGGAGCTTGGAGAAATTAAATTCCTTGCCACATGTCTTATAGCTAATAAATGTGTGAAGTAAAATTCATATTCAGTTCTTCTTGTCTCCATGGGACCACTTATTGTCAGAAGCAGAACTTGAACTAACAATGAGATGGCTAAAATGTTTCACAGATCAATCTTGAACCCATTTCTTCCCAACTGAGATCAACTCTATCAACTCTGCCACATTGCAATTCTTGTTATCAACCCTATGGAGGGAATACCCACACCTATAAAGCCTAGACTCACTAAAGTGTATATATCTTCCCCTGAGTCTCTCCCAAGCATTGTCCACTACCCAGGCTAGTCATCTAATACACAGTCATTTCCTTAAGAAGCCATGACCACAGACATTCTTAGGCAGTTTAGGAAAGCAAACATTAGGGTTTGCTTTTATTTTCAGTCAATAGACATTTATTAAGTGTTTGCTCTGTACTTTATGTTATGCAAATCCTGGTAGTTGATGTAGAATTAATTGGAGATTATTGAGAGATCCTAATGAGACACCTAGATATAGTAATGATCCCAAAAGGTCAATCCAAATACAGTTGGTACTATAAGAGAATGTGTGGAATCTTCTTACTCCAATACCAAGATAACAGAACAGTAATTCAGGGCTAACAGCTGATTGGGGAACACAGCTGACCCTTGTCCTAACTGAAGCCCTAGTAAGTTGATGGAGGTGGCTATATTCCTTAGCTTGATATATTATAACCCTTAGATGTTTGATCTATCGAGACTAATTAATTCATTGACTTGTTCTGACTGCGGATTTAATCTTAACTGTTGGTTGAAGGAATATTGGAAACAAAACCCCCTTCCTGGCTGTCACAGGATTCTGCCAATTGAAGCCTCCTCTTGGACCTTTGGGAATTCACAGGCAAGTGGCTTCTTGAAAGATGGTTTAATTGTTGAAGAATTTAGGGAAAGGGAACTGGATAAAGATGGAAAGTGGGAATTGAGATTTCTTAAGTAAATCTAAGTTGAATAACTCATTGTTGTATCTTCGATTGATTATTATTGATTATGGATATTGGTTGGCTGACAGCCTGTCTAGGCCCAATTGCCCCAGCCCTAAATCAAGACTTAACCCTGCTGATGATAGATTTCTTTATAGATTTTCTTGTTGGTAATAAATCAGAGAGCTGAAGTTGACAGGATACAGTTGAATCAGTCTGTAAGCTGGGGTTGGTTTGAGAGTAAAGATAGAATAAACTATGCCTAAGCCCTTCTCCAACCAAATATCTCCAAACTGAGATCAAGATGGGTTCAGGTCTGTTCCTTTTATAGGTAAATTTCAACTGTCCTGGCTCATGCCAGGTTCATGCCAAGCTCACACCACCTCAGTTCATTCTGCATTCTAAGCAGGTAACTGCCTATCACTCTTGACCCAACATGGCTGCCATTATATTTCTTTACACTTATTTTTAAAACATCTAATCTTGAAGTTCATTAAAAAACATTCTCTTTTATTTTTTTAGAACTTTAGCAAAGGAAAACAATCTCTCGATTACTTAGAAAATAAAGATTTTCTGGCAACAGGGGTCAGGTTCTTTCACCGCTAGCAGCAGTCCCATGGTTGTTCCGCAGTCATTGAGCCATCTCCAAATCATCCTGACTCACTGGACCACAGCATGCCAATACTGTCCATGGAGTTTTCTTAGCAAAGAGACTGGAGTGGTTACCATTGCCTTCTTCAAGGTATCCTCACTTTGTAAAAGAGGAACTGAGACAAATAGGGATCATCAGACTTGCCCAGGATCATATCACTTATTGAGTGTCTTGAGCCAGATTTCAGTTCAGATCTTCTTGACTCCAGCCCCAGTGCATGATGATGGAGTCTGTAGTAATTATTATTGTCTAATTATTTATTTTAGTGCTGAAGATTCCATCCAGCTCAGTCTTTGCTGCTACTAGCCATCAATCTTAAATGAACTAAACATTCCCAAATGTCAAGAAAGAAGAAAGGTTTTCAGTCTCTGTGAATGCATGGAATCCAGCACTCCCAAGAGAAATTTGACAATAGCTTGTCTTCATGAAAACAATGCTCCAACCTTCCCTGGTTTTCTTAATGAGGAATCCCTAGGGCCTTTCTGACTTTGCCTCCCTGTTACGGCAGCTCATAGCAACCCCAGCTGAGCCTCTGCCTGCTATATAGGTTCTCATTAAGTATGGTCTAGATTTCTGTTATGCTGTTAAACGAACTTTAAATTGAACTTGTCATACCAAAGTAGGCAGACTCTGGGCCTGAATTTTTCTTCTTCTTGTTGCTATAGTGACCAGGAGAAATCAGAAAGGAAAAAAGAGAGAAGAGGAATCTTCATTTAAATAGCCATGTCCATCTGGAAGTACTCTAAGTAGCATTTCTCTTTACTTTTTTACCTTTGAAGGTTAATGTACCAAGAAAAAGTGTTGGTTTTTTTTTCTTGTCTGTATAGTATTTAAGACAAGACCTTTTCCAAAAGCTTTTCTATTAATACAAATGGAATAGTTTTAGCAATGGTAGAAATCAAGGTAAGGAAGTGAATATGATGAACATGGAACTATGTATTGTACAATAACACATGTACCACCATATCATATCACCTACCATTTAGAGGAGGTAGGAGGGCTGGGAGGAAATGAGAGAATATAGATCGCAAAATGTCCAAAATTTTTATTTATTTTATTTACTTATATTTTTATATTATACTTATTATAAATATATTATATTTAATTATATGTATTTATATTAATTATATCAATATATAATCAGGGAAAATAAAATTAATTTAAAATGAACAAAAAATAAAATGAAAACATCCTAAAGAAGTGATAGGAACTGCATGTTGGTGCAGTTGATAGGGAACAGACCTCTGTCATATCCTGACTGTCTGAGACTTCTGTCATATCCTGACTGTCTGACCCTGGACAAGTCATGTCACTTTTTAGTACCCCTGACAACTCTCTGAGATTACAAATTGAAGAGAAGGTATCAATCAGCCTGTATTGGTAAAGAGAGTTTCTTACTTTTACTAATTAAATCCCAGATGTGGTAAAAAAA
>NC_058130.1:40110946-40120561 GCF_016433145.1 Gracilinanus agilis | reverse complement strand
CTTATTATAAATATATTATATTTAATTATATGTATTTATATTAATTATATCAATATATAATCAGGGAAAATAAAATTAATTTAAAATGAACAAAAAATAAAATGAAAACATCCTAAAGAAGTGATAGGAACTGCATGTTGGTGCAGTTGATAGGGAACAGACCTCTGTCATATCCTGACTGTCTGAGACTTCTGTCATATCCTGACTGTCTGACCCTGGACAAGTCATGTCACTTTTTAGTACCCCTGACAACTCTCTGAGATTACAAATTGAAGAGAAGGTATCAATCAGCCTGTATTGGTAAAGAGAGTTTCTTACTTTTACTAATTAAATCCCAGATGTGGTAAAAAAATTATATTAAGTGAAATAAATGGCCTGTCATCAATCCTTTTTCAACTTAAAAAAAGTTGATTTACTGTGAAAAGGAGAAAGCATTGTGAAATTTTGTTAGATTTGACAATATTTGATAAAGCATTTATTGATGAATAGACATAAATTGTGGCCTGAAAGAAGCCAAACATATTTAGAGCTGATAGTCTAACCTTCAGGAAAGAGAAAGGCTATCTAGGAATAGTCAGGAATCCTCATATGAAATATTTTCACTTCAAATCCTGTCATTTCCCATCAGGTATATTTAACAAAGTAGTTTAGTTTAACTTAACTATAAATAGAGGTAGCATAATGCCCATGTTTTTATGTATAAAGAAAAGGCAACACAAGATGCATTGTCATAGATGAAAGATTTCTTCTTGGTTTCTCTGAGTGTTTTCCTTGCTACAAATCTGATATATTATCAAAGGATCATAGATCTGGAGCTAAAGGAGGTTTATCCAAGATGTAGGATATTAATACAAGTTCTCTGATTAATGAATTGGGGCTCTTTATTCAAACTGGGCCATTCTTTGCTTGACAAACCCATTCCTTTTCTTCAATGCAAACAATGATGTTGAGGAAAGAGGAAGGTATTTAGGATCTGGTCGTATCTAATGAAAATCCTCCCTCTCTTACTCATTAAGTAACTATGGGGCAAGTCATTTGAGCTTTTGTTTCTACATCTTTAAAATGGGAATGATGAAATCTCACAGCATTGCTGTGAGATTTAAATGTGCTAACCCATGTAAAGCTCTTTAAAAACCACCAAGTGCTGTAAAAGTGACTATAATTATCATCTGAGTTTTGTTTTGGGGTTTTTTAAAGAAAAAAGTAAAGCCTGACAGGAAGGAAATAGGGAGGGAGAAAGTGAGGGAGAGGAATAAATGGTGGAAAAGGGAAGGAAAGATAAAAGAAATGGAAAGAAAGGAGGGGAAATTAAGGATGGAAGTAAGGTAAAGAAAGGAAAGAATGAGTGAAGGGAAGGAAGGACAAAGCAGGGAGGAAGAAAATCAGGCAGGCAGATAGAATAAATAAAAGGAGGAAGGAAGGAAGAAAGGAAGGAAGGAAGGAAGGAAGGAAGGAAGGAAGGAAGGAAGGAAGGAAAGAAAGAAGGAAGGTTGGAAGGAGGGAGGAAAGGAGGGAAAGGTAGGTCTTGAGAGAGAAAGAAAAAAAATTAAAGAAGGAATAAAAGAGAAAGGCAGACCGAGATCTATAGATAATAGATAGGCAGTCAGAGAGGCATAAAGATATATACAGGATGGATAGGTTGGAGATAAAAGCTTTAATGAAAAACTTTAAAGAAAATGTAGCAAAATGTAAATTGAGGCAAACTATGAAATGACATGGAAGTAACAGGTAGTTCAAATAAACTGAAACTCTAAATCCTTTGTGAACCAATCAGCTCATCAGTCAGTCAGTCATATATTTACTGACTTCCTAGAGGTCACTATGATAGAAAATCTGAGATGTAACAAGAACAGAAAGGTTTCCATTGAGTAGGTTTTCATTCTGCAGTCTAGGCAATGTTTGAATATTGAATCTCTCTTTTGTCCCTCCTCTGCACTATCCCTGGAAGGTTTTGAGGTGTCACATTTAACTTGGATTATCATTTTTTTAAAGTACTATATGTCTTGGAAAACAGAGTTAATATATTTTAAATATATTAATTTATAAAAGCTTAGAAAACATTTCTCACTGTGCCGTCATTTCCTGCCTTAGCTACCTCTAATAGCTATAGGGTTTAGAAGAAAGAAATAATATTTATTCCTTGTATAATAATGTAAACATAGTTGTAGATGAGGTAACAACTAACGAAGGGAAAGCAGACTAGTATATCTGGAAGCAAATTTCAATGTTTTTTTCATCTCTGAGGAACTTTAGAAGACATATATTTCTCTGGTTATCTTTTATCCTCTACTTATTCACTTATTTCCTCTTCCTTCCTCTTCCCCTTCATTTCCTTTGCACAAATCTGATCCAGATACACGGTAGGTTCCAGATTGAATGCATATTGACCTAATTCTAAGATTTGATCACATCTACAAATGCCTGTAGTACTTCTTTCTACCTATATATCCCATAGGTATTTCAAATTTACCTTTCAATTCAGTGAGTATTTAGGATTTGTCTGAGGTGTGGCTGACACTGTCCTAGGTCCTGGAGCTACAAAGGTAACAGTGAAACTGCCTCTGCTCTCAATAAGTTGAAATACTGCTGAAAGGGAAACAGAATATACAGAGACAAATATGTGAGATACCACCCTTTCCTAAGAGGCCTCTTTGGTGGTTGAAATGCTCTCTGGAAAACAAACCTTTCCATAAAGAAAAAAGATCAAATGAACTTATGAGAAATGTAAAGTACTGATCTTCTAAAGTGTGAATAGTTTAGTTGTAAAAAGAGGTAGAAAAAGAACTTTTATGTTTTAAAAACTGACAAAAATCATAAAATATCATAGGAAATGAGCAATAGGAGGACTGAATAGAGAACTGAGAAGACCTGTTTGAAGACAGAGAAATGACTGAGAGTGAAAGGCATTATAGTCCCTTAGATCATTTGCATGTGACTTTTTAAAGTTTCTGAGTTTCTGAGGTTAAATTTTAAAAGTATTGAAATTTTTTAACAACTATTTGGAAACAATGGAAACATTAAATGAGAACTTAATTTCATAACTAAGAGAAAGGAGGGTTTTATTTTACCTCATGAGAAAAAAGATGAGTTTTTGAGCTTCAACAGGCTGTGATTTGAGTCATTGATTGTGTTGAAGAAACCAACAGTAGGAGAGTTGAAGATCCAGCTGGAGAGGACAGAACTGAGAAGACAGCAGAAGGCAGAGAGGAATATAGCAGGAGAGTCAGCTGACAAGAAGACTTCAGCGGCTGGCCTAGAAGCTATTAATTGATGGGGGACAGTCTGAAGCTCATTGAAAGGAAACTAAAATCTGCTTTTAATTTTTTTTTCACATTCTAGCAACATTTACATCTTGAAAGGAATAAAACTGCTCCGAGTCATAGGTGACTCTTTGCTGATAACTGGTTATATGTGGGAAAATAGAAAGGAAAAGATAGGCTGCATATCTGCTTGGCTCTTGGAAATAACTGGACAGTCTAATATCTTTTTGAGTGAAGAGCTGTCTGAACTTGTCTGTAGTTCTCAATGAGTCAACATAAGGAATTTTTCCTATGAGTTATTTTTCTGTAAAAAATGCTAAGAGATGATTAGACGATCCAACATCTTGTTGAATGAAAAGATGGCTAGGACTTAATAGCATTGTTCAGAAAATCAGCCAGAAGATCTCATCTTTACAATAGCATAAAGCTTTCTCACTTGCTCTTTAAGAATAACTGTGTATCCAAAATGACTAATATGGAAAAAATGTCTCACATGATTGCAAGCATAAAATCTATATCAGATTGCTAACTATTCCAGGAAAGAGGGAAACCATGTAGGGTAGGAAGGAAGGAGAAAGAATTTGGAAATCAAAACTTAAAATAAATTAAAAAAATGCTAAAAATTGTTTTTACATGTAATTATGGAAAAATTAAACATTACTAAAAATGAATGACTATGAATTGAATGAATTTGGCACAGTGAAATTAGGAGAGACAGATTTGTCCAGTAGGAGAGTGGTGAGGATCAGAAGGAGAATGGTTATCTGAGAAGATATATGCTGTGCAGATGGTTCCTGGGGGGATCAAGGGCATCAAAGCTTCCTGAAGCAAGGTGTGAATTGCCCTGAGAAAATGGTTTATTATTATTCATCTTCCTCCTTGCTAGGTTTCTAAAGATATGTGTCCTTCATCCCCCCTCCTGAATGTCTACAATAGTGCAAGGTTGTGACTCATGGATATGTGAGGATCATTATTATAGATAGCTTACTTCCCTTTGGAAAGACCCATTTCTGTGATCTCACCAAAAATATTTCCCATAGTAAGGAATATATCCAATCAATGCATGTCAATGAGGGGTTCTCCGTGGGTGATGCAGTCTTCCATTCCCTCCACTCCACACACACAGACAGACTGAAATAACCCTAGAAGGGATAAGCAATCAATTAATATTTGTTAAGTGTCTGTTATGTTCTATGCATTGCTTTAAGCCCTGGGGATATGAAAGAGGCAAATGATAGCGCCTGCCTTCAAAGAACTTAATCAAATAAGGAAGACAGCAAACAAATATATACAAAAGAAGCTATTTACAGGAAAATTAGGAAATAATTTCCAGGAGCAAGAACCTAGAATTAGAGGTATTGGGAAAGGCTTCCTGTAGAAGGTAGAATTATTACTTTCTTTGTGTATCTCCAGAGCTTAGCAGAGTACCTGAAACAGAAGAAGAAACTGAGATCCCAGAGAGAAAAAGTATTTTATCCAAAGTCACAAAGGAAATGCTTGTCAATCTCTAATTGAGTCTGAGGTATAATGAATCTGCAGTGGAGATGATTAAAAGAGATCTCAAAAGCTGCTAGAATTGGTAGGGAACTTAGATACCACCTTATCTAACTTCTTCATTTCACAGAGCCAGGGTTAATGTCAAGAGAGAGACTGAAACTTAGTTCTCTTGTCTAGAAAGCAATGCTCTTTCATTCAGATTTGTTGAAATTTTTCTTTGAGGAGAAAGGGGCCCAGCTCTTGCAGACTACTGTGGCCCCTTGTCTCAGAACTCAGAAAAAAAAAAAAAAACTAAACCAAAAGGACCTTCTAGTCCTTCTTGAACACCTTGTCCCCAAGCTCCATTTTCACCAATTTTCTCCCAATTTCCAAAGTTGAAGCAACATGGAAGTATATAAATTTCAAAATTTAATTTTATGGGTGGAGGGGGGAAGGTTAGAGATCATAAGGATCCAGGAAATATTGGCAAGACATTATGGCTTCTTCTTTTCTTGTCATGCGGAAAGTACTCCCCTATAACCCTCACCTTTATCTCAACATCCATCTCTAAGCGCAACTTAGACTTACATACTAAGAGAATAGCTTCTGCAGTGTTTATTCTGGGATTAGGGAGTGCGTGTATCTCAGCCACCATAAGGAATTTTCATTTGATTTTAAAAAAGAAAACAACCTTCCACCTTAGAATCCATACTGTATTGATTCCAAGACAGAAAAGCAGTAAGGGCTAGGCAGTGGGAGTGAACTGACTTTCCCAGGGTCAAAAGCTAGGAAGTATCAGAGGTCAAATTTGAACCCAGGACCTCTAATCTCTGGGCCTGGCTCTTGATCCACTGAGCCACCTAGCTGCCCACACACACAATTTGAATTTTTGTTTTTTAAATGACACTGACTGTATGTCAAAATGTAATGTGATTTGTCCAAGGCCTCAGAGGTGTGAAGTGATTGAAAAAAAGATTTGAACTCAGGTCTTCTGGATCCCCTAATCTTTGTATCATTCCAATTCCTTATTTCCCATATTTTATAGCCATAATCCCTTGCAAAATACTATTTATGAATGAATGTACCTAAATGATTTTTCTTGGAGGGGGTATATTTTTCCCAACTGAATTTAGAGGCAATTTATCTTGATATGACTGTTCTTTATTTTCCTGAGATAATTCAGCTCTATTTTTGATTTTGCTATTTTTAATGTGGTTTTTCTGCTCAATCCCTGGGCTGACAACAGTAGGAGAGTAAAGCATGAGGGGGAAAGAAAAGGTCCAAATAACGGGGAGGTAAAGAAGATCTAAGGAAGGCGCAGCCTCTGCCTTCCCTTCTCTGCCTTATCACTTCTCCCTCTACCTAAAATGATCTCCTTTCTGTAGCTAATTGCTTGGAGACAGAAAGTGGGTGCTTGCCAGATTCTCTGTTTCCTTATGCTCTTGGAACTCAGGCCAATCTTCCCTATGGACTCTAACTTGTTTCCTTCTAGCCTTGACCTTTGCCGAAGTAGCCCCAACAATCAAGTTGTTACCTCCACAGGCCCTGGTATGATGCATAGCAAAAATACTCATAAGAGGACTTTTCTGAGCAGTCAACAGAAGTCCCAACCACTCTATGCACTTCACTCCTGACTCACTCTGTGGTCTGCCCCACCTGCACATAAGCTGTTTTATCCCAGAGCAGATACTCCTTCTCACTCCCCTTCATCTTCCCTTTATGTGTTGTTTTCTTCCCTCTCAATGTGAGCTCATAGAGAATAAAGATCATCCTTTTTTTGGCTTGGTTTTGTATCTGTAGCACTTAGCACAGTGGCTAATACAGAGTCAATGTTTAATAAATTCTCTCTCATTCTCTGTGTCCTATTTAAAAAAATAATGAGTTCCTATCAATTAGAGAATGAATTGATTAATTAATGAAAAAAATATCATTGTGCCATAAGAAATGACAAATCTGATGAATTCAGAGAGACATCAGATTTGTACAAACTAATGCAAATAAATTTATATTCCTAACAACGGAGAAACAGGTGATCACAAGAGACATGGATTGTATATGTTGTTAGGTTTAGACATTCCATATTTTCTCCTTGGGGTAGCACCACTTCCAGGCTACTTCCCCAGCTCCCAAATACATTGGCATGGCGACTACTCAGGGGACTACTTTTCCCCTTGAGGCTCAAGGTAACTTTGAGGATCAGTGGATTATATTGTACTTTCCATCGATTTGCTTTCAGAAAAGATATTTGCTAAAATAGGTACAGCAAGGAGAAATATTACTGAAATCAGCCTCCAAACAGTCGCACAGTTTGCTCTTACACACACAAGATTCTGAAGGACAGTAGATTTGAATTTATAGTGAGACGTAGAAGAGGTACATGTATAATAACCCATTGGACCAAGACGTAACACTGCTTCCTGTTACTGAAAGTCTTCTTTCCCATTATTCCATTCCTCATTACATGGTCCTTCAGTAGAGTTCTTTGCTGCATTCCAAGGGTCAGGGCTCTTGTAAAGTCCTGAAGCTTCCTTTCCTTGGCATGTAAAATTGTTCTGGATGTGTCTCTTAGCTCCTAATACAGATATTGTTGTCAGCCCCTGCTGCTCCAGGGATGCTGCTAAAAGCTCTTTGGGACATGTCCATCAATGTCGATGGAACTTCCAAGTCCCAGAACTTTTCTAAGTTCCAAAGGTCATACTATTACCTACCTTGTCTCTGGTTATTCAGTTGTCTTTGCTCTGGAGATTTGCCATTTACCCTAAGGTTGCCTTTTATAACTTCCAGCTGATGCTGTTGTCTCCTACTAGCTGAAGCCTGCTATAATTGACTTTTTCTGAGATGATTGCTAAATTTTTAGTTTGATGATTTGTACCTTAGAAATTAACAAACTCTGGCTTGATTTATTGGTTTGTTTTTTTACTGTCTAGACTGAAGAAAATATTAATAATGCAGATTAAATCTAAAACCTAGAACATACTTTTTAGTTGAAGAGAGGGAGGGAAAGAAGCCAGATGTTAAACATTAACCAGCATCCCCCTGCCTACTAGCTGTAGGGGTAATGATCAATGGGGAGGTGAGGAGAGAAAAGAAAGCATTCTCTCATGCCTGTAAAAATGATTTCCTTTTGGGACCCTAGAATCTAGCTTTCAGATTTGGAATTCTCTTTCATTTTACTGACTCCTCATTAGCTTGCTCTTTCTGTATATTGTCCAAAAGGACGATCTTCAACAAGTCACAAGACATTTTCATTGGTCTTTATCCAGTGACACAAAGACCCTATAATTCTTTCAAATTGATTATTATTTCTTCAGACCTAGTTTACTTTAGATTGATAAAATCTGTTGTCTAGGCCTTCTAAGATTCCTTTGTGTAAGAAATCACCCCACCCTTACATTTGCTATAAGTGTGTGTGTGTGTGTGTGTGTGTGTGTGTGTGTGTGTATGTGTGTGTGTTTAAGAATCCTTACCTTTTATCTTAGAACCAAAACTGAGTATTTGTCCTAAGGCAGAAAAGCAGTAAGGTCTAGGCAAAGGCGATTAAGCAACATGGCCAGAGTCATATAGCTAGGAAATATCTGAAGCCAAACATGAATCCAGGATCTCCTGTCTTCAAACCAGACTCTCTGTCCATAGCTACTCCACGATGTTTTTTAGAAAGCATCAATCAATCTTAATTCTTAAAATACTGGTTCTCACAGTAACAGCTCCATGCCAAAGTCTTGTGTAACTATATTCCTGATACTTCTGAATATTTCAAAGGGGCTGACTTCATCAGTTTATACACCTTCAGTCACGACTAGATCTAATTTGGGATCCTAATTCTAGATCTTTCCCTTTAGCATCCCCAATCAGCTGTTCTAGGGATTCGTTCTTGCTAGTCTCACCGCTCCTCTGATGCTATTCAGTGGCTCCAAACCCATCACTTTGACTGAAGAGACTTGTTTGTTGTTGAAGAAATGGGGCTGAGCCATTCTCACTTTTTTATTAATATATGATGGACCTAGTGCAATGTCTGGAACATAGCATGCTTATTGATGAACTGATTGAATAAATAAGTAGATGATTCATGGCAAACCTCCACTCTATGTTGACTACAAGTAGCTCAGGAGAATTCTTGTGTAAAAATATCCCTGATATTTCTGGGTATTTCAAAGAAACTGACTTCATCAGTTTATGCACCTTCAGTCACAATTAGATTTAATTTGGGAGCATAATTCCAGACCTGCGTGACTTGCCTATTGCCATGCTCAGTCACTGCAAGTGAAATTTCCCATCATTTTCATCCTGTCCAATAGATGTTTCATCTTTTATGACAGTCATGAATAGCTCTTCCAAAAGCTTCCAATGGGTTGTGAAAGGCACCATTACATACAAACTGAGGAGATCATTGTTTATACTTCATTTGAAGAGGACCAGTGACATCACAGGATGACATCTTGACTTGCACATAAATTGGATTTAAATGAGGCAGATTTACACAAAGTCATCAATCTCATTCTCTCTTCCAGTCATTGAAGTTGAGATAGGACAAAAATCAGGATGATTGGCAATGTTCTAGGATGTAGTGGATGATTGAAATTACAGAAAACCATTTTGCAATAGTTGTTTCTGGAAGCTTAACATTGTTAAATCTCCCTGGTGAGTCTGGTTTTCCTCTTTGGAGAGCTGAAATTTGCCTCAGATTCTCTCAGACATGAGTTTACATGTGCAAACAGTTTTAAAAAAAAGAAATGACCTTTCACTAAGTACCTTTTTCAAAAATTAGCATTGAAGTTATTTTATTCAACTTTTAAAAAGAGAGAAGAGGTGCACATTATGGGTGATATTTTGCTTCCCTTATTTGATTCATTGACTCATTCATAATTATATCTAACTGTTG
>NC_058130.1:40094346-40108335 GCF_016433145.1 Gracilinanus agilis | reverse complement strand
TTATATCTAACTGTTGACCCAACCATGTGGTTTTCCAATGACCAATAACTTCTTTAAAGGACCGTAGGTCCCTGGTCTCAGCTTCTAACTAAATATACTTGAAACAAATATAAGACAAAATGTATATCTTGGAACTTGGTTATAAAAGAAGCAATAAATTGGCAAGAGAATAAGGCCAAGAACCCAATGGTAAGTATGTTCTTATTGTGTGCTCATGCAAGGGCATGTTTCTTACTCTTAGAGATAAAATTATATATATATATATATAAAATTATATATAAAAAATATATATATATATATATATTTAAACCCTTAACTTCTGTGTATTGGCTCCTTGGTGGAAGTCGTAAGGGTGGGCAATGGGAGTCAAGTGACTTGCCCAGGGTCACATAGCTAGGAAGTGTCTGAGGCCAGATTTGAATCTAGGACCTCCCGTCTCTAGGTCTGACTCTCAATCCACTGAGCTACCAGCATCACCCTGAGATAAAATTAATTATATTATAATGATAAGCTGATGCTTTTTGAAAACAGATATATTTTCTTCCTTTGAAACTGTAAGACAGTGATGGGACGATTAGAATCTCTGAAAATTCCTGACCTCCAATGGGTTACAATAGCAGAGAGATATTGAATTTTTGAGTTTATTATTGAATTTATTATTGAATTTGAATTATTGAATTTTTGAGATTAGTGGATTATGAATTATTGGAATTATGAATTTGAATGGACCATAGTAGCCACCTATTCTCATTAATAACTGAACCATGATTTTGCCATAAAAATAAAAACAAATAACATTATGTAATGGACAACATGCTTGCTTTGGAATCAGAAAAAACTAGTTCAGGTCCTGTTTTTAACATATATTATCTGTGTGACTATGGGCAAGTCACTTAACTTCTCAGTGGTATGGCACAGGTCTGGGCCTAAGATTTCATTGATATGCTAGAGAAACTTCTGCTTATGCAGATCGACACCTACTTTGCCATTTATATGCTGGGACATGTCTGGAATTTTCAGTAGTTAAATGACTTTCCCAGGATAACACACTTTATACGTGGTAGAAACAAGCCTTGAAACTAAATCTTTATGATTCTAAGGACACCTCTTTATACATTACATCTTATTGCCTTTCTTAATTCTAAATTTCTCAGTGTTTCAGAAAAACCTATCCAGCACAGAAGCTAGGTAAACACTCTTAGGCTGAAGCCAGAAGGCCTAATGATCTTGGCTAATCTTTTTATCCTTTATCTATCCTCTTCATCTGTCATGGTTTCATTGATGTAGGTTTATCAGTTTCTTCTCAAGACCTCAAAAACAGGAGATGGCCCCATTGCATAAATCAGATTGCTTCGGAGGCCATGAGTTCATGGACTCATCCTTTCTGGAACTCTGAAATTCATTCATTCAGAAATTAATTACACTTTGAGGACAATGGGAAGAGAAACCTAAAGAGTGGAGATTCTCTCTTTAGTATACCAAATGGAGTTCCATCCCAATAATCAATTTAAAGTGTCCTGATGCCAGATAAAATATAATGAGATATCTGTACCTGCTCTGAAATGAGAAAACCATCTCCATGAAACATCCTTCAAGAGATTCTCCAATCCATACAGTTTTGCCAATAATAATTAAAAAGACAAGATTAAATTTATGTCCTGAGAAGAGAGTGAATGATACAATGGAAAAAGAGAACCTGGGTCAAAAAACCTGCACTTCCTCCTTATGGGTCCTCAGAAAAGACCTTTAATTTCCTTGGCCTTCAGTTTTTTCACTTATAAAACTATTGGACAATATGGTAGTGGGGCAGGTAGTTAGATGGTTTGAGGTCTGTTATATTTCTAGATCCTTCTAAGGTATAAAAAATTTTATATAATTCCTAAGTGGAGGAAGGATTTAAAGGCTATCATGGTAAAGAATGGTAAATGTGAAATGAAGAGTTTATGGATCCATTAACAAGAATCTATCTTTTTAGGTTACTGTCCTATTTTTTTTAATCTACCTTGAGGTGAAAGTATAGGTGGAAGACATTTAGACGTTTAAAATTTGGACCTTGTAAAATCTTCCTAAAAGTGTTGAGTAGCCAAAAATGAAATAGAAACAACCCTGATAGTAGCAGGAAACATTAATACAACCATGGATAAAATGAGATGAAAATTTGAAATGATAAGCTCTGGGTGCCCAAAGAATCGCCAACACAAACAAGATGGCAACAGCTAACTTCCCAAAACACCTTTGTACATGGCTTCACTGCAAGACAGATGTAATTTGGGGAACATTCCAATAACTAGAAAAAATACATCTATATAGAAGACCATCCAAATAAACCAAACTTGGATGATAAAGAAATATTTGGAGATTTGATTATAGTGCCTGAATACCAAGCAACTTAGTCTATGAAAATAATTTTCTTGTTCTGTTTAAACTGGATACTGTGACAGTGAACAGACTGTGAGAAAAAATAATGCAGACATGTTCCTAAAGAGAAAAAAATATGATAAATGTGTTAAAGAGCTTTGACACGAGTGCTATTTCAGTCAAGTCTGAAGCCAGGCAGTGATTTAATGAACAAGAAACAGTTGGGTTTTATACCAGTTATGTCAAAATGAATGGAAACGTTTCTGTAGGGGAAATTAGATCTTTTAAAATGGAAATTTTTTCTACTATGTGACATTGCCCCAAAGCCTTGCTCTCGTCTCTCCTCCCCTCAAACAACACACGTATGTGATTTATCAAAATTGTATGTTCACTGCTTTCAGCCTAAAAGCCAATGCACCTTCTCACTCTCCAGCTCTGTACATAATACTTATCTGCTGAGCAAAGTGCATACATTTAGTAAAGCAGAGAAAGGAGCCTAAAACTAAAAAGTGAGAGTGGGAATAAATCCAGTGGTGGTAGAATTCAGTGAAGCAAGAGACCTGGAGAATGAGGTAAATACATGAAGTTTGACAATGCAAAGAAAGCAAAAGATGATTGCTCTTCTGAGTTTCATTTTTACCTCAATTCTCATTGATGTCTTTTGCATTGAGATCACCTACATTTCCCAATATATGTTTCCCCTCCCAAAAGGTCAATCTGTAGGACAGGGATAGACACTGAATCTGTGACTTCAAGAGGGTATAGAACTCCTTCTAGTAAGGTGTCAGCACTTTCTCTGTAGTTTTTAGTCTTCTAGATGTGTCTAAAGTACTGAGAATTTAGGGGACTTGTTAAGGGCCACACAGTCAATAAGGTAGGACTCAAACTCAGATCTTCCTATCTCCAAAGCTAACTCTCTAACTATTATACCATATTGCCTCTTATCCCTTACAATAAAGAATAAAAAAAGAGAGAGAGATGGGGGGGAAACACAGTTCAGCAAAACTAGCCAAAATATTCTAAAAGTTCTTAATTCCCCACTTCTACAAAAACAGAAGAAAAGTCTCTTCTTCTATATCTTCTTTGGGGGCCAAGTTGGCCACCATAATTTCATAGGATTCACTTTTAAATGGTTTATTGTTGTTCTATCAAATTCATTTTTACCCCCAAAATTAGCTTTTCTGATTTTTAGAGAGACCACACACACACACACACACACACACACACACACACACACACACACACACGGCATCAATATCCATTGAATCCAACCCCCTTCTTTTTAAAGATAAGGAAACCAAAGTTGATGAGGTTTAAATCACTTACCTACACTCATATAGCATATAATTGAAGCATGATAGGAACTCACACCTTTCTAAGTCTCGCCCGGAGCTCTAGCCACTATAAGACCTAAATGTTTAAAGTCATTTTTCATAGAACTTTATGGTTAATGACCTCCACCATTTAATTCCTTTTGTTTCATATACTTCCAATGAGTTTACTATAGATCAGATGGGTAACAACTTTGATGATGATGATAAATTCTTTTTGATGTTTTTGATGAATTTTTGAGATCAACTTGGACTTTATATGAGTATGCACTTATGGGAACAAAGGGCTGATTTAGGTTATTCGATCATAAATTCCTTTTGGTTTTCCACATTGGTTTTTTCCCCCAAATGTCATTCAGAAACTGGAGTGTCTGTTATCTCTGATATGGTCAACAATCAAATGTAGCCACTTGGTTCTACTGGGTTCTATTGTAGACAAAGACATAGATGACAATTTGGGAAGCTGGAGCAACTTCACAAGATAGGATCTGGCAACCTGTGTAGAAAATGACGTTTAACTGAATTAAGCAAAAATAAAGAGCCTTGAGACACTTCTTGGTGTGTTAATTAGAAATTTTGTACCTTTGGACTCCATCTCCCAGAATTCTTTCCCCATCCCAGAATTCTTTCCCCATCCCCAAATTCCTTTTCTCTTTTTGTTTATCAGTGTCCTTATGTTGTTCATTTATGTTTTGTGACTCTTCCCTCTCACTCTCTCTTCCACATGGGCAGCTTGGGTGAGCTCCTTCTTGACTCTAGCCTTTTACTTTCCTTTTTGCTTCAAGTTAATTTTTAAAAAAATCTTATTCAATATAATACTTGGAGTATTTTGGAATTAATTTTTTTTAATCTACATTGGTCAAGAGGGGAGGCAGAGGCCCTGAGAAATCACCCCAACTATTGGTAGATATCTCAGGAAATCTGCCAAGGGGAGGTTTGATCTTTGGGGTGAGAAGTTTGATAGTGTTTAGAGGGACTCACATAGAACTGATAACTACCTATTTTACCTACATATCCTTGCTAACAAGCCTCCAAATTCAATTGTTGCTATGTTGCTTGGAGAATAGAAATGCTTAGAGCACCATCTAAATATTGCTGCTGGGGACATGTTCCAGGTACTCCATCTTGGCTGTGGCTCTAATTATAGAAAGTAGGATGCATAGCTTTTAATAAACAATATTCTAATCTTGGCCAGAAAGCTTGAAGATAGTAAAAGAGATCATTTTTCAGGAAGTACCCCCTTGGTCCTGAATCCTACACCCAGTAATGTATTTTTGGATAATTTGGTTAAAATTTAAGCACACTCTGAACCATAAAATATAAAAATTCCTATTCTGACCTCTGGAATTGGGTCATTCTTTATCTTTTGGTGCATTGAGCTACCTTTGATCTAAAATATGGTTCCAATACCAACGTTCTTCAACTACCAATCATTGCTCCCTATGGGTTCCCCTCAGAATTCGAATTGCATGGAAAACTTGGGATTTGTACCTTTTGGTTTTAGACTAAGACGTGTTAGCATCTAGATCTAATTCTGACTCACGGCTCTCATTCCTAGATTGGGAACCCATTCAATGTCTACCAATCTGCCACTGTCCATCATTTTTTCCCAATGTGGCCATTTTTTTCTTTTTAGTTTTTTGTTTGTTTTAGAATTAAAGTGTTACCATATTCTGGTTGTGTTGAACAGAACAGGTCTATCTTACCTGGAAATGCACAAACATTTTCATATTATTAAGAAATGTTGATGAGGGAAGGAGAAATTTCAGATGAACTTTGCAAAAAGGTACTAGGATTGGCTTTGCAAATAGCCAATGGGAGCTTCTTCCTGATTCAGAAAGGAGAGGAGGAAGAGATGCTGAGAAGGAATGGAGAAGCTCTGGAAGTGGAGCAAAGGGAGCTGCTCAGAGCTTGACATTTCCAACCCCAGGTACATTGTAACCGTGATTCAGCAGCGTATTGTATACAACTAAAGTCTTTTCTAAAATGCAGCAACTCCTAGTCCCAGAAGAAATATGACCAGATCTCTTTACTTTGCAGATGAATCAATTCCAAAATGAGACATCTGCTTTAAGAATGAATAATCTTAGTTCTTCTTTGCAAATGAAATTCAAGTTACATTGCAAAAGAATTCTGTAAAATGGTTTCAATTTATGGAATATTGCCACCATTTGTAACAAACAGCAAACATCATACAGCCAAATTGGAGGGTAGAAAGAATGTCTGCTTTGAATGCAGAAGAGAGGAGTTCCGTTCTTCCCTCTAGTATATACTATCCCATGAGATAGTCCCTGAAATTTCAATTCCTTAGCTGAAAAATGTGGGGGTTGGACTCCAGGATTTCTGAAGTCCTTTACAATTCTTGGTCTGTACTCAGAAAGCTATCTCCAAAAGCTTTGATTTCCTACTGCTTTTAATATTTCACTTTTCCAATACAGTGTCTTCAGGTGGCTTCAGTCCCTTTTTAAAATTTTTTTAGGGAGAATTTACTTTTACTTTTTTTAGGGAGAACACACCAGGATCAATTCATTGAAATCATTATGTCAGGAAATCTAAGATAAAATTCTGGCCTCTAACACAGTTGGGCTCTATGACTTTTTAGCAAATAACTTAACCTCTCGATATTCCCTAGGCAAGTCTCTAAAACTGTAAATTGGGGAGCAAATGTCAGGCTGCATTAGTTGAAAGCATTTCCTAATCTGAAGTCCCCTATAATAATAGAAACAAAAGTTAGGTCAAAAAAAAGTTGTTCATAGGGAAACATTTGGGGAAAGAGGATAGAGCCCTAGAATTTGAAATGGAAAGATCAGGGTTCCTATCCTGATTCTGTGACCCTGCAAAAGTCATTTAATCTCCATTGCTCTAGGGAACTTCTATGACTTTAAACTTAGAGAAGCAGCTAAGTTACATTGGTAAAGGGAGATTCCTCACCTTAAAATTCCCTAGAAAGAGCTCTGGACTAGAGTCGGGAAGATTTGAGTTCCAACATAGTCTCAGACACTGACTTTATGACCCAGGGCAGCTGATTTCACCTCTCTCTACCTCAGTTTTCAACTATCAAATGGGTATAATAATAGCACCTACCTTCACAAGTCTGTTGTGAAGATAAGATGAAATGAGATAATATTCGTCAGATGTTTGGCACAGTCCCCACAAAGCTGTTATCCAGTCATTTAGTTGTTCTGACTCTACATGAACCCATGGACTTTTGTCCATAGGGTTTTCTTTGCAAATATACTGGAGTAGTTTCATTTTCTTCTCCAGTGGGTTCCCCTTTTACGGATGAGGAACTGAGGCAAATAGCAGTTAAGTGACTTGCCCAGGGACACACAGCTTGTAAATGTCTGGGGCCAAATTTGAACTCAAATCTTCTTGGTTTCAAGCCCCATGCTCTATTCCCTGCATTATCTAGATGCCTCTTACCCTGGAATTTAGTAGGCATTTAATAAATGTTTCCTTCCTCCTTTTTTTTTTTTAAACAAAATCACAGGTCTAATGTCAATCCCTAGCCTACTACTACTATAACTATTATAATTATTCTTGATGTTATCACTACTATAATTATTTCTGTTTTGCCTTTGTAGCCAGGTCTAATTGCAGACCTTTTCAATGAATTTTGCCTTCATTTTCAAATGGCTAATGCACTTCATGTATTTTATTTTCCAAAAGTTGCTTTTACTGATGTCTTTTATTATTTATACATCACCAAAATGTACCCCTCAGTCCCACATTTTATCTTCCCAGAGAATCATCACTTATAACAGATAAATTTTAAAAAGAAAAAAGAAGAGAAAAAAATCAACCAAATCAATGCATCAGAATAAAAATATATTACACTCAGTGCTCCCTACTCATGCATTCTGCAAAGGAGTCAAGGAAGGTGTCTTCTTCTATCTCTTCTTCAGGGCCAAGCAGGTTCTTTATAATTTTTCAACATTCATGTTCAGTTTCCTTCAGTTATTTTCTACAATAATTCCCATATTCATGAAAGGAGCCATTCTGTCACACCTCAGGGCTATGTTCTTCAGGGCTGAGTCATAGATAAACTCTTATCTCCAACCTAGCCCATCAATATTCCTGATGCGCTGATCATGGTGCTGAAATATTTCAAAGCATTCCAAAGTGCATTTCAAAGTAGATCATGCTCCGGTAATCTCTTACCAAAAAAAAATGATATCTCATGGTTTTCAGCAGTTGTAGGGACTCCCATGTCCAGGAGAGGTTTGAAATTTCTCACTGTGGTATTTAAGAGGAGGAAGGGAAAGGAGGCAGATTAAATTTACTGAAAATCTGCTTAGCTTTGTCAATCTGCCAAAGTTCATATTTTGGACAAGCAGCTTTTTGTACTCGTGTTATTGATCATCCTGCTGGAAAAAAAAAAGAAATATGTCCTTGTTCTACTATAATGAAAAGAGTGACATCACAATCTTTATTTTTCTAGGATTGTCCCATGGGAATTTTCCTGTGCAGAAAAAAACGTATTCTAAATTAATTTGAACTTAGGTTGAACAAGGTGCTGTTTAAGTCTTAATCAGATGTTTATGTGAATGTATAAATATGAACAAAAGCAACAGAAGAGTGCTAAGACTGAGAGGGAGGACTATTTTTAAGGTACTGATCCCAATTTTTTAAACATGAGATATAAGGCATCTATTTTGCTGTGACTTAGCAATTTATTTACACAGTGTTACCACTTTGGACATAACCCAGCTGAGTTCCGGTTTGATGAAATATTGTTATCCACATAATTCATTTTGTACAGCTCCAACAAGGTATTTGGATTTGTGGTAGCTCCCATTTCAGGATGAAATTGAATTGAAAATTCATGCGAAGGCTGTACAGATGAGGCAAGTCTGGGTATCAGGAAAGTGTCAATTAAATTTACCTTCGAGGCTCCAGCATAAAAATCTGTTCCTGAGACCTTGAAAATAGCTCCCATTATCCTATCGATTGAAGCCAGCAAATATAACTCAAATCAAAGGTGGATATAAGTTTATTCCAAGATCTTCATAATAAATTTCCAATTTGTTTTATGACTCAGGATATGAATATTGGTCTGGCTGAGTGCTGGGTAAAGTAATGATATTTACCAGGATGATTTATTGTTTCTTTTTGGACAACACACACTTATTAAAAATGTTATTGATTAAAGTGAAATTAGCAATTCTCTGATTAATTCATCCTTCATCTTTTTATGTCTGTGGTAAAACATAAAAAAGGCCGCTCTGGTAATCTATTAATTCCAAAGTGGATACAGAGTTGTAGAAATCTGACAGCAGCAGCTGTTTTCCCATGGGGGACCACATAACTCTCAAAAGCTGTAAACTGAAACCACACACAAAATATCACTCTTCCTTCCAAAAAGAATTCCTTTTTTTTTTTTTCAGAAAGAGAGAAAGAAAGACATGTGAGCCAATTTGCTGAAGGAAAAAAAAAATACAACACAATCAGCGAAGGCCAAATTTCTAGTGTTTCAACTTGCAATCACATGAGAAGATTGTTTCCTTTTAAGATACTAATGCAAGCTGGGCACGTTTAAAACATTTTGCACATAGGATAGAGAGCCAGTTTGAAAGCCAGGCAAACCTAAATTCATGTCCCTCTTAAAACTAACAAATACTGGCTGTGTTACCCTGGGCAAGTCACAATAACCACTCAATGTTTAGGAAGCTTGCTAGGACTAAATTATAGAAAAGATTCCAATATGACTCAAAAGCAGGACTTTCCTCAGCCGCATACCAAAGAAATCATCGTTCTAGTCCCAGTCCGATCCCTTTATCTGTAAAAGTCAGCTAGGTCCAGCAGAGAGAATGGGAGACTTAGAGTCAGGAAGACATGAGTTCTAATTATGCCTCAGATACTTAGAACCTGAATAATCCTGACTATGTCACTAAATTTCTCTCATCTTCGGCTTGTTGTTGTTGTTGAGTCCTATCCAAATTCTCGTCACCCCATCTGAGGTTTTCTTGGTAAATACATTGGATTGGTTTACCATTTACTTCTCCAGCTCATTTTATAGATGAGGAAACGGAGGTGACCAGGGTTAAGTGACTTGCCCAGGGTCTCATAGCTACTAAATGTCTGAGATAAGACCTGAAATCATGAAGACGGGTCTTCCTGATTCCAAGCCTGGCGCTGTATCCACTGCATCACCTAGTTGCCTAGTCTATGGTGTGGGTTTTAAAGTGTTGTGGCTGGGTTAACAGCCTGCCTCAGGAGTCCCTCCCTACTTCTTCCTGGCATGGGACTGGCCTTTAATGGACCAATCCCGTTCTGGGGGTGGGACTACGCACCTACTTCCTTGTGTGGGATTGGTCTTGAATTGGACCAATCCTGTGCTAGGGAGGGGCCACACACCTACTTCCAGGTTTGGGATTGGTCTTTCCAATCCTGAGCCTAGGAGGGAACTTTGAATCTAACTGGATTCAAAATTTAGCTGAGTTAATTTTAGCCAGGGGAAATTGGTTTTTCTTACTTTATTAAAGTTAATTAGAAAAAAGAAAGCTTTTATTTTTTATTCATTTCAGTGATTTATTTATCTGTAGAGATAATGATTAGCATCCATCAATAGCACAAGTTTGTACAGATCAAATGTAATAATATCTATAAAGTGCCCTGTAAACCTTAAAGTTCTATACAAATGCTGCTATCGATAATAATTATTATTGCTGTTGTTCAGCCATTTTTGTTCATGTCTGACTTGCTGTTGACTTTATTGGGGGTTTAGGCTAAATTATGAAGTGACATTTTCAATGAGTGTTATGGTTGTTGTCAAGTTGTTTTGTTCATGTCTTCATAACCCCTTTTGAGATATTCTTGAGAGAAATATTGGAGTAGTTCGCCATTTCCTTCTCCAGTTTGTTTTTCAGATGAAGAAACTGGGACAAACAGAAGTGAGTGATAAGGGTCACACAGCTCTTAGTGTCTGAAGTTAGATTTGAACTCGGGGGAAATGAGTTTTTCTGACTCTTCTTGGCACTCTATCCACTGTGCCACTTAGCTGCACTGTAATAATTATGATCATGCTTTTAATATTATTAATTTTATTATGTAAGTTCTTAAGGAGAAATTCTCATGGTTCTGGTTTCTATACACATTTGAAGATGAGTTTTAAGAGATAATCTTGGAATTTCAGACTCTATATGTGTCTGAAGAGATCTCAGAACTCAATCAGTCCAACATATACTTGAAGTTAAGAATCTCTTCAAGAGTGCCCCATTCATCTGATGGGGAACTCTCAAACAAAATTGTCCATTTTACATACCTTCAATTATTAGGATTATTAGGACGCTATCTCTTGTGTTAAACCTATATCAGTCACTCTGCAATTTCCACTAATTTTTTCAGTTCTGTCCTCGAAGATTGAGAAGAAAATCTATCCACATCTTAACATCTCTCCAAAAGTTTCTACTTTGGTCTGTTTCAAGATGTGATGTATTCTCTTTCTCTCTCTCTGAAAGTCTTTAGCTGAGCCTAGTTGACCACATCTCAAGGATGTTATAGCAGTGATTTCTTTAAGGAAAATTTTGGTTGGCACAACTGCTCCTATGTCTCAAATTATGTGACTCTATTTCAGCCCAGGCTCTGGAACTACTATCCCAACTCTTTTCTGACCCAGAAAGGCAGGAGTTCCCAGAGGTTGGCTACTCTATCTCCACTCAAAGGTCCAGTATTATGTCTAAGGGGTTATTGGATTGTTGGACTGTTTTTCTAGTGCTATGCCTCACAAGGTCCCTAGCTATGTGCTTCCCTTCACTGATTTTCAGTTGAAATCATTTAGCCAATGTGACATCTATCTTTCAGAAAGGAATATTTATTCAAATGGTAGAGTTAGAAGGATTAATACAAAATATTTGCTGGAAAGCCTACGACACTCTTCCACCAAAACCTAGTGCAAAGGAGAGTAGGCTCAAAGGATGGCATGTGGCAAAGGCATAATTTACAGCTCTTTGGTTGCTAGAAGTCCTTTTCTCTTCTTAGACATTATATAGATATTCTGAGAGGATCTTGGAATCTACTTTCCTGATCTTGTCCAATATTGCCTTGGCTCCCAACACAGACACTGCTGTGAACTATTCCAGGGATACAGCTACTTTTAGGATACTGATGGGAGGACTAAAAATTCACCAGAACATTCCAAACTCACAAAGTCTCACTCTAGCCAACAGGAAGAAGAGATATTCTACTCCCTTCAAGATTTTCCCATAGGAGAAGCTCTTTCTCCTTTTTTTTTATTTTAAACCCATTCCTTCCATCTCTTCAAGTCAATATTAAATAGTGGTTCCAAGACAGAAGAGCATTAAGGACTAGGCAATTGGGGTTAAATGACTTGCCCACAACCACAAAATGTTTTAGGTCAGATTTGAAACCAGGACCTCCATTCTCCAGGACTGACTTTCTATCCACTGAGCCACCTAGCTGGCTCCCCTCACTCCTTTCTGCTACCATACATTTGAATCTTTCAGTCCCAACTATCTGAATGGTTTTATACACACCCCAGAAAGTGAATGAATTTCCTCAGTCAAACCAAAATGTCTCCTTTTAACCATTAGGGAGGTGGTGTTTCCAGTTGTGTCAAACTCTTCATGACCACATGGAAAATAACACTCTTTAGGGAGGTACCGAGATCTTATTTCCAATTAATGAAAAATTCAGATGCATTCTCATTTCATAAATGTATCTGGAATTCAATTGCTTTGTCTCTTTCCATTAGGACCCTATCCTTGGGTAGGATTAATGGTACCAGGAACAATCCCACTTCTTCCTAGTATTTCGCAGAGAACTTAACCCTCCTCCTCCCATCCCTGACAAAATTTACAGCATCCTAAGCAGAAGGGACCCCTAGTCCAAAGGGTCCTATGCCTCTGTCCTATGGCTAGGACTGCCACCTCCTCTTTTCTTAATCCTGATGAGGCTAAACCCTTGCCTAATTAAGTCAAAACCTCTTCCATCCCTGCTGTTGGTGCTACCTTGCTAGTAGCAGCTAACTGGAATAATTTATAAAAGCATTGAATTTGGAATCAGAAAGACTCGATTTTGAATTCTTTTTCTGATATTTCCTGCCACTGTGAAGTTGAGGAAGTCTCTTAATAGATCTCACCCTGAGTTTCCTCATCTGTAAAATGAATATAATAGCACCTGTCTTCTCGGCAATGGTGAAGGTTAAGTGACATAAAATATATAAAGTACTTTGCAAACCTTAACGTGCTTTATAAATGCAATCCTTAATAATTTTATTATTGTGATTATTATTATTACTAGTGACAGCTAAGATGTGTAGTGAGGAATGCTGGGCTTTTAGTCAGGAAGACTTGAATTTGAATCTAGCTTCACATATATGATAACTGTTTCAACCTGAGCAAGTCACTTGAACTCTGGTCACTGCAGTTTCCCCAGTTGAAAAATGGGAATAATAATGGCACTAACCTTACAGGTTTGTGATAAGGATTAAATGAGATACACCTTAAGCACTTAGCACAGTGCCTCGTACACACTAGGTGCTTAATTAATGCTGGATTTTTTAAAGCACCACTACCATTTTTCATTCCCATTTATCTGAGTTATGGTTCTCTCAAATCCTCATTGAGTTCACTGTCCCTTCAACTATTTTCAATCAATTCCTATTTTATTCTGTATAAACGTCCTTGTATCCTTGGGTTTCCCTTCTGCAATCTTAAGAAGGCAGATAGATGATTCAATGAATAGAGAGCCAGGCCTGGTGTTTGTAAGACCTGAGTTCAAATCTGGTCTTCAACACTTCCCAGCTGTGTGATCCTGAGAAAATCACTTAATCTCTGTTTGCTTTGGAGTTACCCAGATAGCTCAGTGGATAGAGTGCTAGGTCTTTAGTTGGGAAGAGTTCAACTCTGGCTTTAGATACTTACTGGTTCTGTGACCCTGAGTAAGTCACTTAACTACTCTTTACTCAATCAACTGGAGAAGGAAATGGCAAACCACTCCAGTATCTCTGCTAAGAAAAGCCTTGAACAGTATGGTGCACCAGTTCACAGAGTCACATCCACCTAAACAACAAACAATCTTATCATATTTCGGAAGTCACCAAGACCTGAATCTCCCCAGGGGTATATCCTATTCATCCCTTCATGACTCAGTATCCTCCCAGGTCATCCATTGCCTTTGTTCTGACTTCACCTTCCTCCCTCCCCATTTTGAGAAGAGAGAAAAATGAAGCCACAGTTAACAACTTCAACTCTAGTTGAGCAATTCAAAACTGCCATTGTGCTGGCATCCCTAACTCCCTTGTCTCATGATGACTTGTCCCCTTCTATAGGTCAGCCTT
>NC_058130.1:39996933-40086097 GCF_016433145.1 Gracilinanus agilis | reverse complement strand
TTATGTTATGTTATGTTATGTTATGTTATGTTATGTTATATTATATTGTATTGTATTGTATTATATTGTATATATTGTATATAATAGTATTAATAATAAAATAAAACATTATATTAAATATAAATATATATAATATAATATATTATATTAAATTTATATAGCAATTACGAAAAGCTTTCCTATTTTAACCTGAATTCAAAAGAAAAATGGGAATTATATGTGAATTTATCCCAGTGTAATTACAATCTGTTTATGACCAAGTAGATGATTCTAGTGATAAATATGAGGCACACAGAGATTATTGACTTACTTGGGGTTATATAGCTATTCAGGATTAGAGACTGGTTTGAATCTTAGCTTTTATTTTTTTCCAAAGCCAGCACTCTAAACTAAAAAGAGTGACTTGCCCAAAGCCACACAGGCGAAGTCAGGATTTTACCACTTATTACATATGTGACCATGACAATAAACTTTTTTTTTAGTGCTTACTGTGTGCCTGGCAGTTTATCTCATTTGATCCTCCCAAACCTGGCCTGGGTTGCTATTATTTACTCCATTTTACAATTGAAGAAAATGAGGCAGACTTAAGTTAAGTGACGTGCCAGAGCCACACAGCGAATAAATGTGAGATTTAAACTCTGATCTTCCTGCCTCCTGTGCTCTATCTGCTAGGACTCCTGCCTACCTTGTTTCCTCATCTATAAAATGAAGATAATGTCTGTTGTAGCTTCCTGTCTGGATTGTACTGTGGCTTAAATATCGTATTAAAAATGGTAAATGAATATTTTTCTTAATCTGCTTTCAGATTATTAAAATGTGATTATACATGATATTTATTTATTTTGTTATATTTATATATTCATGCTCATATACGTAAAACATAATGATAAAATGTTTTGTTTCATATACATGAAACACAATGATAAAATAATAAATTATACCCTAATTAGTAGCTTTTAAAATAAAATAGTGATATCTTCCAGATATCACAACTCTTGCACGGATTGTATTATTTTGCTAATGATAATAGCTATGTAAGATTAAAAATGAATAACTAAATACTCCAAGTATTATATTTTATAAAGTTTATTAATAATAACTTAAAGCAAAAGGAAAGAAGCAGCCACAGTAAAGAAAATAAAGTTCTTAGACTGCACATGCAGGAGAAGAGAAGAGAGGGTGGGGAATACACATACCTTAAAACAAATGTGAGGACGCAATGTAGAAGAAGGAAAAGGATGCTGGGTAATGTAGTTCGGGGGTAAATTTTCTATTTACTCAAAGCATAATAACTAATATCTATATAGAGCTTTCTATGTGCCAGAAGTATGTGCTAAACACTTTACAGTTATTAGCTTATTTGATTCTCACAATAACCCTGTAGGTGCTATTATTTTCCTAATTTTTACAGATGAGGAAACTGAGGCAGAGATCAAATAACTTGCCTAAAAATCACAAAGTGATATCACTTTATCTACCATCTAGCAAAAAGGGAACAAATGCTGTGCCTGATCACTGGGGAAGGGACAAACAGTGGTAGACAATGTCCTGGACTCAGTATAAGAAATGACATCCATAGAAAATTCAGAAAAATACGGGTAGAGTTGGACAACATTACGTGGAGAGGAGTAGCCAAAAGAACAATATGTAGAAGGCCACAAACATGTAAATGAAAATATCATTAGAGAGCATCAAAATTCAAATAAAAACAAATGGACAATATTTCTATTAACTTTCTTGAAATTCCATTTCTTCAATGAAAGATACATGGGGTTAAATGGTTTACTCCCAGGCTCAGAGCAGTTATGAAATTTGAACCCAAGTCTTCCTAATTCTAAGCCCCATAATAGTCCATCCATTACCCCCTTTGCATCTATTTGGTTATAATTAAAGCAAACATCATTCTTTTAATTTGTTAATTTATGTATATAAGAAAAAAAGTATGACACATTTAATTATGTGCCTAATTACTAATGTTTTGCATGATAATTCAACATAAATAATAAAAACAATTTGCATTGATTATTGAAATAAGTTATCACTTTTCACAAAGTGAAATTTTAAGTTTTCCTTTTCTCATTTTAAATTCAGCAGTCCCTCAATGTGTCAGTGGTAAATTACTACCAATATTAGAAGTTCTCTTCATCTCACAGACATTTTTATCCTTATCTCATACACACAAACTCTCTATAATAAAAGTCAGTAGGCCTATTCCTGAATGTCCAACAAACAAAATCTGGTGTGCTGATATCTCCATGTCATGGCCCAAAATGAAGTTCTTGCTCTTGTCCCCCAACCCAAACCATGCCCTTGGCCAGTGGGGTCAAACTCAAATGGAAAAGAGAAGACTAAACCATCCAAAAGGATCCCCGCTGGCATATATTGACTTAGAAAACTAGATATTAACATTATCTATATTTTATTGTAATTTTATTTATTTTGTTAGATATTTCCCAAACACATTTTTTAACCTTTACCTCCCATCTTAGAATTAATACTGTGTATCAGTTTCAAGGCAAAAGAGCAGTAAAGGCTGGGCAATGGGGATTAAGTGACTTCCCTGAGGTCACATAGCTAGGATGTATCTGATACCATATTTGAACCAAGAACTTCCCATTTCTAGACCTGGTTCTTAATCCATCACCTAGCTGCCCCATCCCTCCCAATCACATTTTAATCTGATTCCAATTGTAGATAGGAGTGTTGTGGCCCTGCTCAACACCTCTCCCCTAGGTCCTTCTTTTGTTTTGCTCCAATCCAAAGGACCAGTGGGCATCAGGTCAAGTAGTTTTTGCTTTCACGTGTATGTAATAGAAAGTTCAAAATGGCGGTATGAGCCCATGGATGATCCATTGAGATGATGGCAGCCCAATCATCACATTGGAGTAAGGAAATAATGACATTCTCAAGAGAAAGTTAAGACACTGGGAAGTGGAAAGAGAAGGCACAGGAAAAATACATCTTAATTAATTTTTGTTTTCCATTTTCATATTTGACAGACATTTTAATGAAGCACCCACTGGGGATTATTCTGCGATAATGATAAATGATGGATGCTTTCTTTCCTTCTTTTCTAAATGTTTCAAAGTTTAGATAATGCAAAAGTCGAAGTACATGATGAAACCAGTTCCAGCAGGCTCAGCGTTGATTGTTAAATTTTCAGTGTAAGCCATCTACCTCAGAAATCAGCAGTCTACAGATTAGGGCTTGATTGATTGAGTTCTTGATTTTTACTCTTATGAAAGTGATAGAGAAAATGTTTATAATGAAGATTAAACTTTAAAATAGATTGTAGGTATATTTTCCTCCTAGAGAGCCAGCTTATTGTTAAATATTAATTAGCAGATTCCTGGTCCATCCCTTCCCCTTTAGAAGTTTAAAATCTAGTAAAGAGAGTTGAAATAAATAATTAACTTTCTTTTAAGGGAATACATTGCAAATTGATATGTGTAAGTGGAACATTGCCTTCGAGACCTGTCTTAAGGTCTCACTCCTCTAAAAAAGCATCTGTGGTAGAACATTGTCCCTTTCACTGTTTCCTCAAAACACTGCAATTTCTTAAATGGAGCATTCATCCATACTTCTATGAGGATTAAGGGATGTGGGGATACACCTAAGTGGTTGTCATTTAAAGTAAAATAAGTTTGAGTCCTAAGTAGGCTGAGACACCATATTCTTTTCTGTAGATATCTCACATCATTTGGGTATTTCGCCTAGCAGTACTACCTGCTAGACTGTTTTTTAAATAATAGATAATTTTAGATAATTTTCTAAATGTTTCTTTTAACATGTCTTTTAGCTGTCTTTTCTATTTATATTAAAGTTGATTCCTTCACACCAGAGCGAACACTCCTATATCAAGGAAATATTGCTAAAATTCCAAAATATCTGATAAAGAAAACTTGTATGATGATGGGTGAATTATTCCGCTGGATTAGACCTCCACCTCTCTGCTGTGAGAGACTAGATATGCTTTGTCAGCATTTCTAAAGGAACTATTTTTTTCACATTTCTTTGAGTTTAGTTTTTACTGATCTTTTCTTTGAAATTGTCATTTCTTGGTACTGCTTATGTCATTCTAAATTGATTCACAAACATTCCCCGTGTTTCTCTGAATTATTCATTTTTGTTTTTTTACTGTCCAGTAATATTCCATTATATTTATATTCCATAATTCCATAATTAGTCATTCCAAGTTCCTTGCTACAAGACACTTATTTCCTTTGATGAGCTTTCTAGGGTTTATCTTCTATGTTAATTCAAAATGCAACAGTTTTGTAAAACTATTTGCAGAATCCTGATACATCTGCGCGTGCGCACACACACACACACACACAACTGAAGAAAACAACCACTTCAGTCATTGCCACTCTTCAAGCATTTCAGATCCCCTTGACCACTATAGCACCTCCAGCATTGATTGTTTCTGGCTTTCATTTTTTGCCCAAAATACATAACCTATAAGTGACAGAAAGGGAAAGAGACAGACAAACAGAGATCAGAGCATATGGCTCAGTGGATACACTGGAACTTGAGTCAGGAAGACAAATTCAAATCTGGCCTCACATATTTATTAGCCGTATGACCCTAAGCAAGTCACTTAACTTCTATTTTTCTGAGTTTCCTCATTTACAAAATATGAACAATAATGCCCTTCCTTCTCAGGATTTTTGAGAATGAGATACCAGAAATAAGAAAATTTTTGTAAAACATATTAGCATGGTGCCTGGCACATAGTAGGCACTATATATAAAAGATTGCCTGCTCTCCAAAAAATAGATGGATCAGAAAAGTTTCTTATGACCTTTGAAACATAATGTATAGCAAGTCCAAATATAATGTGTATATTTATAATATCCATACTATATTATTACATGTGATTAATATAGCAATACATATTAATTAAATTCATTTTATTTTTATTTCATAATATTTGATTATAATAGACATATTAATAGTACCATTTATTTTAAATTAATTTGTCATCATTTAAATAACTAACATATTAAATATTTCCAAAATTATTTAATAGCTTTCTCACTGGGAAAACAAATTGCCCATATTTATTAGACATCAATTGGACAGTGGTATGCAAGCTACGTTGGGCAGATTGCTTTGCTGCTGAAGTATGAATTCTGGGTTGGGCTAGGGGAGATCGGCTGACTTCTGGACTTTCTTCAGAGTGTAGTGTAGGGTCTCGACTGGGCAGGCTGACCCACTGGACTACCTGACTCACTCTGTAATGAGCAACTTCAAACCTTTTCCATTTTCAGCCTTTGATTTTTCAAGTTGGTACTACTCTCTCTGAAATCACCTGAAGTGTTAGAATGTTCTTTTGTACCAGACTATTAACAGTTTTCTGGCACTAGTCCCTTAGTTTAAGATCAGCTCTTTAAGTATAATGATCTATTCTAGTATAAGCACCATTTCTGGGTGGAGGATATTGTTTTTTTTTTAATCTGAAGGCTTTTTTTAAATATATCTTTTATATTTCAAAGTCTCTATCCTTTAGCCCTCTGGACCTTTAACTTTAACTAGCTACCACCTCTTGCACTTGTTTTCTTCTTTAATCTTTTATTTTTATATCTATTCATATTTATATATTTTATACCTTATTATATGTATATATATATATTTCTATTTATATCTAAGAGACTAAAAGGGACAACTGGTTAATATAAGCCTTAAAAACTATCAGATTATCCCACAAATTCAATAACTTCTAGAAAACTCTTCCTAGGTATTAGTGTTCTTATATACAATATTCTTTTGGTTCTGCTCTCTTCACTTTGCATCAGTTCATGTAAGTACAGATTTTTTTCTGAACTGCTTATCATTTTTTTCATAGCAAAATAGAATCCCATTACAATCATATAGCAGAACTTGTTTAGCCATTCCCAAACTGATAGACATTCCCTCCATCTTATTCAAGTTAAACTGTTTAAGATATGATTGACAAAGGTGTCTATAATCATTTAAGAATGCCCTAAATTATTCTTGAATAGAAAAATACAAATTAGAACAACTATGGCATACAATCTCACATCTATCATATTTTTCCCTGCAGCTTAAAAAATTACATTTATTCAGAATCCTGAGTTGCTTTTTTAAATTATCATTAGGGACATTTAAAAACAATATAGCACTCAGTACAATGAAATACTACTTTTCATTACTATTGAAATGCAAGGCAGGTTTCTCATAATTTACTTTTTAAAAGAATTTAGCATGATCTAAATCCATATATACATTTTTAGATCTTTCAATGTCCACAGCAGATACTGATATAGAAACCTTTTTTAAAGTCATTGCAAAGCCCTCCATATTTGTAGGCATGTGCATTTTGTCTCTGTAAAGATTCTGATTTTTCAGGTGTCAAACCATCAATGTACCTTCTCATGGCCATCAGGGATGCATCTCTGCATTCACTGGTAATATCTGCACCTGAATAGCCTTCCATATTTTCTACTCTACTTGCAAGATCAACGTCATCAACTAATTCCAATTTATATACAATTATTTGCAAAAATTCTCCTTTTTTATAACAGTAATGAGATGTAAATTCTTTTTTATAATTGTCTTAAAGCCTCATCAATATCTACAGGAAAGTGAGTAGCTGTAAGAATTTTATGATATTATGACAGAAAATGAAAATGACTAAAGTTAGGGAGGATGTAGGAAAATTGGGATATTAATGTGCTATTGTTATAGTTGTGAACAGATCTAACTGTTCTGGAGAGCAATTTGAAACTGTGCCTGAATGCCACTAGCAGGTATGTATCCCAAAGAGACCCCAAAAAAGAAAAGGATATATTGAAACAAAATATTTATAACTATACTTTTTGTGATAGCAAAGAACTGGAAATTGAGGAGATGTCCACAAATTTGGGCAATGGTTGAACAACTTCTCCTTTATAATTATAACAGAATACTATTATGCTATAAAAAATGACAAGCAAGATGCTTTCAGAAAAACCTACAAAGACTTACATGAACTAATGCAAAGTGAAGTGAGCAGAACCAGAACACTGTATAGAATAATAGCAATGTTGTTTGATGAGCAACCATGAATCACCTAGCTATTCTCAGCAACACAGTGATCCAAGACAATCCCAGAGACTCCTGATGAAGAAGTCATTCACCTCCAAAGAAAGAACCGATGTTGTCTGAATGCAGACCAAAACACATTACATTTTACTTTCTTTTTTTATTAGAAATCTCTTTCATGAAATGACTAATATGGAAAAAATGTTTCACACGATTGTACATATAAAATCTGTCAGATTGTTTACCATCTCAAGAAGAGATGAGGGGGAGGAGAGAATTTGTAACAAAAAAATTTTACCTGTAATTAGGTAAAAAAATAAAAATATATATATTTAAAAAGAATGTGATTAAATTCACTTATTTCAATCATTATAAGTCAAATGAGCTCTTCCTGGGAATCAATTATAACAGCCATCAAAAATAATTTAAATCTAAAATGGTCAAAATCTCTGATTTGCCAAAGTTTTTCTTATATTATTAATTTGACTACAAAATTGGGCTTTTCTTCAGTCAGTGGAAAAAATAGTGGACTAAGAATTTGGAGACCAGAGCTCTGATGCCATCTATGCCAGGAACCACTATATTAAAAGATTTTGACTGGGACAATTCCCTTAAAGTTCTTTCTCCCTCCAAGAGAATACAGTACTATATATTGTCTCTGAAGTACTGATCAGCACAGATTATGGATATCAGAAATTTCTCAGGCAGTGTAGTATAGTTTAGAAATCACTGGAAACCTGGGTTCAAGTCCCACCTTCAGCCCTTACTAATGTGTGACCTAGAAAAAGTCATATAATCATAGGTCTAGTAGAGCTGAGAAGGACCATAGAAAGTGTGTAGTTTTAACTCTCTAATTTTATAGGTGAAGAAGGAAACTGAAGCCATGGAGAAATGGAGTACATGAGTTGTCTGTGGCTATTATCACTCTCAAAACCTCAGGTTCCACATTGATGAAAGGAAAATAAAAATAATGTTGCTAATAAACATTTTAAGTCATTAAAATATTCCTTAACTTCTTTCAAATCCTAGCTAAAACTTTAGCTTCTAGAGGAAGCCTTTCCCATCACTCTTAATTCTTAATTAATTCTTAGTTGATTATTTCCTATTCATCCTGTAGGTAGCCTGTTTTTTCTCATTTTACATATTGTCTCCCCCATTCAATTGTGCACTCCTCAAGGGCAGGGTCTGTCTTTTATCTTCCTTTGAATCCCCAGCATTTAGCACTTAGCACATAGTAGGTGCTTTCTTATAGGTTAAGAGTAACAGCAGATTCCAACCCATTGGCAGTTTAGGAGGATATCTACCCCCTAAGCACCTGAAGACCTCCCCCAGAGGAATGGGAGGATGAGAACAATTTGTTCCAACAGCCACAAAGGCAGCTGAAGCTGGTGCTATTGGATCCTTAGAGCTTAGTGAGACAATGAAGACACCAAGGTCATCCACTGCATCCCTGGCCAGTGCCAGACATCCAGACTTGTCTTGCCACCAGGCTTGGATCATTCTGGAAGAGAGAGTAAGACTGATGACTTTGTGAAACTTTGCCTCACTGAAATCCAAAATTTTCCATGTCTCTGTTCCTCTTTGAAAAAGAACAACAATATGTTTATTAACCAGTTCACCAATGAGTAATAAGAATGAAATTTGACATCATTATCGTCATCATTTTCATCATATCTTTCTTAAAGAACAGAGTTTCCATAATGGAGAGATAGACTAGCAGATTGACAGATAGACAGACTGCCTGATAGATTGATAGGGGATGTTATTAAGCTATACATATGCCACATTCTGCTAAATATCAGTGATCCAAAAAAGCAAGCAATACAGACAAGGGTGTGCTGGAGCCAATCCATACTTGCTCAATAGAGTCCATTGTTAAATTTTCTGTGTAAGCATTTATACTTCATTCATCAGTAAAACTAAAAAAAATCAATGTTTGATTTATTGTTCTGTCAATTTCCTGTAATTAAAGTGATAGAAATTATGTTAATAATATATTAAGCTTAAAAGTATATCTTGTACTTCCTAGTTGTGTGACCCTGGGCCACTGCCTAGCTCTTGGCATTCTTTTGCCCTGGAATTGATATCTGCTATTCATTCTGTTAACCTTGAAAAACACAGAACTGCTAAAGTAGTCAGAAAAAACAAGTCTTAAGTCAGGAAAGAGAGAGTGTTCAATATTTCGGCCGCCACACAGAGTCAAGTGCCTAAAAACCGCTCAGAGCCCAAAGCTCTGGCATTCTGGGAACAGTGTCTCTGAGAGCATCACCGCGCGAGATGATTCTCCAAAGAACAATAAAATTTGGGGAACTCCTCTATACCATTTGGGCATGTGAGGGCATGGAAGGATGATTGAGTGACATTACCATGGCTACAAGGAAATGAAAGGTCCAAACTACACTAACAGCATACAAACAGGCTTGGGAAAGAGACCCTAGTATCAGGGAGTGACCTCCTCATGAAAGATGCTAAGACGATGGTACCTGCACAGGTGCTGCTCTTCTTGGGAAGGGATCTGACACAACAGGGGAAGCTTCCAAGACTAAAAGGGTTCTTAGCATTTGCTTAGGTCTTCTGGCATTATCAAGCACTTTAAGGTCTTTTGTTCAGTCTGAAACTGGTGAGTCTGAGAATTCCCTTGAGGTGAATTCTCAGGGGACAGGGGCAGAATTGGGGTCTCCAGATTTCAGGTTGACAATTTTAAGACAGAAGGTAATAATTTTAGAGGGTATCTCATATACATTTTCTCCAAGGGATCAGGGTGTTAAATGTGATCAGTATATACTCATTAATAACAGTTAGCATTTATATAGTGCTATTTTGAAATGTGCCAGGGACAGTGCTAAGTGACATTATATATATATACACACACATATATATATATATATTTCTTTTCGTCTTCACAATAACCTTGAGAAGTGCTTTGCTATCACCATTTAACAGATGAGGAAACTGAGGTAAATAGGGTAAATAAAAATTGACTATAGCCCAAGGTCATTGAGCTAATAATTGTCTATGGCTAGATTTGAATTCATATCTCCCTGATTCTGCCCACAGCTCTCTATCCACTTCTACACCATTATATCTGCTCTAATATAGCACCAACGTTCAACCAAAGTATATTCTAATGGTGGAAGAAATAGGGAAAAAAGGGGCAGAGAAACAAGGAGAAATCTAGAGATTGAATGCAAGTACCATTAATGTGAGCATGTCCAGCTCCATTCAAGAAATAATCCTATTCTTACACCTCATTCCTTGACTATTCCATGAACACAACATTCTACCTCTCAACTCTGAGAATTCTTTCTGTGTATCCTTTATACCTGAAACTCTGTCCCTTCTCCACTCTGACAATAGATCTTCCTGGATTCCTTTAATCCTAGCTTCTTTTAAAATCCATTCTTCTCCAGAAAGTCTTTCCCATCCCCTCTTAACACCAATTTCTTCCCTCCATGAATTGTTTCCCATTCATCTTGTAGATAAGCTCACTTTATATATATTTATATATGTACATATAGTATGTTATCCCAACTCCCAATTAGATCAAAAGCTTCTTGAGGTCAGTGGAATATCTTCGAAATCTTTTTGTATCCCCAGCAGTTAGCATAGTGCCTGATATATAGCAGAAGCTCAATACACGTTTATTGTTTAATTGATTGAATAAAATGATAGTCTAGACTAGGAAGTCACCATCTGAAAAGAAGGCTTCAAGGTAAAGGTTTCTCCAGGGTGGAAAGATGGCTAGTAAAGAAACAGAGAAATCCAGAGAATTAAGGAGGTTGGATGTAAGAATCCTGCATGCAAATATCTGTCTATTTCTCAGATATTATTTAAAGAATGAACACTATAAATTTAAGAGAGAGGAGAGACAGAGGGAGAGAGACAGATGAGATGGAGAGACACAGAGGGAGAGGGAGAGGGAGAGGGAGAGGAAGTGAGAGAGATAGAGAGAGACAGAGAGACAGAGGGAGAGAGACAGATGAGATGGAGAGATACAAAGGGAGAGGGAGAGGGAGCGAGAGAGATAGAGAGAGACAGAGAGAGACAGAGAGAGACAGAGGGAGAGAGACAGATGAAATGGAGAGATACAGAGAGACAGACAGAGAGAGAAAGAGAGAGAGAGAGAGAGAGAGAGAGAGAGAGAGAGAGAGAGAGAGAGCATGTCTGTTTGCCTATATCCATTATTTCAATGCCAAATGGAACTGCCTGCCAAGGGCAAATGGACCCTAATTACTTTCTAGCCCGAGTCAATCCCAGAGCACTGTACTCTTACTACTCTTCACTGCAGTCTTTACTGTTTTAAAGAGGAAATGTTTTGTCTAAGTTGTCCTCACTGCAGGCTGGCAAACAACACTTCTAATAAGGTCACTGAGCTACTCTCCAAAATCTCCATGGAGCCTTCTGGCTCTCATTCTTGGAGGGCTACAATCAGTTTCTTCCATCAGAAAGAAAAAGGGGGGGGTGTCAAAAAGTGCCATTAAGAGCAAAATTTCCTTCTATTTGTGTCTGTTCTTTGCCTTGCCTTCAATACACTGGCCTCTGAGCCTGACTTTTGTGAGTGTGTGTGTGTGTGTGTGTGTTTATGTATGTTTGTGTGTCCATATGAGTTCCCTACATGGTGAGTGTGTACATTGCAATGATAATTTAAACTGTATGCACTTGCCAGTGCCCTTAAGAAATTGTTATTGGAGCTAATTAAAGTCCTTGTTTGCATTCTCTCCTATACCCTCTCCTGGGTAAAGTTCTATCTTCTTTTTGCAGGCCCAAGAGGAGGGCCAAGTAATTTCTTTGTTGTACTTTTCTCCCTAATTTTGAGTTTTTACCATGGGGAAGTTACATTAGCATAATGCTTCCAAACTCTCTTCTCCACTTGGCTGTAGAAATGAAGATTGTTTTTTTTTTATTTCAATTGCATTGACGATTTTTTTTATAAGGCAGAGATATCTGATTATCTTGCTCAAACTATTTTTATCATGGGACAGATTCTCTGTTGGAAGGGAAAGGAACAGAGTTTGTTGAGATTGATGACTTAACAGAGGCAAAATATTCATTACCCAAAGATTTTAGCAGAAATCACGGGGTCCTAAGTAATAGATTTAGATTTTCAAAGGATGCAAGAGGTCTTTTGGTCTATTCAGGAAATTTCAATGATATATCATCTTTTCTTTTAAGCAAATGAGACTGTGACTATTCTGAACTCCACCAAAAGAGAGAGTTTTTTTGAATTTCCTTTTTGTTGTTTATGTTTCAGAAAAATGAAGAGCTGAGTATTTTCTGCTAGGATGAAAAACTGTAGTTCCAACCAATTGATAAGGCTTCTATTGTGGCTAGAAGATGCAGTTACCCCTCAAGCATCAATTGCTGTTTGGAAATCATTCAAGGTTCTCCTATCACGTTTTCAGACTCTGTTCCTGTATACTGTATTATGCAGTTGTTCTCATTACAACTGCTACTCATTTTTTTCCCTAGGAATTGGAGATAAGCTTTGAAATTACAGTTTAGTTATGTTTCTAATTGTTGCACAACAACATTGCTAGTAAATTACAACCCAATAAAATAGGATCGCCTCAGAAATTTTCACGCAGTTAGGAGTTATGAGCAATGTTCATTAAAAGATTTAACCAGGGGAGAAAAATGATGCACTAATGCCATTTTCTGCTCTTGAGAAAAATCCAAGAACACTTTGTAGAGCTCTTTGTAAATTAAAATGGGCTTTGACAGCAGATTGTGTTATATATTTCGTGATTTATTTCCGTCTTTTCAGAGGAGCTGAGAAGGGGTGGGGAGTAGAGTCTAAACAAGTGATTTTATTCCTATAGGGAAGCCTCAAAGCAGAATCTCGGAGATGCCTGAGGTTTGGCTAATATATATTAGAGGCAGGGCTTGAACTTCATTCCTGACCCTCAAGTCAATACTTCTCAATTGGAAGTTTAACCTTAGAAAATTATAGCGTTAGCTAGACAAAAGAAAGACCTTAGGAAATTTGAAAAACAAGAAAATTATATAAAGAACACAGAAAAAGGTTATTTCTGATTATATCACTTGTTGAACTTAAAAAAATTAAAATAATATTTCAATAGATAGCCTATAATAATGTGAAAGTAGTATTTCACAAGATTATAGAATTTGATTTAGATAGAACTTCTGTAGCTATGTAGTTGAATCAATACTTTAAAGGAATCCCCACATATCAGGCAAATGGTTATCAGGTATCTCCTTGAAGATTTCAAAAAAGGGAGAACCTATAATTTTTTAAGGCAGCTATTCCAGTTTTGAGCAGCTCTCAATCTTATAAATTTTTTTTTCTGGACATCCCCATGTGTTTTTCTTGACACGTTTGGCCTCTTTACCATTTCAGTTCATTACTCCTGGTTCAGCTCTTAGGGACAAACTGACTAAATTTAACCCCTATTTTTACCCCCTTTTAAACCCCTAAATTTAACCCCTCTTTACCATTTCAATTCATTACTCCTAGTTCAGTTTTAAGGGACAAACCCCTACCCTCTGTGACACACCTTCAAATACTTGAAGACATCAAGTCTTCTCCAAGGCTTCTTCTTTCTAGGCTAAGCATGCCAAGTTGCTGCAACTAATTCTTACATACTATGGTCTCACGTGCTATTCCCTCTCTTTAATGACCTTCCCTAGACACTCTCCAGCTTTTCAATATAGTTCTGTGCCTGGCCTGACTCAGGCAAAATCCCTGATAGTTTAGATTTGATACTGGAATGAAATAAGATGCTTGCAGATCATTCAACACTTGGCAAAAGGAATTTAGGAATCCATAGCAGAAGGATAGTAAACAAGACCAAACATTGCATTTGACTTTATTCAGTTAAGCAAAACTCACTAGACTGTGTTATCCATTGTTATCCATAAAGTAAGCATCAGAGAGCAAGCCTGGAGCTCTTTCTGGCTGCTTTGTACTCTGAGACCACAAAGGGACATCAACAACATGAGCCTTTGGTTTTCTGAACCAAAAGGCTCAGAATAATTTCAATGCCTTTTATGGAAAATTTTGCCTGATTTATACAGTGGCAGTAGAGAGAATATTATTGTATAATTAAATTTAATTATATATATTTTATTTATTATATATATAATTATATGTATAATTATATAATTAAATATAATTAAATAATATATACTAATATAATATATTATAATATAAAAGTATCTTTCTAAAACCATAGTGTCCACAACTAATAAAATACATCTGATAATGATTGCAGATTATACATAAATATCACTTCCTTATTCTTCAATTTCTGCCCCCTTGATGTCCCTGCTTAATTTGCCTCCTGGTATTAATGAAAATTTCTTTGAGATTTCTTTTCCTTTGGACATTTTTGAGAGAAAAACCTGCTTCTCAATATCTCACATAATCCTAGAGATCACACAGATGGTTTCATTTTTTGCCTTTGCATCCATCCTCAACAGTTAGCAAACTACCTGGCACATAGTAGTTGCTTAATGAATCCTTGGAGAATAAATGAATGAATAATGATACTACATCAATACATATAAGCTAGTTCTATCAATTTATAAATATGTCCTCACAAATTTCATGCAGAACACAACATTGTTATTTTACAATTTCATTCTCTCTTTTTCTAATCACTTTTTGGCTGCCTTTAATCTAGTCTAGGTCCTAATTTCCCCTTATTCATTATGTCTCTTGAAGAACTTTAATGAATCTGTGATTTCAGCAGTATTACTCACTCTAGTAGATTCCAGTCCTGTAAATTCTATTACCCCATGCAATTCTTCTTCATGTTTTCCTGCAGATCTTCCATAGAATATCCATGATGCATTGGAAGATTTCTATCATTCTTTATTTTTGACATGTCAAAGATACTGCTTTACCACTTTCAATGTTCATCTATTATCATTCATTCTGATTGCAAACCCTCACCCCTTGATTCTCCTTTCAGAACACAGAATATCACAAGATCCAATCTATGTTGCATAACTTCAGGTAGGCTTTTGCGGCTGCTCACTGTGATTCTAATTTTATAGACTCCTAATCCATGATCTGGGCTCACCTAAAATGCCAAAATCTGTCTCCTATAATACTCTCATATGAAAGTCCAACTCCATTTGTCCATCTCTTCTCTGTTCTTTGATCATCTTTTGTTCATTCACAACTCTACTATATTGTCTGATCTTTTCCCCAATTATTGAATATTTCCCTATTCCTCTCTATGGCTATCCAAAATACACTGATTATTAAATGAATTTTTAAGATTTAGTCACCATTATAATAGCTAAATTTCAAAGCAAAGTACTAGTTACAAACTAGGTTTCAAAGCAAAGTACTAGCTACCCTGCACTAATTTCTGCTCTGAAGCCAATGTTCCAAAGGCTATTTGAGGATAAAACTCAAAGGAAAATGGAGATTATTCCCCTCCAAGAAAAAAGTTATTTCAAGATTTCTATAAAAGATTATTTTCTTCCTAATAGATTTTTTCAGCCTACTCCTTACTGTGCTACATGAGAAAGTATTCATAAATGGGGAAAGTAAATAGACTAAAGAGAAAATATTCAACCTTATTACAAAATAAACAAGCAAGGAAATGAATACATGAATGAATAATAGTAACTACAAAACTTCTTTTGATCATTCCAATTACTAGGACCTTCCCTCCCAAACTCTTCCATTCTCTTTATTCTGCATATTTTTACATACTTAGAGTTTGCCCTGTTAGAATACAAGATCTTTGAGGGCAGAGATTTTGTTCTTTGTATTTATACCCCAAGTGCCTAGTCTAGTGCTTGGAACATAGTAGGCACTTTAATTTTTTTATTAATTCAAATATATGCCTGCTTATATTTCCATCCTTACAAAACATTTGCTATAATAACAACCCATATATATCAAGGAAATCCCTTATGAATGTATGAAAAGGGAACGGGCTATTTTATCAAGCAGAGGTATCAAATTCAAGTTCCATGAGACAGGAGCAAAACTCCCCAATGGAGCCCTCCCAAAAATTGAAATGTATTTGAGAAATGTTCAACATCACAGATAATGTTAATCATGGGAGAATTATAGGAGATATATATATATATATATAAATAAAATGCTGCCTACTGAGATATGTTTCTATTTTAATTCATTAATACTATTCTATAGAATCCATATCTTTGCAATCATGCAAATCTCTGATGTGGTAGAGAATACAAGATTCCCATGTTTATTGTTTGTCAAAGAGCAAAAAAAGCATATAATTCAATGGAGTTAGACTCTTCTCTTCTAGTATTCTCCAATACATGAATCAACATCATACAAATCTCATTGAAAACATTTTGTTCTTAGGCTCTCTATTCTTTAATTAAAGAATAGAACAGGAGGATATATGCTTACTTAAGATGTTTATCACCTTCTTGAAAGAAGCTCAGTGGAAACTAAATAGAAATAGGATTTCATATTCATGGTAAGGTTCTCAAGAAGCTCCTTTTTTCTAGACAACTTTACTGATTTTATCAAATCAAAGGTCATTGAAGAATCTCCTATATACTATTCATAATTGCTCAATAGAATTTGCTCTTATCTACAAAGAAAAAAAAAACAAGTGGATGAAGAACGCCTATTATGTACATTGTGATGTTCACAATAGACAGCCCATAAAGCTGGTTCATGATATAGATCTTGAAAGACAATGTGAATAGACTTTGATCTAGGTATTTTATAGTTTAAAGGAGGTACTAGCCTGGATTACCCCTGGGAAATTGCACAGAACTTGTAATGGTCCCAAAGTTAATACTAAAACTAAGACCCATATGTTTTCTTTTTTTGCTTGGTTTAATTGTTTTCTTCTTTAGCAAAATCATTCTGATGATGTTACATTATTTAGTGTCATGAAATGCCAATCTCCAAAGAATTAAAGTTCAGGATCACCAAAAGGGTAATGAATAGAAAGGTTCATGGTGGGCATTAGTAGGCATTAGGTAGGTTGCAACATATTATGACCAAAGATGTGTTTCCAAGATAAATTATATTAAGGATACCATCAGAAAGAGGATGCATGATTTAAAAAAAAGAAGGTAAACAATCACGTAGCAAAAGGGAACACTATGTGAATAGATGAAAAGGCCTTCAGTACAGTGGTGGTCTCATTGTGCAGGATTGATGGGTAGCCATGAACAAAATTTGCATGGAATGGGAAGTCATGAATGGCAATTCAATTCACCTGGAGGGGGTTCCTCACACAAATGAGATCACAGAATCACTAAAATATTAAAGGAATAACAAGCCTCACTGGAAGACCAAAAAGTCAATAATATCAAGAGAAATACTAGTAAGTGAAAAAAAATGAAAGAAGGGGAATTAGCACTGCCAGATGTCAAGGAGCTTTATAAAGCTTTATTTATCACAACTACACAATATTGGTTGAAAAATAGAAATGTTGATAAATGCAATAGATTAGATAAACAATGCCTAGTATTAAATACATATAAAAGATAAGTATTTGAGAAACCAAGAAATACTAAACCAAAGAGGTGTTAATGGTGCTTTGACCCAACTTTCTGGAAATACTAGAAGGAGACTGGCAAAAAGTTGATATCCAGTGAGAGGTATCAAATTCTCAGCTGGTAAAACTCCTGAGAGTGGCTTGAACCAGAATTAAATGTAATTGGGAAATGATTAACAAATAAATATACACTATAGTACAGATAATATTGATTTGTGGGTTTTCTAAGTCAATATGCTAGTGTAGAGGTCTATTTTTATTTGAGTTTGAATCCACTTAGACAATTGTCTAACTATATTGGTTGTTATTCTTCATATTCAAAGAGGACCAAAATGATATCACCAGGTAATGTCTTTTGATTTGTATATAAATTGGATTTAGTTGAAGCAGAATTGCAAAAGGTCTTCAGCTTCACTATCCCTTCCAGTCATTCAAGTCTACTGGCAAGAGAAAAGTTGAGATGAATGGTATTGGCTCAGGATGCAGTGGATGCCCTTGGCTGCTTCTAAGTCTAACCAAGCTCTAAGTACTCTACATCACCTGCTTCTGCTGCCTTCATGAACATTGGAACAAATTATGCTCATCCACCCCTTTTGCCAGGGAAGTCTTCATATGTCTGAAGTAGAGACTATCCAATTTTATCAACGGGTGCCTGTTGGTTAACCTCAAGCATCCTTCATCCATCTGCTGAGATGATTTACCAGGATGTGACCATTGCACATACTACAGCTTCTTGGAACCACAGGTGAGAGCTGAATGGTAGGTAGGTACCAAAAGAGGAGAGAAGCCCTGAAAAAATCCCTCACACCATAGGTACTAGTCTTCCCTGAACACTCTTAAGAATCCATCTAACCACAACAGGTTCTAGATGAATAGATGTTCTAAATATAAAAATTCAAATCATAAGAAAAATTATAGGAGAAAGGAAAGTTATATCTTTCATAGCTGATATGAGATAGATTTATAATCAGACAGAGAAGAGAGGTAGTTACAAAAGACAAAAGAGAAAAATTCAATTATAAAGTTAAAAGCCTTTGCAGGAACAAAGCTACCTGAAAAGAAGAAAAGAGGGTTTAGAAGAGAGATTGGATCAAGCATCAATATATCTGAAATCCCAAAGTTACATGGAACTGATGACAATATATAACATTTTCACCATTCCTCAATCAACTAGTGGCCAAAGGTCATAAACAAACATTTCTAACTTGATTCATTTTTTTCTTCACCTGTTTTCTTTTTTTAATCCTTCATTAAGCACCTGTTTATAAAGCTCTAATTTCAGTCCTGAATTTATTCTTAATTTCTAATTTTAAAGATAAGGATCAGGCACTGGTCCTATGATTTCACTGGTATAGGGAAGTTCCAGTTAAAGAAATCCCCCATATCAAAATGGTTTTCCTTTTTTATTTCAAACGAGAATGTTAAATGACTTCCTCAGTATCACATATCGATTATGTTTAAGTAGAATATGAACCTAGATATTCTTGTTTTGAAGACCAACTCTCCCTTTCTTATTAAAAGGTAGGTAGATGGGGGCAGCTAAGTGGTCTTAGCTGCCCCCATCTACCTGGGGGCCTATAAGTGGTCTTTCTCTTCCTCTTTCCCCCCAAGTTTTGAATGATTTTCTCCAAGGGCTTCTAGCTGAGGTCTTCCCTGAAGTACAGGTACTCTCAGTGGACTGAGAGCCAGACGTAGAAATGGGAGATCTTGGGTTCAAATATGACCTCAGACACGTCCTAGCTGTGTGACCCTGGGCAAGTCACTCAACCCTCATTGCCTAGCCCTTACCACTCTTCTGCCCTGGAATCCTAAGTCAGAAGGTAAGGGTCTTAAAAATAATTAAATAAATGAAAGCCCAAATAAATAAACAAATAAACAAACAAACAAATAAATAAATGAATGAATGAATGAATAAATAAATAAATGGATGAGCAAAGAAACAAATAAATAAATGAAGGGATGGCTGGATAAATAAATAAATAAATGAGTGAATGAGTGAATAAAGAAATAAATGAAATAAAAGACAGGTAAGTGACTCAGTGTATGTAGTGGAGTTGGAGACAAGAAGACCAGAATTCAAACCCATCCCCAGACTCTCACTTAGCTATGTGACCATAAGAAAGTTATTTAACCCCTCTAAACCCCAGGTTCCCTCAATTTGTCTGGGAGTGTAAGGATGGTTCTTTTCAAAGGAGGAGTTGGGGGCCTATAAGTGGTCTTTCTCTTCCTCCTTCCCCCCAGGTTTTGAATGATTTTCTCTGAGGGCTTCTAGCTGAGGTCTTCCCTGAAGTACAGGGACTCTAAAGATCCTATTTTGCTCTTTAGATGCTCAAGCTCTCACCTCACCTAGAAGAAGGAGTTGAAGCCAGATAAGTGGCCTGACATGTTTCAGGGTGATCAGACTGAAGGCCAGTTACACTGAGGGTAGAGGGGGAACCAAGAAGATACTGATTACTGTATGTGGCTCTCAGGAGCCCAACTCCCTCACATCTGGGTGCCAGGTATTTCTGAGGAGGGTGGATTTTAAAAAGATGGGGAAGTAGGGTAACATATAGTTCCATCTATTCATGGGACAGACAGAATTGGAGATGGGATCCAGAAGGTCTCAAGTGTGGACAAGAGAGACAGCAGGACAACCAAACCTAGGAAACTCTCATTAAGTGAAAAAAGATTTCTATTTTCTCTAAAGAATCAAAGGATAGAAATAATAATAGCATCTCCCTTAGAGGGTTATTGTAAAGGTCAAATGAAATAATCTATGAAAAGTACTTTGCAAAGCTTAAAGCTTTCTATAAATGTTGGCTATTATTATGATGCCACCACCCACATCCTCTCAGTTTTTCCCTTGAGGAGTTCTGTTTTAAGATATTCTGAGGATGTCCTTGGCTGTTTTGTTATCTCCACAAAATCTGCAGGAATCCTTTAGTGGGCATTTTTGGAGCACTTTTCTAATCATATTTTGCTTTCTCTTTGCAGTTTTACCTAATTTTCATTTTGAATTTCTGGATCCTCTCTTGGGTTAATCAGTCTCAGAAATGGGATTTTATCAAAGGCTTTTTGCTTTATATTTTTGATGTTTTGGTCTTCTTTGTACCCCAAAGAGATAATAGGGAAAAAGATCTGAACAAAAATATTCCTAGCTGCATTCTTTGTGGTGGCAAAAAAATTGGAAAATGAGAGGGTGTCCACCAATTGGAGAATGGCTGAATAAATTGAGGTATCTGATGGTGATGAAATACTATCGCACTGAAAGGAATCATGAACTGGAGGAATTCCATGTGAACTGAAACCACCTCCAGGAACTGATGCAGAGTGAAAGGAGCAGAACCAGGAGAACATTGTACACAGAGACTCATATATTGTAGCACAATTCAATTGTGCTACAACTTTTCTACTAGCAGTAGTGCAATGACCCAGGACAATCCTAAGGGACTTATGAGAAAGAAGCTCTCCACATCCAGAGAAAGAACTGTGGGAGTAGAAACTCAGAAGAAAAATATAGGATCAATCATGTGCTTTGATAGGGATAGGATTAAGGTTTTGATGTTAAAAGATCACTCTACTGCAAATACAAATAACATGGAAATAGGGTTTGAACAATTATAAATGTTTGTAACCCAGTGGAACTGCTTGTCAGCCCAGGGAGGGGAGAGAGAAGAGAAGTGGGAAAAATCATGAATCATGTGATCACGGAAAAATATTCTAAGTAAATAAATTATAACCACCCCCAAAATGAAATATCGAAAAGCTAACATGCCTCTCAAAAACTGTTCAACATTGTTTGAAATCACTAATTGTCAAAGAAATAAAAATTGAAGCAGTTCTTAGGCATCATTAAATTTTCAAAAGTGGCAAAATAAAACAATGTAATAAGTAGGTATTTTAATTCACTGCAAATGGAACTACGGCTTGGTTGAAACAATTGAGAAAATAAATTTGAATTATTCAGCATGGTTGCTTAATTGTTTCTTACCTTTTGATCTAATTATCCCACAAATTTATATCCTAAGTCAATAAAAGAAAAAAGATTTTATCTATCTCTATCCTCCATAATAGCACTATTTTCAATAGCAAAAAGCTAGATTCACGCAATATATCTATTTATTGGGGAAAATCTGAAAGAAAAACATTTTTATTGTTCTTATTTATTTTATAAAATATTTCTCAACTGCCAAAAAGAAATGAACAATATTTTGGGGTTTTTTTGAGTTCCAAATTCTCTCACTTCCACTCACCCCACCTCCCTCTTTGAGATGGCAAACAATTTGGTATCAATTATACATATGAAGTCATGCAAATTATAATAATTCTACAAATTCTATGAATGTCATATTAACAAAGAAAACAGAGACAAAAAATCAAGTGATAAAAATGTAAAAAGTTTTTAAAAAGTATGTTTCCATCTAAATTGAAAGTTCATATTGTGTACAATGTTCCCTTAGTTCTGCTCACATTCTTTTGCATCACTTTTTATGTCTTTCCAGGTTTTTCTGAAACCATACTGCTCATCATTTCTTATAGCACAATAGTATTCCTTCACAATCATATACAACTTGTTTAGATATTGCTCAATTGATGGTCATCCCTTCAATTTCCAATTCTTTTGCACCCAAAAAGAGCTGCTATGAATATTTTTGTACAAATAACTACATTTCCCTTGTAAATTTGGCTTTTCCCTATATGTTTGGAAATGTGGCATTTATTAGAGAAGTATGCCATAAATTTTTCCTTAGGTTTCCCTCTTTCCTTCTAATTTTGGCTGTATTAGTGTTGCTTTTGCAAAACCTTTTTTAATTTCATGCCATCAAAATTATCTATTTTACTTCCTCTAATCTTCTTTATTTCTTGTTTGGTCAAAAATTCTTCCTTTATCCATAGTCTGATAGGTACATTTTCCCCATTCTCCCCTAATTTACTTATGATATCGTCCATTTTATTTAAATCATTTATCTATTTTGACCTTATCTTAGTATATATTTTGAGATATTGGTTTAGTCCTAGTTTCTGCCAAATGACTTTCCAGTTTTCCCAGCAATTTTTGTCAAATAGTGAGTTCTTAACCCCAAAGTTTGGATCTTTGGACTTATCAAAGAACGAATTATTCTGGTCATTTACTAGTATGTGCTGTGTATCTAAACCACTCCCCTCATCTGCCACTCTTATTTCTTACCGTGTACCAGATTATTTTAATGATTTTTTGTCTTTTCAGGTTTTTCTGAAATCATACTACTCTTCATTTTTATAGCACAATAGTATTCCATCACAATCACATATACTTGTTTAGACATCACTCAATCAATGATCATCCCTTCAATTTCCAATTCTTTTGCACCCAAATTCTTTGTAATATAGTTTGGGATCTGGTACGTCTTTACCACATTTCTTCACATTTTTTCATTGATTCAATTGATACTCTTGGTCTTTTGTTCTTCCAGAAGAAATTTGTTATAATTTTTCTAGCTCTATAAAATAACTTTTTAGTAATTCTTTGGTATGGTAATAATGTTTCATTCATATGGGCTTTGGGTGAGTCTCTTCCTCTGTATCATAAATCTCTCTTTCTGACTTCCAATGTTGTCAAAGGCAGGAAGAATGTCTCACTCTGACCTTTTCTTGGCTCTGCCACTCTAAAATTTGTTTGGAGGCATTATTTTTAAATTGTTCAGAGGGAAATGTTGTGAGAACTCAGCTGAGTGCCTTCTCTAATCATCCATCTTGTCTCTACCCCCAGATATCCATGAGATAAAAATGTAATGGAATAACATTATGGTATCAGGATTTATGAGTATGAGGAATTTGGAGGAATAGAAGACATAAACTGACACAGAATGCTGAAAGCATAATCCAAAGAATAAAATGTACAATGACTATGACAATACATATTACATCAATAACCAAAAGCAAAACAAAAAAGATACTTCAGATCAAATACAATGGACAATGCTAATTCTAAGTTATTGATGTTGAAGCAAATTTCTTCTTTAATAGAATCAGAAAGTACCTATCTGAAACCAAAAATCAACAATAGAAAAATTTAAATTTAAATTCTTTAAGTACAGGTACAGTTTTGTTGTTGCTTTTTTTTATCCTCACTGAGAGGGCAGTCCCAGGAACCTAACAGGGGTTTAATAAATATTTATTGGATTGAAATAAATTAGAACATTCCAGTTAAAAATTGAGCACTTAAAAAGTATGCACACTTTCATCAATCTTCTTTTATATATTATTAGAAATTCTCGTACTTGTCATACGGCATGAAAGTAACATTAGAAAGATTGATATTGAAAAAGGAAAGGTCAAAATAACATTATTTGCAGATGGCATGATAGAATTTCTTACAAACCAAAGAATTAGTTCATAAGTCAACAAAATCTCCAAGTAAAAGATTAACCCAGAAAAAATATTCATAATCATATATTCTGACAATAAAGAACAAAAAAATTTTTAAAAAGAAACCTTACTTATAAGAATGAAAGTGGTTACAGATTAGGCAATTAACTTACAAAAAACATCAGATCTTTAAAAGAAGAACTAGAACAACTATAAAGCTTGAATGATAGAACTAAAGGAAGACTTCTGATAATTGGAAGAAATCTAATGTTCATGGATATATCAGATTAATACAATAAAAATGCTAAATATAATATTCATGTTTAATTCTAAATACCAATATATTTTAATACAGTAGAATGAAACTATGCTTGTGTCAGTCAGTCAATAAACATATATTAAGCACTTACTGTATACTAGGTATTCTGCTGAGTGCCTGGGCTACCAAAATGGCAAAAGATCGTCCTCCCCTTGAAGAGCTCACAATCTAATGGAAGAGACAACAAGCAGATGAATATGTGGAAACCAGGTCTATAAAGAATAAATAAGATATATTTTAGAGAATAAAAGTACTAAAACAAAAAAAAACACATTTCATTGATATGTCTGGTTTCTTACATCACCATAGTCACCCAGTTATTCCTCCCAGAAAGCAATCCCATATAATAAATAATATTTTTCTAGGGGAAAAATAGTGCAACTAACTGATAAATTTAAAAAATAAAAAAGACACATACATTGTTTAACACCTTTCGATCCTCCTCTTCCATGAACTTGTAGGTCGAAGGTGTCAGATAAGGGGATCTGAAATTCTTGAACATGAATGTGGTGCATTTGTGGGTAATGGCATGATCAAGAGTATGACTATTTTTTGCATTTAGCTGAGGTATATTAGAGGAGTATGTCATGGGAAGCATGTTGAGGAATAGAGTGGCTAAGGAATTTCAAAGAGAGCAAAAATGTATCCTAAATTCTCCTACTATAAAGGCAGAAATTGGGGAGGAATGAAAAATTGTGTGGGAGATGGGGAATGTATTTTTGTATATTAAACTAGGTGTGGATATTGTGGGTGTGGGTATGGGTCATGTGGAATCCCACAATATCCACACCTAGTTTAATAAAAATCTAGGATACACCAAAAATAAAGTAAAAACAAAAACAAAATAGAAATGATAAAGCTTTATTTGTACCTCCATAAGTGAAATGTTACAAAATAGTTATCAATAAAACCATCTAATAGTGAACAAAAAGTACGAAATAGTTCAAACAGGACAGAATGAAACCATTACATAGAAAGGATTAGTATTTGATAAGTCAATGGAAAATAAAAAATTGGGAAAGGATCTGCTATGTAACAAATGTACTTGAGAACACTTTGGCAATATGGCAGGAAATTGATATAAGCACCACAATTAACTACTGGTAGTCATAGGTTTTACATGTTTGAAATGTTTTTTAATAAGAGATAATAAATAATATATCGCAATTTTGGAAGTTAAATCAGTTTTTTTCTATTAGGTACATATATAACTATTGGAGGAACAAGATAGAATTCCCCAATTATATAAAAATAATAAAACTTATACAATTAATATACAATCAAAAGAAAAAATAACATTCATGAAAGCATATTTATGGCAAATATGAATGTAAAATTTGAAAGCTAAAATGCTAAAAATGAAGACCATACCATGTCACTAGTGTAAATGAATTGTCAAAGACTAAGAATAAGCAATTTTAAAAGGAAAAAGCCCAGCTACTAGAAAATCATTAGGTAAGAGAACTTAACATCAAACATTAGTCACTGAAAATGCAAACCAAATCCAGTTTAAAATATCATTTTACACTTATAAAATTGGCATACCAAAAACGGAGAGAAAAAGAGAGCAATGAACCCCACTAGGAGGACTGTGAAAAAATAGGTAAACATTCATTAGTGGTACAACTTCAAATTGGTAGAATTTTCTTGGCAAGCCATATGGCAGGACCTTGCAAGAGTTATAAAAATAAACATACTCTTTAACCCAATAATTCCATTGTTGGGAATATACACTGGGAATGTTGACAAAAACAAAAACAGGGAGACTTGTTCAACAATTTTTATAGAAATTCTCCGTAATTGCAAAGAAAAAAAAATGGAAAACATATTATCAATAAAAATGTAATAGTGATACAGTAAAATAAGCAGAATGGAGAGAACATTATACATGATAACAGCAATATTGTATGATGATCATCTGTGAAAAACAGCTACTATCAACAATACAATGATCTGGGACAATTCTGAAGGTCTTATGACAAAGAATGCTATCCACCTCCAGAGAGAGAACTGCTGGAGTCAGATGTAGATCAAAGCATACTATCTTTCACATTCATTTATTTATGGATGAGATTTGGTTTTTATGAGTATTCTCTTACAACAATGACCAATAAGGAAGCATATTTACATGATAGTATGTGTATAATGCAGATCAAATTATTTACCATCTCTGAGAGAGGGAAGGGAAGAGTAGAAGGGAAACAATTTGGATTGTATAACTTCAGAAAATGTGTGGAAAAGTATTACATGTAATTGAGAAAATAAAATATTTTTGAATAAAAAAGTAAATTAAATTAAAAGTATTTAAATCATTATGTATGAGTGTTTGGGAATTAAAAAGCACAATTAAAATAGAGATGTATGAGAAACACAAACAAATCTGGAAAACCTGCCTTGACTTAAGACAAGACATTTATTTATTCAAAAATAAATAAATGAATGAATAAACTAATAAACAATTAGATAAACAGAACCAAGTATACATTATGATCATATAAAAATGAATAGTTGTTCTTTTCTCAAAGAAGACCAATGACATCATAGAGCAACATCTTGACTTACAGATGAATTGTTTCTAAGTAAGGCAGAGCTGCACAAAGTTGATAGCTTCACTTTCTCTTCCAGAGACATGGCGGTCCAGTGACAAGATAAAAGTCAGGATGACTGATGTTGGCCTGAAATGCAGTGGATGACCTTGTTTTTTTTGATGTCTGACCAAGCTCTAAGCTCTCCATACTGCCTGCTTCAGTTGACTTCAAAGCCATTGAAATACATTGTTCTCCTCCACCTACTCCATGTGGGAAAGCCTTCATGCCCTTGGAGTAGACACCTCCCTAGCTCATGAACAAGTCTGAGGTCTTTCCTCAACTTGGTTTATTTAGCCCATCTGTGGGGACAGTTTACCATGGTGTAGCCACTGCACATGCTACAGCTTCTTGGAGTCATGGGTAAAGGCTGAGTGCCAGATGGACACCAAAGGTGGATAAGCAGCCCTGAAAGGGCTTGGCAAGGACTCACAGATGAGATGCTAGTCCATCTTTAACTCCACAAATCCAAAACTGAATTCATCATCTTTTTTGCAAGCCCTTCCTTATTATTGAACGTCCCTGTTACTATCAAGATCACTTCCATCTTCCCATTCAAAAAGACTCCAACCTCTAAGTATCATCCTCAACTCTTCACTATCTCATCCCTCCACTTCTAATCAGTTGCTAAAGCTTATTAATTTTACCTTCATAACACTTCTTATATTTGTCCCCTTCTCTACTCAGCTACCATCTTGATTCAACCCTTGTCACCTTACTCCTGGACAATAATTACCTTAAGAGTCAATTGGTTGTTCTCCATGTATCATCTCCACACTCCACTCCATCCTCTGACTAATTCACAACACACACACTGCTCCCCCATTAAATTGAGTCCAGTGGCTCTCTGTTTCCTCTAGGATCTAATATGAAGTATTCAGTTTGGGGTTTTAAGTCCTCCGTAACCCATTTCCTTCCTACCATTCCAATCTGCTTACGCCTTTCCCATCTCCTAATGCAACTCCCTCCTAAACTCAATTTTTGCCTTTCCTGACTTCCTTGAAGACCCATCATCTATAAGAAGCCATTCCCAGTCTTCCTTAATACTAGTACCTTCCTTTTGTTGATTATCTCCAATTTGTCCTGTCTCATTCTTGTTTGCACATTGTGGCTTACATATTAGGTCCTTTATTTGATTGTGAGTTCCTTGAGAATAGGAACTGTTTTTTCTTTCTTTCTTGGACTTACTTTACCTGAAAAAATATTAGGCCATTGTATTTACTCATTTTTTTGAATATTCAAAAATCTTTTCTTTGGAAAAAAGATTTTTGAATATTCAAAAAAATGAGTGAGAAAAGATTTTTGAATATTCAAAAAATGAGTAAATACAATGGCCTAATATTTTTTCAGGTAAAGTAAGTCCAAGAAAAAAGGAAAATCTCAAGAAAAAAAGAAGGAACACTACGGAGTGCATTAAAAGATGGTGATGACTGCTAAAATAAAGAAAACAAAGCAAAAAAAATCAGTTTGGATTTTTTTTTAAAAGACAAGCTACAGATTCAAATGAGAGGTGAGCCCTGCTGTTCATGTGGTGAGCCAACAATAAACACAGCAAAATGGGAGATAACATGTCAAATCTTGATTCGCTTCTCTTTTCACTTCCAAAGAGAATACCGTGGTTAGAACCATAGTTGGCATGGGGCTACCAGTATGCTGATGTCCAAGGGTACTTTCTCCCCCGAGAGACACATTTCTTAGCTATAACTCAGAAACAAGACACATCATGTTCTTTCACCAACCTTTGTCAAGTAGGGCAATGATTTTCTCTTATAAGCTCCCACCCTCAGAATCCCATCACTATGGTGTGCTTTTCTGGCATCTATTTCCTCCCTCAAAACCTCTAAGAATATTTTGGAGAGCATCTCTGGATGAGAAGTTTTCTCCTTTTGTCATACAACAGCACCCAATGTTAGACTTGTTGTCTATGACAGCACCCACTCTGCTTCTGCCCCCAATACAGGTGAAAGTATTTATAGTTAAGGCTCTGTTAGGAAGGTTGGGATGGGTCAGGGTAGAAGAGAAGGTTATAAAGGAATAGATAATCAAGGAGACAGGAGACATCTTTTGCCTTTGATGAGTTCTGTGTCATGAGACTGGATAAAGCACATTTTAGACTACAAAAAGAATGTCAGATGTGATTGCTTAGCCACCAGCATTAATCACTGAAGGTTTTGGAGAAAGAAGAGGAGGTTTCAGTACAAAAGGAAGGCGAATGTCCCATTTTCTTTAGAATGGAAAGAAGTTAGAGTATTCAGACAGCAGGCCAATAGTTTTAACTTTTATTCTTGGCAAAATTCTAAAACACATTGTTAAAGGGATAACTTGTGCATATTTGGAAAAAGAACTGGTGATCATTAAAAGCCAGCAGGACATCATTAAGAAAAGGCAGCATACCAATTTACTTTTATCTTTTTTTATGACAAAGTAGTGAGATGGAAGGATAGGAAAGGAATCAAATATTACTTTCTCTTGAAAAAAAGAGAGAATGAGAATGGTGATGGGGAACAAATTCCTCTAAAATAAGATGATTCCTAGGATTCTAAAAGAGTTGTAACTTTGTGGTCATGGATCTTCTTTGGGAACCTAGATCTGCCCATGTGAAAGCCAGATGGAGTGACTGAGCTAGCCTAGAGGATGAGGAGATCTCCTTGTATCTGACATGAGAGTTATGAGATCCTGTGTGAAGGGAACCCCCTCCTCCAGAAATACTGGGGTCGTACCTGCATCCCTGCACTGCATGCACTCTTCATATGAGAATGCTCCACTGTGAGTCATGAGACAATGAGGCAAGGTTTATATATATATATACACACATATGTGTGTGTGTATGTATGTATGTATACATATTTTTCCAACTATTTGTGAATCATTTGAAGTTTCAAGGGCAGTGAGGAAGTTAAGGTTCATTTTCATTTATTATCACCTTTGGCTACAATTGTTAACTTGTGACTTTCCACCTAAATAGCACCACACAATAAACTTCCCCTAATGACTACAATTTGCCATGGGCAGACTCAGTTCCTGTTAGCTCTAATAATTGGGGCGTTCCATGATTCTCTCCCTTTCTCCCTTTCCCCACAGTGTGTTGTTGATGTGGGGTGCCTTTCTCAGACTCTACAAGTTTCACCTATATAATATGTTGAGGACTTGCTCCTCCATTTCTCTGTGGATGCCAGACCACAGTGGCCTCTCTCTCTCTCTTGAACTAAACTGATTGTTAATCATAGAATGCCTTGAGCAGAAGTCTAATGAACAATTGTGGTATGTAGGGCCAACAGAGCTAAATGTTCCCTCAAACTAAATTTGTAATTCAAATGATGCAAGAAGTAATTAAGACAAATTTACTTGTATTGGAGGGAGGGACTCCATTCTCAGGGGGAAAGACCTTGGGACCACACTGTACTTCTTTTGAAGTGAATGAAAATCAAAGAGAATGGCTGGCCCTCTCCAGAAAAATCATTATTTTAAATCACCTCAGCAAGAGCTACTTTCATTCAAGCCAGTAAACTGGATAATGGCTTAACATATAGTTAGCATTTGTTAACGCTAAACAACTGAGAGCAGAAAGTGATAGCAGGTTGGAAGTTGACTTCAGAGTCAGAAAGACCTGGGTTCAAGTCTCACATCAGACATTCTGCCCGAGAGACCCTGGGCAAATCTCAACTTCTGATTGCCCCCAGATGACTCTCTGCACTGATACTGGTTTGCTTTGGCAGAGGAATTTCTTCATGGAAAACCATCTACATGCACAAAAGCAAAGTTTTGATGGCTTTAAAAAGGATATGCATGAAATTGGGACAGATAGAATCTCCATTCAGAGACAGTTATTTCATTATGTCATGTACTTTAAAGTCATTGAACTCCATCTGAATAGTATATGTTATTTAATTCACAGGAGATGGAAGTGGATGGGAAGAAAACCAGTCATTCTAATAATGGATGGGTACTGGGAAAATGATAAGTATAGGTAAATTCGGCTCCAAGATGGGTAGTTCTCAGAAATTCCATATCACAGATTGGAGGGGCAAGAAATTTCCATTTTAGAGTCACCTAGGTTGGGGGAAAAGGCAAATTCCACTTTACAGATGGGGATGAAAGGAAATTTCATTTACAGATAAGACTGTGAGGGAGAGAAGTTCCATTTTAATATATGAGAAGAAGGTTAAGGAAAATGTGGTATTTATAGGTAAGGGAAATGCTCCTAAGCCATTCCATCTTATATGGGAAAAGAGGGATGTTCAGAATTATTCTATTACTTAGTAAGGGTCATGGAGGGACTCATGCCTGGGAAAGGAGAGAGAAAGCCTTCAGCTCAACCTTACCCTAGCCATACCAGCAAGAAGCATTCTCTTTCTCCATTGAATTCATTTAATTCCACTTAGTGACTTAACCTCATGCTGCCTCACACTTATTTATTTTTATATCTTTCTTCCCTAACTGGATTTTAAATTCCTCACAGACACAGATTGGCTGACAGGTATCTAGTTCTGAGAGGGGGGGGGGAGATGAAGAAGAAGAAGGAGGAGGAGGAGGAGCAGAAGGAGGGGAAGGAGGAGAGAGAGATAGGAGAGAGAAGAGAGGAGAGAGAGAGAAGAGAGGCGAGAGAGAGAGAGAGAGAGAGAGAGAGAGAGAGAGAGAGAGAGAGAGAGAGAGAGAGAGAGAGTCAGTCTAGAACAGTGCTTAGACATAGATGAATATAAAGTGAAATTTTTAGGTTATGGTTTCAGAACTTGAATTCATTCCTCGAATCAGGAAAACTCAAGATCAAATGCTCCGTCAAATATTTATTTACTGTGTAGCTGTGGGCAAGTCATTTAATCTCTGTCTGACTCAATTTTCTCAGCTGTAAAATGGGGATCATAATATCATCTTCACAAGGTTGTGAGAATCAAAGGAGGTAATATTTGTTAAATGTTAAGCATAATTCTTGAAATATTGGAAGTGCTTAATAAATATCTATGCCTTCCCTGTCCCTTCCTGCTGTTGTTGTTTAGTCATATCCAACTTTTTGGAACCCCTTTAGGGGTTTTCTTGGCAAAGATACTGGACTGTTTTGTCATTTCCTTTTCGAGATCATTTTACAGATGAGGAAACTGAGTCAAACATGGTTAAATGATTTCCTAGAGTCACACGGCCTCTAAGTGTCTGAAGTAAGATTTGAACTCTGGAAGCTGAGTCTTCGTGACTCCATATCTGGCACTCTATTCATTGTGCCACCTAGCTGCCCACTCTTTTCATATTAGACTTGCAGAAAAGGAAGAATAGAGAGGCCAAGTTTTCTTCCCAGAATCACATGGATAAGAAAATTTGAGCTGACATCTTTCTCACTTTCAGACTAATGCCTTAGACATTATACCTCATCCCACTGTCTCTACCTCTATATCATCACAAAACCTTCTCACACACAAAAAAAAAATTAATAAAGTTAATAACATAAAAAGCCCACAAATAAAACTCAACTTGTACTACACTGGGATGATAGTTCATCCTGCATTAAAGAAAAGTACTATTGTTATTTTTGTATTTCCACTCAAAATTGTTTTCTTTTTCTATACACAGTACATTATTTAGTCTAAGAAAATGTGCTAACAAAGTAAAGTTTAGAGAAAGTATATTTTTTAAAGAAATGAATGAAATATGTTGTATATGTATGTATGTATACAAATATATGTGTGTACACAAAAATATCTGCATTTTATATGTATTTCATATATATCATATATATGAAAGTGTGACTATTATGCATGTTTCTGTGTGTGCACGTATGTATTTCCTTGGCCTCAAAAGCTTTTTCCAAAGCCAGAGAATCTTTGCTCTGAATCTAAATGATTCTCATTACTGGCCAATTAATATTTTGGCAATATATGCCAATTCTTGGCGAAACATCTGCCAGAATCTTTGGGATATAGTCCTTTGCAGAGAGTACAAATTTGAATGCTGGAGGGAGCTATATTAACTGTGTTTACTAGTAGTCCTTTCTTACCAAAGAGCTGCCATTTATTCTTTCATTGTATTTCAATAATGCTCTGCATCTTCCATCTTATTGACCAGGATCCTCCTTCCACCAGAAGGGCCCATAAAACATTCATACCGTCTCATCTTTGGTAATGCTTGCCTCTGATCTTCATGGAAATAAATTCCCCATCGTGGATCTACTCAATGTGTTGGAGGCATTCTTTTGACATTTTGAGAATTCTAGTGTGATGTCTTGGATGCCAATTATCCCTTGGACTCCTTTCATGACTGACCAGCCTCCTTTTCTGATCAAGCGTGCCTGTTCTAATCATTTTTACATCAGTTCTCTCTTGTAAACCATCAATTTTAACATGCTGTACCCTTCTTAACTCCACTATACATTTCTCCGTTGTCCTTTGTTCCTTCCAAATTTTAATTCTTTGGAGGTTATTTTCAGCCCTATATTTAGAGAGGGAAAGAAACCATCCTTCGGTGTAGGCAAAAACTAAGATTCAGAAGAGATACATAGGCACAATTGTGTCAAAGCTTTTTCTTTCTTATCCTAATTAGCCATCTATCCCTAAACATCTTCCCAGCTGCCTACCACCATTGCCCTGGTTTTCCCAAGTTGGACGAATACTCTCTGCCCTGTTATCTCCAGAATTTATTCTCCCACTCCCGCCCCCACCCTCACAAACTCCATTATGGTGAAGTTAATACACACAACTTTAGGCTGAATAAAAACTTGCCTAGTCCATAATATCTAGCTGGCTTGAGATCCCAGAGCAAACCAAGTTTTATCTTACTATCCCCTTTAGGAAAACTTCTTCCCTCCTTATCGCACTTTTTTTTTATCTTTACCTTCCATCTTAGAATCAATACTGTGTAATGGTTCCAAAGAAGAATAATGGTAAAGGCTAGGCAATGGGGGTTAAGTGACTTACCCAGGGTCACAGCTAGGAAGTGTCTGAGCCCAGATCTGAACCTAGGACCTCCCGTCTCTAGGCCTGGCTCTCAAACCACTGAGCCATCAATCCGTGCCCACAGTTTTAATAATTCAGGAAAAAAAAAAAAACTATAGGGCCATTTCTTTGGGAAATGTATATAACAATTCCAATGACTCTCTAGACCAAAATTCCCTTCTTTGAATGACTATGACTCTCCTATATGTCCCTGGACTCGAATATAAACTTTCTGAAGGTCAGGATTCTCTTCCTTTTTTGAGAATAGAAGGGTTAATATCTATATGCTACTTTAAGGTTTGCAAAACATTTTACAGATATTTTGTCAATCTTCACAAGCTTGGATAGGGGGCACAATTCAGTTCACCTCAATAAGCAGAATAATCAGTGGTTTTGAGCAATGAAAAAAACCTGGGAAACTTACCCAAAATACTATTAAAAACCTGTCCTCAAAGACTCTGTATATGTAGTCCAGGAACCCTGGAGTTCATGTCTTAGCCTCTGTAAAAGACTCTCCATTGATAAAGAAAGTAATTACGTGGTATCCTGGGCTTCGTGAGGGGTAGAATTGGAGAATTTTTTGACTGGTTCTTGGTTTCTTGAGAGGATACACATAGGTCCAGGCTCTCTTCAGGGAGAAGTACTTGGATGGAAAGAAAGACTTCTGGGGAAAAGCCAATATAGGGAGTGGCTGGTGCTTCAAACATTTTCCTATTTCCAGCTTATTCCACCAGAGACCATAGAGAATATTTCACTTCTCCTTGGGTGAGATCACAGATTCATTCCCTCTGTCTCTGTCTCTGCCTCTCTCTTTCTCTATCTCTCTGTCCCTGTCTCTCTTTCTCACTCAGCTTCTGTGTATGTCTCTCTGAATAGGGTACTAGATTTGAAGTCATAAAGATGTGGGTTCAAATCCTACATTGGAAATTTATAAATTATGTGATCCCAGGCTAGTACCTTAACCTCTCTGTGTCCCAGTTTTATTTGTTTGTTTATTTTTTATGAAAATGTATGCTTATTTTATACTTTTTGTATATAGGACTTTAGATTTTAAGGTAGATGCCCTGGGTTCAAATTCTAGCTCTGTTACTACTTGTGTGACCTTGGACAAGTGACACATTTTCTGTGGGCTTCATTTTCTCTCTTTCTGATATAAAGAAATCAGACCAATGATCTCTGAGTTCAATTTCAGCATGAAAACTATGATTGTTTCTACAAAAATTTCTTTTCACTCTAGGAATTCTATTCTTTTGACTCTATGGAACTACCTTGGTTTTTTCCTCCACAACGAATAGAATAGTATAGCTACTTTTTATAGCCCAAAGGTTGCAATATTAATATAAAGACAACAGTATAGATTCCTGTGGATTTTTTCAATATAAATTTCATTTCTTTTCTTTGAAAGATGAAGCTTCCTTTCTCTTAACAAAATTAATAAATTGAAACCTCCCTCCCTCTCTCTTTCTCTCTCTTTCTCTCTCTCTCTCTTTCTTTCTCTCTCTTTCTCTCTCTCTCTCTTTCTTTCTTTCTTTCTTTCTCCAGTTCTGATACTGTGCAAGTAATTAAATAAACCAAGGGATGTAAAGTAATGAGGAGTCTATCTCCTCTATAAATGCTTTTGGCCTTACTGGGAAAGAACTATTAGGGGAAAAATCATTTTTAACTGTGTCAGGTTGTTTCTGGTAGCATTTTTAGTCTGGCATACAATTCATGATAATAGCTAAATTATTTTATTTTTTCATGTTGATGGGAGATAGTGTTAAGTCCATCTTTTAAATGTCATTATTATAGCATCCTCCCCCTCCATGTGCCCATCAGGGCTGTATGATGCAATGGACAGTGCCATGAATGAATGAAAGAAGTTATTAATAAGTGCACTGTAGGCAGCAAACACTTTGATGAGCACTGAGGATAGACAATTGCTGTCCTCAGTGAGATTATATTTTTATGTGAGTGGTGACCAGTGGGGGAAAGTTACTTAGATGATGAGTAGAATGACTGTAGTTGGGGAGTAGAATGACAGGATTGTTCCATTGTTGGCATGGTTGAATGGGCTATGGATACATCACTAGGAAAGAAGGGGAAGAGAGAGAGAGAGAGAGAGAGAGAGAGAGAGAGAGAGAGAGAGAGAGAGAGAGAGAGAGAGAGAGAGAGAGAGTGATAAGTAAGTGTGTGGAGCAACAAGGAGGCTGGAAAGATGACCAGAGATAGTAGAGCATGATGGTAGCTGGTCCTACATATAATAGGTAACCAAGGCAATTGCTAATTACCAGTTACTCCCAATGGTAGGAGTTGTTTGCATGAACATGGAATGAAGAAATCTTAGTTTGAATCTTGGTTCTGCTAATTCCTAGCTTCATGATCTTAGACAAATAACAACATAAGATAGGAGACCTTTAGATCTGCTAATAAACACTTTAGAGACTGTCAAGTTAAACGCTTTCATTTTACAAATGATGAAATTGAGGACCAAGAAGTTTTAATGACTTGCAAATGTCTTGCAAATTTGAAAAAAAATGACTTGCAAAAATACTTGTAGCAATCATTAGAGACAGATTTGAACCGAGAACTTCTGAACCTCTAGGAACCCTCCCTCTCTTGTAAAATGGTCATAGTTAAACCCATAAAACATACCTCACAATATTTTTGTAAGGCTCAGTTGAAATAATGTGCATAATCATTATATAACATTATATTAAAATTCAGAACTGGTCACTATTCTCTAGCAATGAGCAATATGATTACATATACCTGATAGACTATTCTCAAATAAAAATGCCTACATTCACATTCAAATTCTTTTCTTTCATAGATCTGGGAGATATTTTTTTGGTGATTTTTACGCAGAACATTTTGACTATTGAGAAAATAGTGGAATATAGCAGGGTATAGATTTTCACAGTTCCACTCCATAATCCTAGTCTTTGAAACCTGTTTTCTGTAAGCTTTCTCTAGGCTTTGTTTCTTAGAAATAAAGTACCATCCTTGGAGCTCTATAAAGGTGCAAATCCTTTATAACTTATGTTGTTATTTTTTTCTTTATTATGAGAATTTAGGTTTCTGTAGCCATTAGAGCTGTAGAACAAAATATATGACAGCAAGTTTTTCAGCTGTTCAGAATACTTAGGTTCGACTGCCTTATTGCAACAGTTTTCTTCCTTTAATATTTATTTCTTCTCAAATTCACTTTAAGAATATTTAAGACAGACCTAATCATTTTGTACTCTCTAGTAATAACTTGGGGAAGTCGTAAACAGTGAAAATACATAATACATATGTGTTGAACAGAATTGAATATATCCATACAAAGAAAAATGTGTCTTTTTCATATTGGTATCTCTTCCAGAACATGGAAAAAGGCAGAAAAGCAAGGAATGGGCCAAATTTCTGGAACTTGGAGTATGTAGGGGTTAGTATCATTACTGGAAAAGTAGGGTAATCCCAGAAACATCAGGCTAAGGAGGTTGAGTGTTATTTAGCAGAAAATAGGTTCTGTTCAGAAATGTTCTGACCCACAAAATGATATGACTTCATTAATTCATTCATACATTCAACAAATATTTATTGACCAATGGTTATGTGCTCAGTACTGTTAGGTACTATGGGTCATTGAAAGGAGAGTATGATATACTATCTGTTGTTAAGTACGAGTACTGGTTCTAAGGCAAAAGAGTGGTAAGGGCTAGGAAATACCAGTTAAGTGATCACAGAGCTAGGAAGTGTCTGAGGCCAGATTTGAACTCAGGACCTTCCATCTCTAGGTCTGGTTTTCAATCCATTGAGCCACTTAGCTGCCCCCTAGCTCAGTTCTTTTTCTGATCAAATGTTTTCCTGATAAGATGAACCATAATCAATTCCTGTGTCTTAAGCCCTCAATGGAAAAATACTTCAATCTACCTGCACATATCATATCACTCCATTGGTCCTTGGGAGTCAAAGGGGGAGTTCAACTACAACTTTAATTCTTTGGAGATGGTATTTTTATAAGACTTTCAAATACACAGCAGCTCCTTGATGAATATGATATGAAAAAGATAGGTTTTTGTGCCGAGAGACAACTGTGGAACATTGAGAATTCTTTGAAATTTGCCAGTTGTAATCAACCCTTCTCACTTCATTCACTTCTGGACCTAATGCATTGCCCATCTGTAGAGTCTGTTCCAGATATGTTTATTATTATATAAACACATTGACTTGCCACCAAATTGCAGGTCAGAAATCAATACTTTTTTTTCTATTCAGATTGTTAGGCTATTGTCTTTTAAATAATTATGAATCTTGGCCTTGAAATATTCTTAGCATTGATGCAATCAAAGCAACATCATTCAGAGAATAATAAGAATGATTTTATTCATGCATTCATCCATTTATGCATTAGGCATATTACATTTAACAGACTGGAAGACCTGACCATCTATAGAGAATTAGTCTTCCATTTGGACTATATCCTTCTCAGCATATTCTCCATAGCAATGACATATACCTATTGCAAGCATACATTATTGTGTTTAGTCCCTCAATGGAAACTAAGAAGGATATTGAACAATTATCACTATGGTTGAATTTACAAGGAATAGATAACATATTACCCTAATGCATTTGTAGGAATCTCTTTAGTAAGTTTAAGCCTTTAGCATAGTGTCTGGAACATTGTAGGCAGTTAATCAATGTTTATTAACTTCATTTCAAGTTATATTTGTTTTTCTTAAAGTTTTTTAATTTTTATATTTTTATACTTATATAAAATATATATGTTTTGTATATTTATATTTGTTTTTTCAAGTTCGTTAACTTGATTTTTATATGCACATATATGTTATTGAATATTTTTATAATCAACAAAGAGTAAACATAAGAATGTACTTCCTCTGTACCTTGCATTCAATTGTCAGACTGAAAATATATGAATTACTATAGAAAATTGCTTTGAAAAGCTTTGTTTCCTTCTCCAGTTTGTTTTTAAATCAAGGATATCCTCAATTTATGTACTGATCATTCTCATAAAAATTTTATAAGGATTTTTAAAAGTAGATAAATGAGTTGGTAGTTATTAGTGTTCTCTCAGTCATTTGGGGGAAGAAAATCTTTTATAATGGTTTACATTATAAATACCCTACCCTAAAATAGTATGTAAAATGATAGAATGGAATGGATTTAAAAGCCTTTACTGAGTGCCTAATATATGCTAAGCACCAGACTAAATGTTGGGAATGCAAATAGAAAAAGCAAGGTACTCCATACTCTAAGGAGGTTCATATTTTAGTTAGAAAAGACAAATTATTTAGTTGGGCACATTTTCAAGACACATAGAAAGGCTTGGTGGTTCATAGTGTAGCAGAAAGAGGGGCATGATAGAACTCAGAATTCCTTAAGATCCAGCTGTAGATCATATGACAACATTTAGAGATCCAGAGGACATAGCAACAGGACAGATGAGAAGGCCATCAGACCTTAGGAAGCGATGACTGCACCAATAATAAGACTCAGTGCTGCAAAAGGATTATTATTATTATCCTGGTAGTTTATCATGCAATAAATAGCATACAACCCTAATGCATGTGTAAGAATATCTTTATTAAGTTTGTGACTTCTTGCTCTTCCATGTGGTATTTACTAAAAAGAATCCTCTTAATCCTGAGTGGAAGAGGGCTCTTGGTTAACTCCAAAAATGTAGGGATTAGCAGGGAAGGTTCAGCATCCATCCTGGAAGGGATAAATACCAAATTGGACCTACTGGACCAAAAGGGATAGAATGATATAGGGAAGGTTTTCCCTATGGCCTTGAGAGACTGATGGGATCTGAATGACTGTAGCTGAACTGGAGCTACGAAGAGGAAGATCTCTGGTCTTCATCATAGCATCTGTTCCCTCAAGCAACCAATTGAAATCTGGGTGGCTCTGGGATTCTGGAGCTGGGACTCCTAAGTGATATTTCATCTCCTTCTTATATTGGTAATAGAAGCCAAATAGTTCTATTGTCATCAATGGTGAAGCTATTTCCTAGTTTCTAACTATACACTAACAAAGCTCTTTATTTCCATTTTAATTTGTTTTGTAACCTGCTAATTTATTCTTAAAATGTACTTCTGATGATGTTACTTGACTGACACTCAAGACTAGCTTTCTAGTCTTTACTTCCACCTCTTTCCTCTGCTTTATGAGATTATGGCGCTCATAATTCTCTACAGTCTTCTATAGTCATGAGGTTTTTTTTAATGTAATTGGGATCATATTATAAACTGGGGTTAGTCTTGTCTATCATGTCTCTTTTCCTTGGCTTCACCAATTGTTTGTTGACTGAAGTGGTTTCTGAGCTCCTTTGGCCTCTCCATTAATTAATTCCCTTATATTGCTTAAATATTTACTAGATATGACAAAAGTCAATATGAAAATCTTGGATTTTTTTTCCATTTACCATTTTCTCTCACTATTAGTTTGGTCTATTTAAATAGATCAGAAAAGTAGAAAGAATCTCATGTTTAAGAATTTAAAAGGATTTCCTACTATAACACATAGAATAGTAAAATACTAATGGAATTTGGGATAAGGAGCAATCATTATGAGCTAACACTAAAAGAATTATTCCACCTGTTGACGCTTGTTGGACTTGGTTCTAATAAAGGTAAATAATGAATCTCACCATCCTGCTTCAGATCAGCTATGTCATTAGCATTTTTCTAAACTATAATTTTTATTACTAATAGTATTCATCATTGCTAACATTAAGCCTTGGGGTACAATAGGTCCGATCTGATGATTGTAGATATCCTCATGTTTAAAGTACCAAAAGAATAAAAGCCATTTTAATGAGTGCTATTGTTTTATTAAAAATGGACAGATTGTGATGTGACCTTCAACTTGTTGTGGGGTTTTACTTCTAGCTGAAGAAGATGCCATATGTAAGATTCACACTTGAATAAGCCAGTGACAACTACAGAAACAGTCTTAACGACCTACAAGAAATGCCAGTACAAAGCCAAGATGGGGAAAAGACCAGAGGAAATGTGGTGTGCAGCAGGATTTATAAGTTCAGTCATAGAAGGGAATTTGCTCTAATATATCGTGCTAAAGTTTGACAGCTTGGTTGAACTACTTCCTCTGCCTTGCCATATCTTCTCCTCCCTATTCAGCCACCTGCCCCATCCCCAAAAAATTGATACAGAAAAGCTAAATGTTCCTGCATCAGTGGTTGGTAAAGTATTGACAGAACATCTTCAAATTAGCAAATAATCCACATGAATTAAATATGAAATTTTGATTGATGCAACAGCTGACAGTATAATACAAAATCATATAAGAATAAGACAAAGATATGAAGTAACAAGATAGGTAGGACATATTTGATGCATGCTCTCCCCTCTCCCCTCTCCCCTAAAAAGCTATTTAACAGTAACAAACATTCAATATAAATGAGGTAAATGATAGAGGAAACAATCTGACACCATTTACCCAATAATCACAATACAGAGTTGCCTCTAAGGTTATAAGTCTTAGTCTCAAAAATTTCAGTTCAGTTTTGAGCTATGAAAGCTAACAAAGTCTAGCAACCAAAGCTTAAAACTGTACTAAGATTTTGGGACATTCTTCCTATTTTTGAAATTCACTGTTAATACTGATCTAATTGAGTAAGAAAAGTGAGAGACTGTGCAGTCTCCTGTGTAGAGATCTTGCCTCTACTTCAGAGTCAAGGAGACCTGGTTGACACATGCTAATGATTGTAGAAGGATTGTCCTTTTGTTGTTGTCATCAGCATCAGCATCATTATAATTATTGTTTCAGATGGGGTCTGGACCTGCAGATTTCATTGATGTACAGAATTTATAGGATCATAGATTTACATGTTAATGGGACCTTACAGGTCACTGAGTCCAATATCTTCATTTTACAGATGAGGAAATTGATTCTGAGATACGTTTTGGTCATTGTTCTCTATGGGACATTCTTTATTACAGGTCTAGTAAAAAATAGGAGAGGAGTAAGTTTCTACCAATACTGAATAAATCCTCACAGACTTGTATACATACAAGCAAACACCAATTATGTGTACTCAGTGTTGTGCTTTCCACTATAAGGGATACTGAAGAAAAAAATACAAGATAGAGCCCCTACTGTGAAAAGAGTGTGCAATTTAACTGGAGAGAGACTAACACATAGGAAGAAATTATTAGAAGGCAATTAAGTGATTGGTATGATAACCATCAGCAATGTTATCATTATCATCTTAATAAACTTTTAGAACAGTGTGGTGGTTGATTACCAATTTAGAAAGTATCCAAATTTAAAAAATGCTCTACACTGTCAACGACATTCAGTCTCCATCTTCCTGAGGCAACCATAGAATGATGACTACTTCCTCATCAAAAAGGTGAATGAGAGTTGATCTTCAGAAGACATGATAAACATGTTAAAGTGAAGTAAAGGAATACTTTTGAAATATATGTCACAGAGAAAGAATAGACAGTCGATAAATGTATGCTACTGGATTTTGTCAAATATGATCCAAGGACATTGACCTCATGGTAAACATCTATATGAAGGCTCCCAACTGTATGTGAATCAAGAAAATTCCTGTGAACTTGTTTGAAGAAATGGAAAATTTATAATAATGATTCAAAAATAAGTCATTGCCAAAAGAAATCACTGGAAAGTGATCCTTAGACAGCTCCAAAGGGATGGTACCAACATATCGCTACAATTGCAAAAAATTTAGCACAAACCAAATGCCCAGAAAGACAAGATCAAGAGTCAGATTTACACACTAGCCTTTGTAAATGAACAGATAAAATCCCTGTATTATAAATGCAAATGGCAAAATATCCTTGAAAAGTAAAAAAATAAACTACTTGTTGGGCAAAAAACAGAAGCAAAAGATGTCCATGGCAGAAAAGCAAATTTAATCTCAATGAAAGGAATGCTTCCTAAAAGTTCAATTTGTCCAAAGTTGGAAAGCTCTGCATTGAGAGCTAGTCTGTTTTCCCTCCTTGGAAGTCCTTAAGCAGAGGTTGGATGACAACTCAATGGATATATTGTAGGCATTCTATTATCTGAAGTGGATTAAATGGAAGCTTCATTACCTATCATTCCCATCAGACTGCCTCCTACTGGAATTATTATACAAAAAAATTAACTTGTATCCCAATACTTTTATTCATTTTAAAAGGAGAAGGGATATCATGAACAAAAACCTAAAAATTCATTCAGTCTAGGTGAAATAATTTGAAGACTTTTTTATTGCATTGGCAGTTTCATGTTGAAGAAAGTTTAAAAAAAAAAGCTAGATCAGCTTAGCTCAGTCTCTCAATGGAAATGCACATATTTGAATCATGTACACATTTTAATGGGAGATGAAAAAACCAGGTGTCTGGAGAAAATTTTCATTACTCTCTCTGCTTTACTTCCTTCTTGCCTCATTTTTAAGTCTTTGGAGGGAATGCCACCCACGTTATCAGACTCATGAGTTTTTGAGTTCTTTACTCCATGCTCTACTGCAAAGCATGTTTTGGGTTTTTTTGTTGTTGTTGTTATTGTTGTTCATTCATAACTGACTCTTCATGACTCCATCTGGAGTTTTCTTGACAAAGATATTGGAGTGGGAGTCATTTGTTATCTTCTTCTCTGGTTCATTTTACAGATAAGGAGACTGAGGCAAACAAGATTTAGTGACTTATGCAGAGTCACTGAGGCCAGATTTCCAGGTGTGGCATTCTATCCAGCCACCTACCTTAGGAGAGGATCTTCAAGGGCATATGAAAAAATACAGACAACCCTGAAACCAATATGTTAATGAGCCTTTCTGAACTTACTTAGTCTTGTCCTTGGAAAACACCCATGTGGTTCATGACCAGGTTTATACTGGAAACATTTCCAGCCTGGTAGAACCCACTAGACATTCGCAATGTGATGACTAGACAATCAAGAGCTCACCAGCACTTTCACACTACAATAGAGAATTGAAGTGGGATTAGAGAGAAGAAATAAAAATAGAAATATATATATATATATATATATATATAGAGAGAGAGAGAGAGAGAGATAAGACATATTCAGATAAATACATCTAGAGATAAGGGCAGCCAGGTGGTACAGTGAATAAAGTGCCATGATTGAAGTGAAGAAGACTGATCTACAGGAAATGAAATCTGGTCTCAGACACTTATTAGCTGTATGAACCTGGGCAGGTCACTTAACTTTGCCTCAGTTTCCTCATCTATAAAATGAGTTGTAGAAAGAAATTGCAACCATCCTGGTATCTTTGCCTAGAAAACCCCTAATGTAGTCACAAGGAGTCAGATACTACTGAATAAATGAACAATAAAAGATAAAGATGCTAGTAAGAGGTAATAGATGTCAGGTAGATAGATAGATGGATAAATAGATAGATAGATAGATAGATAGATAGATAGATAGATAGATAGATAGATAGATAGATAGATAGATAGATTATAAAATTCTTGAGGAAAGAGAGTATTTTATTCTTATCTTTGTCTCCCTAGAATCTAACAAAGTGTTTAGAATGTATAAAACACTTAATAAATGCTTTTTGACAGAAAAATACCTATATGGATAGACACAGACTCATAAATCAATAGATATATATGTTAGTGGCTACTTATTTTCTGTCTTGAAATCTATTGTGTAGTCTATGAGACAATTTATTCCTTGCATAGTTAATCTTAAAATGTAATCATGAGTTTATATTATTTGGTCTCAAAACTGTCTGTTTATGGTTATGCTAATGGATTTGTGAACAGATATGTCTTTTAGTTAATATCAAAAAGAAATTTAAATATCTGTAACTTCATAAGAATTATTGTTAATGGAGATACTTGCACAAATATGGCCATTATAAATTGTAAGTACAGGCAAATTGTAGAATTCACAGCCATGAAATGCTTCGTTTTAAAAAGTTGGCTTTTTATCCAATTATTTCTCAGAGGCAAGTAGAAATATTGTAGCTTTTTGTCTGTAAGAGAGTATGAAAGCCAAACTGTTTTATCTCGATACTCGCAGTCTCATCTATGTGGGGATTGGGGTGAGGAAGGGAGGGAGGATGATAGCAACTTCGAAATACACGGCAGCAGCAAACCATGGGCCTTGACAAACCAAATTAAAGGTTCTTACCTCTGCTTAACAGTAATTGTCCCACCTGGATTCAAAAGTGATCAGAAGGATTGATGGAAAGGAAAGGAGAAAATAGCCTGAGCTCATAACCCTGCTTCAATAATATGATCCAATCATCAAGCTATAAAAAGCACTTTGAAAAACACAGTTTCGTGTTCAGGCTGAAAATACTTTAGAAGGATAAGGGTTTTCACAAGCAGAGAGGGTGGGGAAGAGTCATTCAGTGAAAAAGGACAAATTTGCCCACCTCCAATGGCCAGTTCTAAAAGATGCAGAGGCTCAAGGGGAAGACTCCTATTTGTGTGAAATCACTGACTAATTAAATTATGAAACCAATGATAATCCTCCTCGTTACATTATGTGGAAAATAGAATGACAAGGTCATGATCATCCCAGGCATTATCTTTAAAAGACCAGGAACAGAGCTAAGTGAGTTATGCCTGGCTGAAGAAGCAAAATGATGTGAGGACATTTCAATGGGCATAGTTCATTAGGCTGCCTGGGCTATTGAGAAAATTGTGTGCAGTAGCGTCTAACTCATTTAATACCTCGAGGAGACCATTTGGATGGTTAAACAAATGAGATTCTACATAAGCCTTGCAACCCTGTAATTCACATTCCATTGGCTCTTTCCTTTGGATTAGCATCTGCTCCTACCGCTTCCGACATCAAGAGGAAAATGATAATAAACTCCCCTGGCTGAGAACTTGAGAGAGATGATGTCCATTAGCCGACATGCTTATGCCATTCTGGCATCTCGATAATAGACATCAGTAGATTTCAGGACATCGTGGCGGACTTCAGCTTTCAGAAAATACTTCCAAACCTCTGATTAAGTTTAAGAGAGCAAAATGATGAAGGTGTGTGTTTCTTTCTGAACCTAAACTCTATATTCTTGAAAACTCAAGAGGTTGCAGTATGGAAGTCTAATTCAGCAAAATAATGCTTCACACATATTGAACTCTCATCTATATGAAAGCATCTGGTATTTGTGATAACCATATATATGCTGACTGTACACACCATTCATAGGCTCCTGAATGACACGGTGTGAAAATACCAGGCATTATCATTGTTCCTCCAGAGGTGCTGACACCTAAATACAGCTGATTTCAAGCCTTTCCTTCCTAGAGGAGACTGATGTTGGGGTTTCTGAGCAGCTCTCATTTGTCCCAAAAGCTATTAAAGCTGATAGAGACTATAATTCTACTCTTGTAAATTTTAATCAACTCCTTTCAGTTCCACAGAATAACTGGCTGTGCTAAATGTCGTCAGAATTGAATAATAAAGGTATAAGGGAATATGCTTTAAGAAGATATCTTTTTACTATTTTTTCCTTAATATAGAGGGGTGGGGATTCTCTCCAGGACCCATTTAACTTATAGATATTCAAACTTGACTACTCCTGAATTCTCCAGAGGTAATGAAGAATTTTTTTTTCATAGGGTCAAATATTTAGGTCAGGAAGAGTTCTCTTATGTCATCTTGTTCAAACCACTCAATTTACAGATGAGAAAACAAGGCTCAGAAAGGGTGAATGTTACCATCAGTCTCCCAGGCAGTAAGTGGAATCATATAACTGCAGATATAAAATCAGAGAGAATCTTATAAGTTCTATAATTCAGTTCTCTCAAATTTTTTGAAGTGGAAATAGAGATCCAGGGAAGTAAAGTCAATTTTTCAAACTCCCACATCTAGAAGGTAGACAAATGAGAATCCAAATGAAGATTTTGTGACTTCAAGTTCAGTACTACAAATTTAGTGGTCTTCCTATTGAATCAAGCTCCCTCTCAAAGGGCCAGAAGGAAAACATGAACCTAAATCAAAACTTTTGACTCTAAATCTAGAGCTTTATTCATTGTATAAACGAACGGTTGACTAGAAGCTCAAAAACATCAGTACTATACAGGGGTGTGCTGGTAAATATTTGACAATTGGTTCTCTAAACAAAAAAAATGGTATTCTTGACATGCTTTTGACATATTTACATTTAATCTGTATAATTAACTTTAATCCTTTACCTTCTTAAATGTAGACAGTCAATAAAATAATAAATTAAGCCTTGGTTTGGTTTGGAGTGCTTGCCAATTTCCTAGATGCAAATGCTCAGAATTAATATTTTAAAATCAGCTCTCACGAGTTGGTTTAAGATGGTTCTGTTTCTATCTCAGCTCTGCTACCTACTAGTGTGACCATAAGGAATTCATTTAATCTTTCTGAGCTTCAGTTTTCTCATCTGTCAAAAGGAGATAGCTACCTTGATTTTCACCCTGACATGCTGGGAAAATCTCAGAAAGTTCCTACAAAGTTAATCTTATACCATATTTAAAGCATTTAAAGGGCAATGAGGGTGTCTAGATTATCTTTTCTCTCTTTCTGTCACTCCTACTAACAAGCATAAACTCAATGGATATGAGTGCTTTGATTATATATGACAACACTTTTAATTATAAGATGATTTTACAAATGCCAGATGCTATTATTTATTGAAAGTCATTCTTGACATCACCAGATTACAATAGTCTAATAAGCTTAACTCAATTCAGTATTAGAACACTTAGAAATTTCAATTAATTTATAGTAAAGTACCTTATCTTCTTTAAGAGACTCACAGCAACTATATTACATTCATGTTCTATAAGCTAAATTGCCTTGCATAGTTTAGAGTGCAAGGGTCAAAGGATGATGCACTTTGAGCTAGAATTGATCTTATTGGTTATTTATTCTCATCCCATCATTTTACAGATGAAGTACCTGATACCCAAGTAGACAAAGTGATTTGCTAGGTAAAACAGGTAGTAACAGGGCCAGATTTGAACCCAGATTCTCTGACTCCAAATCCAGCATCCTTCTCATGGTAACAGGGCTGCTCCCCATTAGCAAAATATATGTAAGGGAACTTAATGACCTACCATCCAATTTCTTTATTTCCCAAATTAGGAAAGTGATGTTTAGACAAGTAAACTTACCCAAGTTCATGTGTTAAGTTAGTTGAAGAGAGAGAATCAGGTATAAATCTTCTGAACTCATTTACATTGTTTTTACAAAATCTCCAGATGATGATACTCTCATCTCCATCAAAGAACCCTGGACAGTTCTCAGTTCTGATCTCACAGAACTCTTGTTTTATCAATCCTCAGCACAATAGTGTGACAATGATACCCCAAATAAATAGGAAAAATTGGAAATACTCATCTATGTATTTTCCATAGAATTAAAATCTTGAGCATATTCTATATAGCAACTACTATATTTGATGATAAATAAAATCATTTGCTAAATGCTAATAGTTCTTTGGATAACAGAACTTAGCAGACTATATCTCCCAGTTTCCAACTCATCATAATGACTCATATTTAAACAGTTTGAGGTTCACAAAGTATCTTCTTTACAATAATTCCATGAGGGAGAAAATTCATGAATTATTACCCTTATTTTGTAGCTGAAGAAACTGAGACTCCAAAAAGCAAAGAGACCTGCCCCTGGCACATGGTTGATAAGCTTCCTTTCACTTCCAGTTTCCTGGAGAAGCAAAATGGCATTATGGTTAAAATGCTGATTTTTTTTAAAGCAAGGAACTACTTGTGTCATTTTTGTGTCAAATACGTCTGTCAAATTTGTGTCAAATACTTGTGTCATTTCCTACTCTCCTTGGCCACATTTGGGATTTTCTTGGAAAAGATACTTGAATGATTTGCCATCTCCTTCTCCATCTCACTTTACATGTGAAGAAACTGAGGCAAACAGCATGAAGCAAGGTCACTTTATCTAGGGTCGCACAGCTACTAAATGTCTGTAGCCGATTTTGAACTTAGGAAGATTAGTCATCCTGGCACTCTATCCCTTGCACCACCTAGCTGCCATCTACCTTTGAAGACCTGTCCTGAAATCCCACCTTAGGCATTGACCACCAGGATGACTGAGGATGAGACCCTCCCTTCTATGCCACAATTTTTTCATCTATCAGTTGAAAATTCCTCTCCATCATGTTTAAGGTCCCTTTGAACTCTGAATCTAGAATCCTATTATCTATAAGTCCAAAGTTCGCTGTAGTACACTATGTGGTCTATATGAAATTAATCACAGGGGGCTTCTTACCAGTTGGTAGCCCATTGGAGACATTACAATTCTAGCCATCTCCCTATGAACTCATTTTCTTTGACCTTTTAGGATTGAATTTGCTTGTAGGCTTTCCTTCCCAAATCACTTTTATCACCTTCTCTTACCCCTTTTACACATCTATCCAGGAAAGTGATTTTTCACCTCTTCCCTGTCCTTTGATCTCTGAAATAAGCTTATAGGTGCTGCTTGGGGTTCCTAGGAGTTTTACTATTAAAAATTATAGAGAAATTTGCAGTGATTTGATATAACAAGCCAAAGTTAAGTTATGTCTTAGGAAATTACATAAGTGGGTTGTCCTGGTCTTCAATGTAGAGTTAATTTTGCTTTCCTTTTCTCCCTTTCTTTAATGACTGATTCCCTTCTTTTAATTCTCCCAGGTGTCAGTGAACCCTAGCCTTATCTAGACCTGATGTTAGTACAAGTTTTTTGGCCTCTAGTCATTCTACCCTGTCCAATGTTCAGAGAGCATCCTAGGAGTCTGGGAGTTTATACAAACATCTAACCCAGAAAGAATCAGGGTTCATGAGCTGAACTGAAAGGGAGATATGATTGATAAGACTGGTAAGATTCTCTACCATTTTAGAATCTGTTTCTGGGTCTCGTCCCCAGTAAGCTTCCTGGATTAAAAAAGGCACTTTCTTGTGTGGTCCCTAAAAATCTCTATGTTGCCAATGACCTTTGATCCAGTGACCATTCCTATGTCCTTCTCCTGGACCCTTGGTGGCACAGCATCCTTTTATTCTTCCTCCTTCTCTGAGCAATTTCTTTCCAAGACCTTGCAAGATTTTATAGCTTCCTCTGTTCTACTGGACTGAACACCATCTGACTTTGGGCCCTTTTCTGTGGCACTGTCTTCTGACATCTTGCTAAAGGGCATGTGTTACCCTGAGGCTCCAGATTGCTTTCTTAGTATCCATGACTGAGATTGTATTAAAAAAAAGATAACTAGCAGATGAGCAAAATTCCACCTCATTCCTTTGATTGTGTTATTTTGGACTCTACCAGCTCTCCCTTGAACTTTCAATGAGAGGAAATGAGAGAATTTCTCTCCCACCAATGGCACATGGCAGTAAGAACATAGGATGTATCCCAGTCCAGCAGAATAGGGATAGAATAGCTCCCCTAATTTTCAATATTACCAATAACAACCAAGCACAAATTCTACCAACACTAAAGAAGGTATATTTCAATGAAAATATTTTTCAGATTGCCTTCATTACTGACATATTTTTATACACTAACAGTCCTGACTTTTCACCCAAATGCATTCCTAGATTCTAAAGCAGATGGTGACAGGAATAGTCTTTTCCCATAAGCACAATGTTAAAATTGATGACCAGAGCCTTGGTCTTTTATGCAAGAGAGCCATAACCAAAAAGATGGAAGTAGCATGATAGGCAAAGTTTTGACTTCAAGTCAGGGAACCAGGAGTTCAAATCCTTCCTCTGACAATTCTTGAGCCTCTGAACAAATGTAACCATTATGTACCTCAGGAACTTCCTAATACTAGAGAACCTCAATTTATACATTAACTTTATAATTTACTATCTGAATGGCCTTGAGCAAGCAACTTTATCCACTGGTCTTCAGAGTCCCTAATTTTTTAAAATGACAAAGGTGATCTAGACAGTTTCTGAGATCCCTCCTGAATCTGTGCCCCTGAAAAGGTTCAAGTGGTTATAATTTACGACATCACAGATGTCCTGACCTGGTGGGATGAATTTCCTACATGGATCAAATCATAGATCCATCCCATATTCTATAATGAGATACATATCATAAACAAAGATACGGCAACTAAAATTCTATAAATGTTGAAAATAGTAAAGTTGTTTCTGTCATATAACATTCAATTCAATTTTTAAAGTATTTATTATGTGAATATATGTGAAAGTTCTTTGCAAATGTTAAGGCAATTTTCCAAATGTGAGGAACGATTATTGAGAGTTATTCCTGACACAACCAGATTGGAAAATTGTAATAAACTCTACCTGGTTCAAACTTTGAAGATCACTTAAAAGTTTCAGGTAATTTGCACTGAAACAGCTCCCCTTCCTTGAGAAAATTATCATAATCATGTAACTTCACACTTTACAAGGAAAAGTGTCTTCCATATCATTCAACTCAATTCAATGAGCATTTATTAAATGTCTACTATATGCCAGCTCTTGTGATGGATACCGGGGGCACAAAGTAGAAGACCAATTATCCCTGCCCCCAAGAAGGGAAATTTTAAGAGAAGGAAACAACATATTTTTATTAGAAAATATAAACATAATGATATTTCAGGGGGAGGGAGTGGTACTAGCAACTGGGAAGATAAAGCTCTTTCTATAGGAAACCCAACTGGAGAGCAAACAGAGAAACTGACTGGAATCAGGAAATACTGAATTCGAATTCTGGCTCTACTGCTTACCAGCTATGTTACCTTGATCAAGTTTCTTAACCATTTCTGACCTCACTTTCCCTTTTTTTGTAAAAGGGGGATTATAATAGCACCTATCTCCCAGATCTCCCAGGGTTGTCATGAGAATCAAATGAGAAAATAATTGTAAAGTGCTTAGGAATATATCTGCCAGATAATAAGCACTATATAGAAATATAAGCTATTATTAAGCCCTTACTATGTGCTTAGCATAGCAATTCCAAGCAGTAGATTGAGGGCTATTAATTCAAAAAGGAAAGTGAGGCAGTCCCTTTTCTCATAAAGCTCACTTTCTAATTAAGGGAAAATAATGCAGGTAAAGCAGAGGTTAGCTGTGCAGTACAAAGAAAGGCCCAGTGGTCCTTGGGATTCAGAGCCCTTTAATTTTCATAACTGGAAAGGGGAGATCTAGTTGGAATTTATATGAATGAGTTTTTAAGTAGGAGCATTTGGGAAAAGAATTATTTAAATGAAATCATAGAAAGTATTTTTGTCAAATTTGTTACTGACTCATAGTTGGGCAGGATAGCTATAAAGCTGTGGTACAGAGAATGGATGTCTTAAGAGCTCATCTAGTTAGACCATTAGGATAAATATAGTAAGATGGAATTTATTGAAAATGTACTATACTGTGCATTGTTCAAAAATCAACCTTATAAGTACAGGATAAAGGAGGTAAAATCAGACAAGTTTGGGTAAGAGAAAAAGATATGGACCTTTTAGAGAATTGTATCCTCCAGGTGAGTAAACACTATGACATGGTATCTAGAAAATCTAACCCTGTCTTAGGCTAAATGTGAATAGATTTTTTTTGTCCAGAACAAATTAGACATTTTATGTCCAGTTCTGACCACAGCTGGAATATTGTTTTAATATTAATTTATTTTATTATTAATTATGATTATAATTAATTAATTTAATATTAATAATATTGGCACTTTTCAGGAGGGACATGTTAAAACTGGGAAACTATCCAGACGAGTGTGACCAGAATGGGGAGAAGGCTTGAGACTTTCCCATATAAAGCTCAATTTAACAAACTGGGGATTTTTAGTCTGGGCAAGGGAAGAATTTTTTTGAGGGCAGGAAGAGGCAGGAAGAATATACCCTCTTCCTGATTTGAAAAAGTTGTTATAAAGAAGAATTAAACTGTTTTAGGGGGATCCAAAGGTTAGAAAAAGGATTAATGGGTCAAAATGTTGAAAGAAAGATTTAGGCTCAAAATAAGGATATATTTTCTAATGAGCAGAACTAGATTGGATGTCTCATGAAATGGTAAATCCTTTATCACTTGAAGCCTTCAAGCAAGGACTCGGTGTCAGTGATATTATACCGATAACTCTTGTTTAGTTATTTACAAGACTTCGTGGTGTCTTTTAACTAAGATACTTGGTGATTTGTGAAGGTCAAATAGCATGGCCACAACGAGAGTCTCTTATCCATTCACACAGTCTAGTTCTTACTTGCTGTCATCAAAGGGGAAAAAAAAGACCTCATCATTCTAGAGATGAGCTTGTCTGAATCTGGGCTTGTTCTCAGCCAGCAGAATTCTGGGGTTTATACTGAAATCATTTCTATGGTGTCAGAAATTACACTACCTGCTTCTTATGGTCATTGTGAAGAAGGTGTTTTGCAGACCTATAGTTGTTATGTAAAGACAAGTGATTACTGAATTTGCAGAGCAATAAAATTAGAAACATAAAAAAGCAAGGGCTGCCTAGATCTTCAAGAAAGCCAAGCCATATAACCATTCTTCCTCATACAATAGAATTCAAATTCTTTAATAGGTACAAATATGCCTGTATGCATGTGCTTTAAAAGAGGGGAAAGAGAAAAACACAAAAGATAGATGGAGGATAATTAATAGAATCTCTTAGGCAAAGAAAACAAATAATTCAAAATTTCATTAACTTGGAAGTTATTGTTTTAATTTACCCCTCAATATCATATATGCACAATTTATTTATTTATTTGTTTTATTGGAAGCTTTGACCTCATGAGTATAGGGAGATCCAAGTATAAAAAGTGTATCTTCCAATTCAGCTTGGCAACTTTTCTACAATATAATGTTGCATAGAGGCACTTAGAGTTAAGAGATTTGCCTGGGGTCACAGGGCTAGTAAGTGTAAGAGAAAAAAATGTGAATCCCGGTTGTCCTGACCCTGAGATGAGTTTTCTATAACCTATGACATGTTGACACTTTACATAGTCTATATTTAAATATAATAGTGGGGTTCCATCCCCACATCTATAATATTTTCATAAAATGTTAAGTATAAGTCATCCTGCTTAGAGAAATTTTAAGTGTATAAACAAGGTGATTTATTCTTTATGTTTTCTTATGTCTTATGAATTTTCTTTGATGGGGTTAAGAATTTAATAGTTAATTGGCTAACAAAACAAACTAACCATCTCTCCTTGAGAGTGTAAAATAAGGAGATAGTTTAGCAGTTAATTAAATCAGTTCAATTGTTGACTAGTCATGAAAAATGGCACCACAGCCCCAAGAGAAAATTTTCCTAGGATTTGGGGGACCAATAGAGACTATCTCTCTCCTTTGCAATTGCCACAGTTACAATAAGCCTGTAATTGGAGTAAGTGAACCAGTAGGACACAATTCATCCTGCTGGAGAAAGAAACACTCACCAAAGACTCACTCAACATGAACAAATATAGATCCTACCTGACAGGTAGAAGATTCACATAACACGACCCTTTTCACCAGAGAAGAATACTATCCATGAACTCAAGAAAGGATTTTGAGGCTATAAAATAACAAGAGTTATGAGTTATCCCTTTACCACATGCATATCTTATGTATGTACCTTACCACCATTAAATTTTAATTTAGTGCTCACTTTCTCCTTGTCACTTATATATATATTTGTGGAAGAATATTCTGATGATTTGTGTGGTAGAGGTGGAATATCTTGTATCAAGTGTTGCTATTAAACATTCTTTGTTTTTTAATTTTTTAACAATTACATGTAATAAATTTCCATATAAGTTTTCCAAAGTTATATGATCCAAATAGTCTCCCTCTCTTCTTCCCTCCCTCCTCCTGGAATGGCAGGCAATTCAATCTGGGTTATACATGTATTATCACTCAAAACACATTTCCATATTGTTCATTTTTGTAAGTGAATAATTTTGTAAAACAAAACCCCAAAAACATATGCCCAAATAAGTGAAAAATCTTATGCTTTCATCTGCATTCCTACTCTAACAGTTCTTTTTCTGGAGATGAATAGGATTCTTTGCCGTTAAGCCCCTCAGAATTGTCCTGGATTGCTATATTGCTGATAGTAGCTAAATCCATCACGTTTATCATTCTACAATATTGATATTATTGTGAAGGTTTTACTGGTTCTGCTTTATTTCACTCTACATCAGTTCATGTAGGTCTTTCCAGTTTTTCTGAAATCATCCTGTTCTTCATTCCTTATAGCATAATAGCATTCCACCACCATCTTAGGGCACAATTTGTTTAGTCATTCCTCAATGGATGGATATCCTTTTAGATTCTAATTATTTGCCATCACAAAAAAAAACAGCTATAAATATTTTTGTACAAATAGATCCTTCCTAATTTTTTCTCTTTGGATACAGACCTAGTAGTGGTATTACTGGATCAAAGGGTTTGCATTCTTTTATAGTTCTTTGGGAATAATTCCAAATTGGCCTCCAGAATATTTGGATTACTTCACAACTGGAAATTTGTTAGTATCCCAATTTTGCCACATTCCCTTGAATATTTATCATTTTCCTTTACTGTCATATTGGTAATTCTGGTAGGTATGAGGTGATACCTCAGAGTTGTTTTAATTTGCATTCCTCTAATCAAGAGGAATTTAGAACATTTCATATGATTATTGGTAGCTTTGATTTCTTCATTTGAAAACTGTTTACTCATGTCTTTTAACCATTTGTCCATTGGGAAGTGAACTGGATTCCTATAAATTTGACTTAGCTTTTTTCTATATTTGAGACCTCATCAGGGAATTTTGTTATAAAAATTTTTCCCAGTTTGTTTTTTCCCTTCTAATCTTGGTTGCATTGATTTTGTTTGTATAAATCCTTTTTAATTTAATATAATCAAAATGATTTGTTATACATCTTGCAGTGTTCTCTATCTTATTTGGTCAGAAATTCTTCATTTCTACATAGATCTGACAGGTAAACTCTTCTAGTTTCCTCTAATCTACTTCACCCTATACGTCTAAATCATATTCTCACTTTGACTTTATCTTGCTATAGGATGTGAGATATTGATTTACAGCTAATTTTTGCCATTCTGTTTTCCAATTTTCCCAGCAGTTTTTGTCAAATAGTGAGTTTTTATACCAAAAGCTAGAATCTTTAGGTTTATCAGACACTAGATTAGAGGTCATTTACCACTAAACTATTCCATTGAGCCACCCTTTATCCCTTCTATTTCTTAGCCAGTACCAGATTGTTTTCATAATTACCACTTTATAATACAGTTTAAGATCACCATCCTTTAGTAAATACCCTTTGTTAAAAATTAATTGATGTCTATTGTCTGATAGAAGCTGGAAGTATATTAATGGGTCCTCATGAAAGGCTTTAAAAACCTCACCTCTAAAGTTTACCCCTATGACTGAGGAAAGTAGTAGTTACTCTCTGGAGCTTGATTAGTGCATGAGTGGGAATCTGAGGGGTGAGTCCAGAGGGGAAACATATTTTGGTTTTATGAAAGGAAATTACAAATTTTAGAGATGACATATAATTGCCCTTTTAAATTCATCTGCACTATTAATTTCCTGTTTTGATTACAGATTGAAGAAGAATTAATATATTGCTGTCTTAGGTTAACTGGAACTATATATCATGATTGTAAAGGTATGAATGCTGGGCTCAGCCTCCTTCTAAAGACCCCTGTTGACATAAATCCTGTAAAATCATCTTGGGGAAAGTTAATTGTAGACTTGAATTTCAAATACCTACTTCATAAGCTTATTTTCTGTGGGACAATAATTCCTTTAGACTCTAAACTATTTTATCACAGAGTTAGTTTGGCTAGGTAGCACACCTTCAGAAGCCCCATTTAGAGAGAAATTGTGTTTTTTTTCCCTTGCAGCTGAAATAATTTAATGCTTGCATATTTTTGTTAATTCACACAGTATGACTGGTGGTAGCTGAACTCTTTAATCATTATGACAGAAGTTGCCATGTAAAGAATAATTTTTACTTTGATTTAATGTTAGTCATGAAACCTATGCTATCATTTTCCCTAGAGTTTTGGCTTAAATCAGATTCATCTTTGTCTTCTCAGCAGGACTGATAATGCCGACAGCTCCAAAGTATCTTTTCAGCAATGTTTTCATTCATCTGAAACAAGTAGGAGCTTTCTAAAACTGTTGTTATTAATTCCTTACCTATATGATGTTTTTAATTAGCTGGTAGTAGTGGTTTAGGGGTCATCAACCTAAACTTCATTTTTTGGTGTCTTTAGAATGGATGCTATTCTGGATTACATTTTCAATCACCATCCAGTCAGTTTCCCCTTTGGAAGCTTATCCCATGTCCCATGTACCATACCCCACTTCTGCTTCTTCCTCTAAGGATTATAATCAACATTTATTAGCACTGCTATGAAAAAGATGTGTAAATAGACTGCCCTAGTTTTTCTTTACACATGCTAGTGATTTCCCAGACTAAGCACTCTTTTCTGGCCTCTCATTCTTTTTCTATTTCCACAAATTAGAATAAAATATTCTTGAAAGCAGAGTCTCCTTTTTCTATTTTTTTTAACTAGTGCATGCCACGTAACAGCTATTTGATGAATGTTTACTCATTATTTATTTGCTCTTTTAGGATGGTGTCTGAAGCCAGATTTGAACTCATAAAGTTAAGTCTTACTGATTCTGAGCCTAATACTCTATACACTAGGCCAGCTAGCTGCCCATAAAGCACTATATAAATATTAGCTAGCTATTGTAGATTATGATAACAACCTTTTCATATATTTTCTTGGAACAGTAATAGAGTAGAAGTCTAGCCAGTGAATGTAAATAAACTATCAGATTCCCAGTGATGATAAGGTATCCAGTTTCTGGTGGGTGTGGGGAAGTCAATACAGAGCACATAGAAACCTTCATGATTTCCATTTGTTTCCTAAGAAAAATCCAAATGACAGACAGTCATGTCAAAAATTCGTCTTCCAAAGGAGGAGAGTTTTGGTACCCCATGCCTAAAATGTCCTCTCTTCTCATCAATACTTCTTAGAGTGCCAGCTTACTTCAAAGCTCTCTTTAGATGTTACTTCCCACATCAGAACTCTCTTGATCATTGAATTTGACTACATTCTCTTCTCTGCAAAATTATGTTTTATTCACTTTGTAAATATCCAATTATTTTAAATATTTGTAGACAATTATTTTATTAAAAAACTTTATCACAAAAAATTGTAAGAAGTAAATTATCTGTATATATGTAATTTCCTTTTTTTTAATTTGGAAAATTTAATTTAATTAATTTAGAATATTTTACATGGTTATAAGATTCATGTTCTTTCCCTCCCCTTCCACCACCCCCTCCTGTAGCTGACATGCATTTCCACTGGTTTCTTCATGTGTCATTGATCAAGACCTATTTTCATATTATTGATATTTGCACTAGGGTGATTGCTTAAGAGTCAATATCCCCAATCACATCCCCATCAACCCATGTGATCAAGCAGTTGTTTTTCTTCTGTGTTTCTACTCCCAGAGTTCTTCCTCTGAATGTGGATAGTATAATTTCCTTTAATAGAATATAAGCTCCTTGAAATGTGGAGATTTTTTTTAATTTTGTCATGGCATTCCCAGGGACTACAAAATGTGAATGATAGAGAGAGGATCCGGATTAGTGACATCATTATTATATGGATCTTAGACTGGGAGGAAAGAGAAGGAGTTACTGGGTATATTAATGTAACAAATAAATAAATAAAGATTTTTAAAAGAGTTGGTATTATTTGGTTGAATTAATGAAAAGGGGTATTAAGAGCCAAGTACAATGCTATACTCTGGAGATGCAAACTTTGTTTTTATTTAATTTTAATTTTTGGCTTTTTAAAAATATTTTTCCATGTTGATATGATTCATTTTCTTTCCCTCACCTCTTCCCTCCCCTCTCCCAGATCCAACAAGCAATTCTACTGGGTTATACAAATGTTATCACTTGATACATATTTCTATATTATTCTTTATTGCAATAGAGCAATCTTTTAAAACCAAAACCCAAATCCCATATCTATATGAGCAAGTGATACATCATGTGTTTTTCTTCCATATTCCTATTCCCACAGTTCTATCTTGTGATGTGGATAGCATTCTTTCTCATAGGGCCTGCAGGATTGACCTGGATCATTACATTGCTACTAGTATAAAGTCCATTACATTGGATCATTCCACAATGTTTCACTTTCTGTGTACAGTATCCTCTTGGTTCTGCTTATGGAGATGCAGACTTTAAAAAGAAGATAGATCCTTCCAGTTGTGTGCTGGTAAATGTTTAGATTTCTGAAAATTTACAGCCAACACAGTTTTAGGTTCATCTGCATTATTAATATTTTCTTTCCCATCCTCTTAAGTCTAGGAAAAAAAACGAATAAATCAAGTGCTGATTTGTAAAGTATGCTGACTTCCAAGGTGTAAATCCTCACACTGAAGTCTTATAAGCCTATACCAGCAGGTTCCAGTACACACCTGGACCTTCCCATTAAGAAGTTTACATTCTTATCTAAACAGCATAAAGCCAGAACTATAACTCCAGTCAAAGAAGAAAGGTATTCTGAGCATTAACGCATAGGAAAATTCAAACTTAACAGTTCCAAAATTTAAAAGATGGGGTACAAGCTTCCTAGAAGAGAAAAAAAAGAATCTTCAAACAATAATATTTCTATTGCTGTATATAATGTTCCCTGGGTTCTGCTTGTTTCACTCTTCATAATTTCATGTAAGTCTTTCCATGTTTTTTTTTTCTTTAACTAACATGTTCTTCATTTCTAATGATACAACAGTATTCTATCACAATCATATACCACAATTTGTTTAGACATTCCCAAATTTATGTGGATTTCCACTTCCAGGAAATAAACTGATAAAAAGAAATAAGTTAGACATATTTTTAAATATACAGATATATTTTTGTCAAATGATACCTTCTCTAACAGAGGGAGGAAATTTTGTCAAAAGATTTTTCAGCATCTATTGAGATAATCATGTGATTTTTGTTTGTTAGCTTGTGGATATGGTCAATTATGTGGATGATTTTCCTAATGTTGAACCATCCTTGCATTCCTGGTATAAATCCCACCTGATCACTTGCTGGAGGCTTTTTGCTAGTATTCTATTTAAAATTTTTGCATCTATGTTCATTAAGGAGATTGGTCTGTAATTTTCTTTCTCTGTTTTTGATCTCCCTGGCTTTGGAATCAGTACCATATTTATGTCATGAAAGGAATTTCGTAGGACTCCTTCTTTGCTTATTATATCAAATAATTTGCATAGTATTGGGATTAGTTGTTCTTGGAACGTTTGATAGAATTCACTTGTGAATCCATCAGGCCCTGGCAATTTTTTCTTAGGGAGTTCTTTGATGGCTTGTTCAATTTCTTTTTCTGAAACTGAATTATTTAATTTTTCTATTTCTTCTCCTGTTAATCTAGGCAATTTATATTTTTGTAAATATTCATCCATATCACCTAGATTGCTATATTTATTGCCTTATAATTGGGCAAAATGGTTTTTAATGATTGCCTTAATTTCCTCTTCATTAGAGGTGAGGTCTCGCTTTTCATCTTTGGTACTATTAATTTGATTTTCTTCTTTACTTTTTTTAATTAGATTTACCAGTACTTTGTCTATTTTATCTGTTTTTCAAAATACTAGCTTCTAGTCTTATTTATTAATTCAATAGTTCATTTACTTTCAATTTTATTAATTTCTTCTTTGATTTTTTAGTATTTCTAATTTAGTTTCCATCTGAGGATTTTTTAACCCTTAACTTCTATATATTGGCTCCTAGGTGGAAGAGTGGTAAGGGTGGGCAATGGGGGTCAAGTGACTTGCCCAGGGTCACACAGCTGAGAAGTGTCTGAGGATGGATTTGAACCTAGGACCTCCCATCTCTAGGCCTGACTCTCAAACCACTGAGTTATCCAGCTACCCCCTGAGGATTTTTAATCTGTTAATTTTCTAGTTTTTTAAGTTGCATGCCCAATTCATTAACCTATGCCCTCCCTAATTTGTTAATATATGCACTCAGTGATATAAATTTTCCCCTTAGAACTGTTTTGGCTGCATCTCATAGGTTTGGGTAAGATGTTTCATCATTGTCATTGTCTTCAATGAAATTATTAATTGTTTCTATGATTTGTCCTCTCAATAAATTATTTTGGAGAATCATATTATTTAATTTCCAATTAGTTTTTGGTTTGCCTTTCCATGTATTCTTACTAATAACTATTTTTATTGCATTATGATCTGATAAGGTTTCATTTATTATTTCTGCTTTTTTGCATTTGTTTGCCATATTTCTATGCCCTATTACATGGTCTATCTTTGTGAATGATCCATGTCCTGCTGAAAAGAAGGTGTATTCCTTTTTGTCCCTATTAATTTTTCTCCATATATCTTCTTTCTAGGGTTTCATTCACCTCTCTTATGTATTGCTTATTTATTTTTTGGTTTGATTTATCTAGATCTAGTAGGGGAAGGTTGAGATCCCCCACAAGTATAATTTTGCTATCTATTTCTTCCTTGAACTCCACTAGCTTCTCCTTTAGAAATCTGGAAGCTATACCGTTTGGTGCATACATGTTGAGTACTGATATTTCTTCATTGTTTATACTGCCTTTTATTAGGATGAAATTCTAAAGATGCATAGGGACAAAATTTTAATGAAGGGTTATTTTTTGTCCTTTATTCTTGAAGACAATCAATGACAAGGAGAGGGTGACTTGCTCATGAGTCAAATTTAAGTGAGTGGTCAATCTCACTTTCTCTTCCATTCATTGAGGTCTAGTAGAAGGACAAAAGTCAAAATGATGGCAGAGGGGCTGGGATGCTGTGTATGAACTTGCTTTAATCTGCCTATTCTTCAGGGAAATTTTCACGTGCTTGGCATAGACACCTCCCTAATTCACCAGTGGATTTGAGGCCTGTCAATTAACGTCAATCTGGTTTATCTTAAACCATTAACAAACATCATATGCAATGGGGAAAAATTAGAATCCTTTCCAATAAGATAAAGAGTGAAACAAGGATGCCCATTATCACCTCTATTATTTAACATTGTACTAGAAACACTAGAGTAGCAATTAGAGAAGAAAAAGAAATTGAAGGTATCAAAATAGGCAATGAGGAGACTAATCTATCACTCTTTGCAGATGATATTTTTTTTTTTTTTTTTTTTTTTTTTTTATCAACTAAGAAGCTTGTAGAAATAATCAACAACTTTAGCAAAGTTGCAGGATACAAAATAAATGCACATAAATCATCAGCATTTCTATATATTTCCAACACATCACAGCAGCAAGAGTTAGAAAGAGAAACATTATTTAAAATCACCCTAGACAATATAAAATACTTAGGAATCTATCTCCCAAAACAAACACAGGAATTATACGAACACAACTACAAAACACTTTCCAAACTATTAAAACTAGATCTAAACAATTGGAAAAACATTGACTGCTCATGGGTAGGATGAGCTAACATAATAAAAATGACCATTCTACCCAAATTAATTTACTTATTTAGTGCCATACCTATCAAACTACCAAAAAACTTTTTTACAGAATTAGAAAAACTATAACAAAGTTCATTTGGAAGAACAAAAGATCAAGAATATCAAGGGAAATAATGAAAAAAAATGTGAAGGAAAGTGGCTTAGCAGTACCAGATATTAAACTATACTATAAAGCAGCTGTCATCAAAACGATATGATACTGGCTAACAGACAGAAGGGAGTATCAGTGGAATAGACTTGGAGTAAGTGATGTCAACAAAACAGTGTATGATAAACCCAAAGGGCCCAACTTTTGGGACAAAAATCCCCTATTTGACTAAAACTGCTGGGAAAATTGAAAAACAATATGGGAGAGAATAGGTTTAGATCAACATCTCATACCATACACCAAGATAAATTCAGAATGGGTGTAAGACTTAAATATAAAGAAGGAAACTGTATGTAAATTAAGTGAACACAGAATAGTATACTTTTTAGATCTCTAGGAATGGAAAGATTTTAAAACCAAGCAAGAGTTAGAAAAAATTAAAAAATGTAAAATAAATAATTTTGATTATATTAAATTAAGAAGGTTTTGTACAAACAAAAACAATGCAACCAAAATCAGAAGGGAAACAAAAAACTGGGGAAAAATATAACAAAAAATTCTGACTGAGGTCTAATTACTCAAATATACAAGGAACTAAATAAATTGTATAAAAAATCAAGCCATTCCCCAATTAATAAGTGGGCAAGGGACACGAATAGGCAATTTTCAGATAAAGAAATCAAAACTATCAATAAGCACATGAGAAAGTGTTCTAAATCTCCAATAATTAGAGAAATGCAAATCAAAACAACTCTGAGGTATCACCTTACACCTAGCAGATTGGCTAAAATGATAGCAGGGGAGAGTAATGAATGTTGGAGGGGATGTGGCAAAATTGGGACATTAATGTATTGCTGGTGGAGTTGTGAACTGATCCAACCATTCTGGATGGCAATTTGGAATTATGCCCAAAGAGCGATAAAAGAATACCTACCCTTTGATCCAACCATACTATTGCTGGGTTTGCACCCCAAAGACATCATAGATAAACAGACTTGTACAAAAATATTTATAGACATGCTCTTTGTGGTGGCAAAAAGTTGGGAAAAGAGTGTTTGCCCTTCAATTGAGGAATGGCTGAAAAATTGTGGTATATGTTGGTGATGGAATATTATTGTGCTCAAAGGAATAATAAACTATAGGAATTCCATGTGAATTGCAAAGACCTCCTGGAATTGATGCAGAGTGAAAGGAGCAGAGCCAGAAGAACATTGCACACAGATACTGATACACTGTGGTAAAATAGAATGTAATGGACTTCTGTACTAGCAGCAATGCAATGACCCAGGACAATTCTGAGGGATTTAAGGGAAAGAAAGCTAACCACATTCAGAGGAAGAACTACAGGAGAGGAAACACAGAAGAAAAACAACTGCTTGAACACTTGGGTTTATGAGGACATGATTGGGGATGTAGATCTGAAAGGACCACACCAATGCAACTATCAATAATATGTAAATAAGTCTTGATTGATGACACATATTAAAACCAGTGGAAATGCACGTAGGCTATGGGGGGGGGGTGGAGACGCTTGAGGGCATGAAGCGGAAAGTAAAAACATGAATCATGTAACCATGGAAAATTTTTCTAAAAATAAAAAAAATTTAAAAATAGAGGGAGGAAATTAGCTGCATATTTTAATGTAATATCTATAAATAAATTTTAATTTCTATAAACAGAAAAAAAACAAAATTTATATTCTATCAGAAGAAACAACCATCCAAGTACCTTGCACTCAGTATCTCTCTCTCTCTCTCTCTCTCTCTCTCTCTCTCTCTATCTGTGTGTGTGTCTCTGTCTGTCTCTGTCTGTCTGTCTCTCTCTGTCTCTCTGTCTCTCTCTCCTCTCTCTCTCCCTCTATCTCTCATCTTCAATCACTGACTTCTCTTTGCCCACAGATATTTCCAGGTATCTTCTATTCTAAAACAAAACAAACAAACAAGAAAACAAACCCACCTTTTTCATTTGACCCTTCCATCCTTCTCAATCAATAGTCCTCCATCTCTCAAACACCTTGAAAAGGTTGTCTATACTCATTGCTCCATCTTTACTTCCTATTCACTACTTGATTCCTTGCCCTGTAGAATCTGACTCCATGACTGTGAATGTTTTCTCTAAGGAAAGCAAAGACTTCTTGGCTATTAAATCCAGTGACCTTTTACCCCCTCTCCATTCTACAAGACCACTGAGGCAGATTTGGTCATATTGTCCATGTCCCCTTTCCTGATCACTCTCCTTTTCAGCCTACCACAACTCTCTTCTTTCAGCTCTTCTCCTACCTCTCTGACTATTCCTTTTCATCATTCTCTTCTGGATCATTCTCTTTTTCCCACATATTAAATACGTGGGTCAACAAGGCTCTCTTCTATGCCTTATTCTTTTGTCTCACTAGATTCTCACCCTGATGATTTGACCTATGGCAAAGTTTTGTGTTACCATTTTGCTGCAGATGATTCTCAATATGTAGATGAAGTTTTAATCTTTTTCCTGAACTCCAATTTCATATCACCAACTTGCCTGATCACAGTAACTACCTGGATGTTCTATAGACATATCAAACTTGACATATACAAAATAGAATTTATTAAATTTTCTCCAAACCCATCTACCTATCTCCCTACTAAATATGGCTCTCTTTATTGAGGGCACTGCTATCCCACCAGTCATTAAAGGTTCATAGACTTTTCTTGACTATTTTGTTTATTTTCTTTTCTATTGCCAAGTTTTGTCAGTTCCACCTGCATAATGCATTTTCTGCCTGTTCTATTTCTTTCTATTCACAGAGTCTCTGCCCCATTTCAGACACTCAACTTGACTTTTTACTTGCAACTTGAATGTTGCAATAGTTTCCAAATTGGAGTACTTGCTTCTAGTCTCTCTCCTCTAACTACCAAACATATTCCTAAGTCATGAATCTGATCATGTCAGTCCCTTCATAATGGGATCATAGATTCACAGTCAGAAGGCACCTTCAAGATCACCTAGTCCAGGGGTCAGCAACGTATGGCTCTTTCTGCAGGAGCCATAAAGTCAATTTTTTTTCAGGTGCTGTTACAGGAACATGCACTGTTAGCACTGTACGGCTCTCACAAAATTACATTTTAAAAAATGTGGTGTTTATGGCTCTCATGGCCAAAAAGGTCTAGTCCATCATCCTCACTGTATTGAAGATGAAACTGACCTCCCAAAACATTAAGAAGTCAGTCCAAAGTGACACAGATAGTTTTAGTATTGAGATTAGAACTGGGAGCATCTAACAACAAACCTTACACATGCTCCACTTCGCCACAGGGGCTCAATAGATAATCAAAAATCTTTCAGTTTGTAATGTAAAATATCAAATCTTCAACTTGACATTTGAAGCCCCTAGCAATAGTAATTGCCTTTTGCAGTAGCAGTTTAGTCTATACTCCTCTCCTTTAAACCTTTTTTTAATTATTAACAAATAAGATGACTCCTTAGCCTCTATATACAAAATTCTACTTTCAATACCTTTGCATAGGTAGGTCCCCATACTGGGAAAGCATTTTCTTATTATTTCCGTCTTTTAGAATCTTTGCTTTACTTACAAGACTGTGATGATTTTTCTAAATTTTCTGATTCTTGTAATTAAACTCCTTACAATTATACTGCCCACAATTAATACTCTCTTCTTCAGGTTACCTTGTATTAAATTTTATAGCCTTTGCATCTACTGGACTATGTGCAAGTTGTGAACCTACACAATACAATATAGGTTCTTTGGGTGCAGGAACTTTTGTTCTTGATTTTGTATGCCCTCTGCTTAGTACAATATTTTGAACAGAATAGATATTTAATAAATATTTGTTGAATAAAACTAGCATTTGTTAATAGAAAGGAACAATATTTTAATTTTAATAATCTGGTACCACTGATTTTCATTGTAGTTGACTTAGGTTTTGTTGCTTTTTATTGTTGTATTTATTGACATTATTTCAGGCCACTTCTAAGTTAGTTTGGGGACAAGAATGTAAATAAGAATGGGAGAAGAGTTCAGACCTGGAGGGATCCTGCCAGCCTACCCTCCTATCTTAGATGTAGCCTTCCCTGAGGGGAATTAAGAAGTTTGAAGGGCTCAGACTGATAAGTAGGTATAAAATAACCCATAAGGGGTTTTGGCTTTGTTTCACTCTTCTCATTTTCTGCTATATTATGGGGACTTGAAGGGGAGAAAGATAGGGTTACTTATCCCAAAGGCCATGATGCCCCATGACATTAAATGGAAATTGTTTCAAGGCCAAGAACCCCTATGAAATCCTGGGATTTAAGCACCCTATTTGCTAAAATCCATTGATCTGAAGAGACTGTGTATTTTCTCTGTCAACAAATATTAGGTTTACTACATGCCAGGCACTATGCTAAGGGAAGGGAACACAAAGGCAAAAGACAATCCTTGCTGTCAAGGAACTTGAAGACAAATGAGGGAGACAACTTGTAAACCTCTATGTATAAACAAGATATGTACAGGAAAAGTTGGAGATAATCAAAAGAAGAAAGTGCTAGCATTAAAGCATTGTTGGGAAAAGATTTTGGCAGAAGATAAGACTTTAGATGAGACCTGAAGAAAGTGAGAGAAGTCAGGAAGGGAAGATGAGAAGGGAGAGAGTTCAATTAATAGAAATCGTTATTAATTGATTCTCTCAAGAACAACTCAGGCCAATGGTTTTGGATTATGCATTAAGAGGAGCAAGTTGTAAGAAAACCATAATGGTAGGAAAGAGCTAGGTGTGGAAGGGCTTTACAAGTTCTCTGCAGGAGTAAAATACACTCAGACTTTCATTTGAGGAAGACCAATTTAACAACTGAATTGAGTCTAGACTAGAGCAGAGAGAGACTTGTATAAGGAAGACCAGCCAAGAGGCTACTGTAATAATCTAGGAGAGAAGTAATGAGTGCCTTTACCAGGACAGTGTAAGAAGAGAGAACGGAGGATATATAAGAGATAGATGGAAACAATATGACTTGGCAACTAATTTCATATGTAATATGAGTGAGAATGAAGAGTTTAGAACAATACACAGATTGTAAGCCCAGACAATTGGGCAGATTGTATTATACCCTCAATAGTAATAGGGAAGTGCAATAGGAAAGAGGAGAAAAATAACAATAGGAATAGAAAATAGGGAAAAGTTTTGAGCAGAGAACTAATGAGTTCAGTTTAAGACATGTTGAATTTAAGATGTCTACAGGACACCTAGTTTGAGATTCCTTGTTGGCAATTATAGATGAAAGATTAAAAGTCAGCATCCATAAGTAGACCTGGGTGTCATCTGTATAGAGCTGATGGTCTAATCCATGTAAGTTTTTAAGATTACCAAATGATTTAGTCTAGAGGAAGAAGAGAGGAAAGCATACAATAGAGCCTTAGGAGACAGCTAGGGTCAGTAGGCATGACGTAGATGAAAATCTAACAAAAGAGTGAGATAAACCAGTCAAACAAGTAGGAGAAAAACCAGGAGAGAATAGTATCACAAACACCTAGATAGAAGACATTTCCAGAAAATAGAGACTGACAATGTCAAAGGCTTCAGAAAGGTCAAGAAAGCAGTGGGTAGAAAAAAGGCCATTAATTTTGGGGGGTTTTATACTGTTTTTTCATCTCTCTTTGAATTATATCATATAATCCATTCCTATGAATTATGCATGTCTCTCCTAATATAGCATTTCATTTATATTCCAAAATTTATTTGTTCATTTTCCAACAACTGAATACATAGTTTATTTTCAGCTTTTTGTTATTATAAATAATGCTGCTAGGAATCTAGAAACAAAAACCACAGTATCAATAACAATTACTGACATTTATTTATCGAGATAAAGGAATGAAATGTTTTATACACATAGTTATCTCCTCTGATCCCCATAGTAACCCTGGAAGGGAAGTTTCACACTTACTTTACAGATAAGGAAACTGAGGCTTGAAGAAGTCAATAAATCAAGAAATTTTTCCAGGATCATGCAAAATGTGGTAAAGGCAAGGTACGAATCCCCTTCCCTGCTGAATTCAGTCCACTTTTCTTTGAGAGTTAGCATGGAGTAGTAGATAAAATATGTTAGCCCTGGATTCAGGAAAACTTAGATCAATTCCCGACTTTGGCTTTGTGTCTACAAATAACTCATTTAACCTCTTTAAGATTTAGTCTCCTCACTTGTATAACAGGGAAAATAATAGCTTGTAGTATCTACCATAGAGGTTTGCTCTGAGATTCAAATGAAGTGATGCATATAAAGTACTTTGGGAACCTTAAAATTCTATATAAATGTTGGTTGTGATTTCCCCTATAGGCATATATGCATCCCGTATATTTTTTCAACAGTTTTCCACAAAGGATCAAGTTATAACTAAATTTAGCCAGCCCACATTGGAGTCAGGTTCATCTCTATTCTATTTGCTGATTTCATCCACGAGTGCATCTAAAGAGATTCCTCACACAGATTAGATCATTTAATTCAAAGCACTAGCCTTCAAGAGACAGCCACTTGGTGGACAGCACCCCTGTTGAAAACAACAGCTTATAGATTTTTCCCCAAGTTTTTGCTGTGTTATCCAATTGATTGGAGCTGTCCTGAGAAAGGCCATAGGTGTGCACTCTGTGTAAATCTGAGAGGCTGAGCTATTGGTAGGAACCAATCACTACTCCTATTAGACTTGCCAATTAGTTTTAAATTCCTCCTCATTATAGGAATCTTCAAGATTGTAAACATTGTTCTTTTTTTGCCTAGTGCAAACCCCAAAGAATGTCTGAGTGCATGTTTGTTGTGTCTGACTGCAAACGAGGCAGCTTTGCCAAAAGACTTGCACATTTTATAGCCAGCTAACCTGCTTGGCATACAGAATACACCAGAAAGCAAAGCATAACTGTAACTTTACCTTGGGGCTTCTGAATAAACTCCAATTTAAAGATTATTAACTGAATGAATCAGCTTTGTGCCATCTTCCAATGGCAAGAGCATTTTCATCATGAGAAGAAATTGATTCAGTGGCAGTTTCCCTCTTGCTTAATTACATCTCATCTGTTAAGAGAATAAGACAATGAAATATGGTATGATGAGCAGTGAACGTAACCTTTCCAGGAGCCTAACGAAGTTTTGTCAACTCTATCCCCACCAGCTGCCCTGATGCTTTCTTCATAGAGAAGACATAGAAGGCAAGAAGATTGTCCTCTAATGTCTCACAGGCAGAAGTTGGTCCCTGATCAGTTTTATCCATCTCTCTCTCTCTCTCTCTCTCTCTCTCTCTCTCTCTCTCTCAACACTATAGCTTTGAAACTAGTGTCTGGCCATTGATTCTCACCTGAAAGCAGTTTGCTCAATTAGTACAGGCTTCTGAAAAGGAATGTGGGTGATTGAGATGGGCGAGACGGGAGCCTGTCTCCTGCAGCTCTAACCCTCTCAATCAGCAGGCTTTTCTTACCTAATTACATGATTCTTAGAGTGTCTAATGAGGTGCTGTCAGATTTACATGGGAATTATTTTAAATGTTACCATAGTAGCCATGGCAATGATATATAAATGGACAAAGTGCCATAGAATAGGGGAAATGTCACAATTACACCCACAGTCACTCAGCATGGGCATTCGGTAGTCAGCATTAAAAAAATCTTTTGGGCACTGTCTCCAATTGGCTTATTTGGTAGGTAAAAACATTTCTATCAAAGGGAAACACTTTCAGCTGTATTGTAGGGTTCGTCGCATTCATTTCATCACTGCCAGAACAGGTAAGAACATATTCAGATACATTTGTTCATTATTCTCTAACTTTTCAAAGAATTGGTACCTAGCTCTTTAACAATTTCTTCTGACTTAGACTGTACTAAAACTAAATGAAATATGGTATGATGTACTAAATGAGTACTAAAAGAGTACTATGTTGCTTTTTGGTGGCTACCTAGGGAAAAATAAAAATAAAATTCTTATATACAACTAATTTTATGAACATCGAGTTTGTCTCAGTTCTTGATGGTTATATTGGTCTGGACCTATCATTCTATGTGTGTTGGGGGCAAGGGCTGGGGTAAGAAAGAAGGAGTCCCAGTGTGGAAACTCTCTTCATCAATATAGATTGATAAGTTATCTGAAAGTTTTCTTGAGAATACTGAATAATTGACTTGCCCATTCAGTTATATTCTATTCATCAAATATTTAGTAGGCATCCAGGGTATGTGGGGTATATGGGTTGTTCCAGGACTGACACCTCTGGTGTAAGAGATTGCCAAGACCTTTTCAGGACTGATAATCCACCTTTGGTATCCACCTTTCACTCAACTCTTATATCAGCAAATGGACTAAACCAGGTTGATGTTAATTGACAGGCCTCAAATCCACTGGTGAATTAGGGAGGTATTTATGCCAAGCACGTGAAGACTTCCCTGAGGAATGGGCAGATTAAAGCAAGTTCATACACAGCTTCCCAGCCCCTCTGCCATTGTTTTGACTTTTGTCCTTCTACTAGTCCTCAATGACTGGAAGAGAGAGTGAGATTGACCACTCACTTAAATTTGACTCATGAGCAAGTCAAGACATCACCCTCTCCTTGTCATTGATTGTCTTCAAGAATGAAGGACAAACAATAACATCAATTAGGCATCTACAATGTGCCAGGTGCTATTCTAGGTACTAAATCTACAAAACAAACCAACAAACAAACAAAAACAATCCTTGCAACCTATACATTTATATTTCTTTAGAAGAAACATGAATCCAGCTCCCTCTCTCTTAGAGGACTATTGCAAGGAGAGCTAAACTTTTTAATTCCAATTAGGTAGGGAACTTTAAGACTGGAAATTCCTTTTAATGATTCAGTTAGGCATTAATTCTGCAATTAATAATCCTATGGAGTTGCAATAGTTGCAATGAATGATTGAATAACTCATCCAGTATCACAAAGTCATATGTCAAAGTAAGAACATTAACCTTCATCTTCCTAAAGTAAGATTAGCAACTATCCCTATCTTAATAAATACTAAGAGCCCAAAGAGCCCAAAGTTCTCACCTGAATGAATCAAAAATATGAAATAAATATGAGCAAGATTTAAAACATCATTACCGAGTCAACCAATCAATCAAAGGCATTTTGACTAGATCAATTTGAAAGGCGTGAAAGTCATTGGATTAACTGCCATGATGCCCCAAAGGAAGTGTGTTCAGATTGGCTGAATCATGGTCACACCATGTGTGGCTTATGTAAAACCAGAAGCGTAGTATAGAATTAAGATTATTTGAGGGTCGAGCAGCTTAATGGTAGAAACATTCTAGACAAGTGCATGAAAAGGAAAAATTTGGAGTTGGGAAAGATGGAGGAGAATGGCCCATTTAACTCCACTACAGTCCCTTGGATTTGAACAAAACCTTGCATACCTTAGAGGATCAGAAGATTTGGACTTTTCCATCAGCTTCCTAATGGTGTCTCTAGAAAACAAATGATGGTGGAAATATTTGCATTGGGAATTCTGGAAAAGTTAAGACGCATTGAAAAACGGTAACTTCATGATTATAAGGAGTCCAATAGAAAAATTTTGCCATACCTAAGGTGAACTGCATGAGTTATGGTTCTACCACACCCCAAGAAGAAAAACAAGGTCTTTCATAATCCAGCAAATGTGAGTAACTTCTTGTATAAATGTGCTGTCTCAGCTTGGACCCACTTCCCCCTGGAAATGTTATGTGTTTATAAGAAAATATGTCATGAATTTCTGGGAAAATATTTTGTGACAACTGTTCTTACTATAGTACTATCTTGGGGGGAGCCTTTATTAAATCTGACTGTCTAAAAAAAGATATCAATTGATAACCAGCTAGGGGAATAGCACTTGTTCCTATCTGCCTAGATTGTAGAAATGAAGACATGCTGGAAACATCTATGGAAAGAGGTAGGTTTCTGACCTTTATCACATGGGTCAGCACATGAACATCATTGTGGACATCTATTCTTTGCCTTTTCTGTTCCTAGCTCTTAAATGGAAGGGCATTAGACTGGAGTATAACCCTGTGGTTTTCAAAAGGCTGAGAGAGAAAACTATCACAGATCCAGGAATTGAATTAAGTCCAGAACAGATTTCATCAACAGCTGAGCTCAGTTAAGACTGAAGTCCTAAGTAACCTACTTGTCCCATCATAGCAGTGGATGGACGATATCCAAAAGTGAATGAGAACAATTAATCCATGGTTTATGCAGAATTTTGAATGTAAGGAAAATGTTTTGTAATAATTGCTTTAAAGTTGTATGTATTCTTCCCAGGGACAGAAGGGGTATAAAGAATGTGGTCCCAAATACTGGGAAGGGAAATGCTTTCTAACTTCTTTTATTACTAAATCTTCTCAGAATATATCCCTTTGTTAAAGCTAGTTTTTTAAAGTCTTTGGAGAATAAGGAAAGTACACTGGTGGGGGCTCATGAGCCATAGCATTATCAAGACAGCCTTAATACCTCAGAGTGGCTCCTAGCCCCTGCAGAGAAGATATAATAGCCTCCTCTTAAATCTGAGCTGCTAGTTTGAGTGATATTTGAGAGAAGAAATCCAAAGCTCTTGCTACTGCCAGGCTAGCTATTTATGCAAAATATCATGTTTTCTTGACCATATGCAAAATAGGTATAGAGTAGCTACAAAGTAATTTTAGTGATATGCTGAGAATGCTAGAAAAAGAGAAAAAATCTCATATAGAAAGAGTTACCTATGCCTTGAAGGAAACTAGGAATTCTTGGAGGTAGGGGTGAGGAAAAAGTGCATTTAAAAAATGCAGGACAGTCTGTACAAAAGAATGAAGATGGAAGACAAAATGTTATGTGGTATGTTAAAAAAAGTTAGTCTGGTTTGCCTGAAACTTGAAGTATGCAACAGTGTGTAATATGTGAACCAGATTGCGAAGGCCTTTTTATTCCAAACTATTGAGTTTGTATTTTGTCCTGGAGGCTAGAACCCACTGAAACTTCTTGAGCAAGAGAATAATGTGATCAGACCCAAACTGTACAAGTATTAATGATAACACAATTAGTCATCTATATCAGGCAGCCTAAGAATGATAATATCTTCTGTGTATGTATAAGAATTCTGAGCCTGGAAGCATCTTGAACCCATTAGCCCAAATTTCAGTGCCATTAGCACAAGTTTCCATATCTAAATGCCTAAGAAGTTGCATATTTGAGAAATCCCAGTAATGGAAGCATTAACATATAGGAAAATTGTCTGGGGCCTTTCTGGAACCAGGGTTACATTTAGATTTTAATAGAATTAGAGATTATTGGTACTGAGAAGAACCTTAAAATCTCATTTTGCATAGAATAAAAATGTAGCCCAGAGTCTGGAGGAAACTGAGGACCGCTTAACCCAGAAAGTTGATGGCCTAGATGAGATTCAAATCCAGTTCCCTCGAGTCTTTTCCAGTGTTTTCTCATTTTTCCATACATGTCACTAACTCTTCATTCTTGGTTCTCAGAGTAAATAATTTCTTGCCTCTATTATTTTCTTCTCTAACATAGTTTTTTCAGGCAAATGATGAAGTGTATTGTAGCAAATATAGTATTAGATGAAATGAAAAGTCTCAGGAAGACCTGGAACCCCTTTTTAGGCAAAGTTTGGACCAGATAGCTAATGCTGTCCATTTCCAGCTTTTATTTTCTGTGATTCTGAATCTTTCCTAGTGTTTTTGTGTTCAGTTCTTGGTGACAGCTTAGGAAAGAACATCATAAATTTGGGGAACATCCAGAGAAAAGAAAGCAAGATAAAGAACTCATTAAAGTCTATCATAGTCAAGGCTCATTTGAAGGTACTAGGCATGTTTAGCTAGGAAAAGAGGACCACAATACCTGTCTTCCAACATTTGAACGGTGTCATATGATGGAAGGATTAAGCAAGTTTTTTTTTGGGGGGGGGCAGAAAGGGAAGAACCAGAAGCAATGAGTGGAAGTTGCAAAGAGGTCAATACCAGCTTGATATCAGCAAAAGAGATAGCATAAAGCTTGGGTTAAACCATTCAAACCTGTGTAGAGCAATGCAAAGGTGGGGTAGAGCTTTTGATTAGCTAGCATTCCCCAAGTGACTAATGGAATAATTAAAAGAAGAATATTGACAGCAAGTGGGATCAATGGAAGAGAAATCCCAAAGGATGCTCAATTCTGGTGTGGGTAGATTGGAAGTGAACGTGGATGCAATAACTGGAAGCAATAACTAAATTTAGCTAGATAGTATAAGGGTATCATAAAAATATCTCATTTTTAACCCTTAACTTTTATATATTGGCTCATAGGTGAAAGAATGGTAAGGGTGGGCAATGGGGTCAAGTGACTTGCCCAGGGTCACACAGCTGGGAAGGGTCTGAGGCCAGATTTGAACCAAGGACCTCCCGTCTCTAGGCCTGACTCTCAATCCACTGAGCTACCCAGCTGCCCCCACAAAAAATCTCATTTTTGAGTCTGGAAGATCTGAGTTGAAGCCCTACTTCAGCCACTTACTAGCCTGTCATCCTGGGAATGTTATTTAAGTTCTACATGCCTCAGGATCCTCATCTGCACAATGAGGATAATCATAGCATCTATTTTCCAGAATGAGTGTCAAGATCAAATGAAATAAAATTTGTAAAGGTATCTTGTACACCTCAGAGTTCTGTAGAAATGCTAGCTACTGATGTCATTATTATTGTTATTTTACTGTGCACAGTATCAGAAGTTGAAAGTAGTTTTGGGACAATGAATATACTTAATGAGTAAGTATGTTCAAATAAAGAATAATAATTTCAAAAAATTAGCTCATCACTTACTTAACAAGCATTAACAAAATCCTAGGCTAGGCCCTGAAGAAAAACAGACACAAAGAAAACATTCCCTATTTATATTCTTTGAGGTGAGACAAAATGTACACATACAAGTAGTTGGAATGTATAATTGTGTTAGCTCCCAAAGATATTTTTCACATTAACCCCATGGGAAAATGTAAAATAGCAAATTTATCCAATGGGAATAATCCTATGAATTGATAATAGAAGAATCCTAAGCTTCCCCAGAGACTATGAAATGCCAGAAAGAGCTGCCAGAATTCTTGGTGTCAGTCAATCTATAGACATTTATTAGAGTAGTGAGGCAGCACCATGGATAGCGCAGCAGCAGTGGAGTCAAGAGGGCTTTGGTTCAAATCCAAACTCAGACCACTTATCAGCTATGTGATCTTGGGCAAGTCACTTGACCCTGTTTGCCTCAGTTTCCTCATATGTAAAATAAGCTGAAGAAAGAAATTATAAACTACTCTGGTATTTTTCCCAAGAAAATATCAAAATTTGAGTCATGAAGAGTCAGATATAACAACAAGAATAGACATTTATAAGGTACTTGATATGTTCTGGGCACTGTGCTAAGCTCTAGGGAAATAAATAAAGATAAAAGTAGCTTCTGCCCTCCATCTTCAAGACTCTTAAATGCCATTAGAGATAAGAGTCAGGAGATGTTCTGGGACTCCAGGAAGGCCAGACGAAAAAGGATCCCTAGAAATTGAGTTCAGATACTCACACTGAGCAAAGAGCTCAACTACTCCATCTGACCCATTTACCTTCTTGACAATACAAAGTTATTCAGGAAAGGGAAAGATTGCATTGTATTCACCCAAGAAAGCAAACTCAGAACATCAAAGGATGAACATGGCATGTGACATCTCCCCATAATAGACGTTCTGGGAACTGAACTTGAAAACCTATTTCCTCCCTGGCGACAGGGTTTCCTTTGCTTGTTTGTCCCCCTCTTGCTTCCCTTCAGCTGGCTGATTACTGATAAGGATTCACTTATTATAGCAAGCTTTCCTGTCACAAAGGCCATCATTCCCACTTAATGATGTACTGTTCTGCCAAATCAATATCTTAACAGATTTTTTTTCTTTTTTCTGTAGAAGATACAAAATGGTTATTAGAAAGATTAGACCAGCCCTGGTGGAGTCAGGAAGAGATTCAGAGAGAAGAGTGAATGGCGGAAAGGGAGGTGAGATGGGGAAGTCTGAGGAGAGGGAATATGTCTCTCTATCAATAGAAATGGAATTAACATTGAATTAGAAACAGTCCTCTGACAGATATGGTGAAAACTCTTTTAAAATAGTCCCGTAGGCAGCAAATAAATGTGACCTGTAACAGGGGGCTTTTCTGGGTCTCTGAGCAATTTAGAAAGCAAACACTTGATTTGGTCTTTATTCTATAGGTCAATACACATGGCCATCCAGTATTGATATATTTTCACAAGGTCAACTCAACTTCCGTGGCAGACTTTCCAATAGTGACTTAGTCTTCCATCAAATAGAATCCCACAGAGTAAAACCTAGGCTGTAATTGCTATTCAGACTGCCCATATTTTGACTACATGTAGGACAGAAATTTTAGGAAGGGCATATCATGTATAGACAAGTCAAGGATAAGTCAAAGAGGCAATCAGTGATGGTGGAGGAGCATGGGACTTGGAACCCCGAGGGCCTGCGTTCAAATTCCACTTCATACACTTAGTTGTGTGACTCCAAGTTTGTTACTTAACTTTTGTAAGTCTTACTTTCCTCACCTATAAAATGGGAATAATTATGTCATTGTATTGTTGTGAAGCCTAAATAACATAAATTATATATGTACATATATATGTATAAGTACATATAAAAGACAATCTGGTTTGTATTTTGTATATAGATAATAAGTCAATTAAATATAATGCATTTTATCAATTATATATGAATGTAATTTATGTAATATATTAATTATATATAAATATTATCTATGTAAACACATATATATATACATATAATATATTTTGATGTTGTTTACTCATATCCATTTCCTTTACTCTTTATAACCCCATTTTGGAGTTTTCTTGGCAAAGATATTAGAATTGTTTGCCATTTTTCTTCTGCAGTTCATTTTACAGATGAGAAATCTGAAGCAAACAGGATTGAGTGACTTGTCCAGGGTCACATAGCTATTAAGTGTCTGAGTCAGATTTGAACTTAGGTGGATGAGTCTTCTGGACTTCAGGCCACTGTGCCACCTAGTTTCATATTTATATCTATATATGTATAATATATAGCATATATATATATACAATTGAGATATATATACACAATACATACATATTTATATCTATATATGTATGTTTGTTGTGGCATTCGTATTGCTGAGAGGGGTTCAAGCTGCATCAAAGAATTCCATAGTGCCCCCCAGAACTCTAAGAGAGGGAGAAGTTAAAGGCAGTTGGAGTCCTGGTATAAAAAAACAGGTCACCCTTCTTGCAGGTCCTGTATCCTTTGCTCTTGGCTCTGAGCACACATACTCTTTGTGTAGCTGCTGGAGTCATTTAGTCTCTGACAGTGAAAGCTGCTTTACTTTTTTAGACCTTCAAACAAGACCACAGTCTACCTTAGTTTAGCTATCTAGGTTTAGAAAGAAGAATATTTAGAGGCTTAGATAGGAGATCAGCCATTTAAGATACATTTTCCCCTTTGCAGGGAGGGGCTGTTTGTTTTGACATACCTGTTTTAGGTAGCTTCCCTTACCTATCATTCCTAAACCACTTCCCCCCTTCCTATTCCCAGATATCATTAAACCCTTATAATCTAGGAACTGTGTCTGGATGCAGATAATTTGGGGAAATACTCACATCCTCCATAAGCCAAGTTCATTTTACTAGTGGCTCTGAAGTTGATCCTAAGCTCTGAGCCAGTGAGCTGCTTCTAAGACATCAAGATTCACCTATTCTATTTTGTGGAGAAATAATACAGAGAAAGATATCATCACAAGGGGTTTAGCCTTTCCCCACTTACCATCTTGGCCAAGAAGTTATCAAGCCAGATTATCCTCCATTACCAGACAGTTAACTGATTTCCAACTGCTTAGAGGGAGGGGGAGGAGGTGAAGAAGTACTCAATAGGCTCCTGCCCCTCCCATCCAGTCAAGCCTGCCTGTCTGTCCAAAGACCAAGGATTAGGGGAACTCCATTGCCACTGACCCCTGTCATCTTACAGTTTCCATAATCCTACATTGTATACATATATACAAATTTGAGACTTTAAAATCCCATAAGTTGGATATTGAGGATCCTTTGGGGCCAGAGGCACAGGTAGGGTATACAGATTTTATTGGAATGATGGACTGCCCAAATGGAAACTTCTGCCAATGTGAGACTCATCTGTAACTTCCAGTCTTAGAGAAGTGCTCAGGGAACTGAAGATTTCAATGACTTGCCCAAGTTCTCACATCTGGAATGTAGCAGTGACAGATCTGAATGCCTTTCTGACTCTGTGGGCAAGAACTATATCCACTGCTCTCCCTTATATCTCACTATGGCATTATCTCATTATTATAACTTGCCTATGATCAAATCTCTAGTAAATGTGTCAGAGACAGGATCTGAACTCGGGATTTCTGGACTACAAATCTCGGGATTGTGTCCATTTTGCAGTGCATTTAATGATAATCAAAGTTATCAAAAGAAATGTAAATAGATGAGGACAATATTTACATGGTTTCTATGCTATTGAATGAAGCTCAAGGACTAACTGATGGGGCACAGCTGCCCAATCAATCCATCCATTAATCAAACAAATATGTGTTAATTAGCTAATGTATCCCAGGCACTGTGCTGGGAGGTGGAGTTGCAAAGGTATTAGTAATATAGTCTTTGACCTCAAGAAAGTGATGGTCTAGCCAAGGGAGATAACATGTACAATAAAAACAAGCATTTATTAAGTGTTTACTGTGTGCCAGGCATGGCTTTAAGTGTTTATATAGTGGTATGCATCTATACTAAATGCCAAACAGATATTAGATGAATTTGCCCCTTAAAGCCATACTTGGACATCCCCAACCAAAGCAGTACCTTATGACAGTCTATCGACATGAAGGCACCTGCAGGTAATTGCTACAGGAATGCCATCTAATCATTGATGAAGGTAGCCATGTGATGGATTCAGCCCTGGAACTTGTTCCCAAGTGACTGCCTGAGTTCACCAATCCCTCCCAAGTCACTCTCTTTTACTTGCTGAACATCAACCCAAGGAATTTGAGCGCTAACAGGATTTTCACTGCTTGCCAACCAGAGAGCCAGTGTCAGGGACAGTGCAAGTCTTTTTGTGGGTTTCCTTGACCTAATGAAAGCTGTCATCTCTCCTGAGCCAAGCTGTGAAAGATATCGCCTACAATAAATGTCCCTGAATTTTGTCACCATTCTCTTGCTATGCTGTGACTACTTGTGCAAAGGGATTTCTTAAAAACTCCAGCCCCTCTGGTTTTGTCACACAGCTGTCACTTTTGTGATGGGTAGTTTGGGATTTTTAATATTTCAGGGTTTAAATTTCTTCTTAGACCCTTTTTTTTTCTTTTTGCTAAAGTGTCTTCTGTGTATACTCTTACCCACTTTGGTAGGGGATAAAGGAATCTTTCTTGAAAATCGATACTGGGTACCATTAAAATTGAGATTCTAGCAATACGCTGGTAAATGTTTAACACGTAACTGGAAAAATGCAAACAATACAGTTTTAATATGGTTTTAAGTTTAATCTTCATTAAATAACTATTTAGGGCATTTAGGGTGATACATTGAAAAGAGTGCCAGGGCTGGAGTCAAACTCATCGTCCTGAGTTTAAATCTGGCCTCAGATACACAGTAGCTGTGTGACCCTGGGCAAGTCACTTAGCCCTGTTTGCTTCAGCTTTCTCATCTGTAAAATGAGCTGGAGAAGGGAATGACAACCAGTCCACTATACTGGTCAAAAAGTGTCAGATAAGACTGAAATGAATGAACAAAGAACAAAGTGTTCATTTTTCACCATAGCTTTCTTAAGTCTAGACAAGCAACAAATAATAAATCAAGTCTGGATTTGTGGTGTTTACCAACCTCCAAAGTGTAAATGCTCCCCCTAAAAATTTAACAATTGCCTTTCATGAGTCTGAATGAGCTGACCCCAGCACACCCTGGTTTTTTCCAGCATGGATTTCTCTTATGTCTTTGTTCCTCTCCAACAGTTCTTCCTGACTTCATGAGTACTGTTTTCATTTCCTCCTATCGTACATCTAGTACTGATTTTTCTTTGGTTAAATATATATATACATATATACATACATGTATATATATATATGAGTGAGTCATACAGATTTTTATTTTGGAAATGGAAGGGCTTATGGTAGCAATTTAGGACCAGCTTATTACCCCCAGAAATTATTGAAGATTTGCCTTTGAGGAGCCCAATGTAAATTATGTAAAAAATGAGGTTCAACTTGTTATCACAGATTGCAAAATCTGAGCTCCTATCAAATAACTATTTAGATGCTGTATTGTAGCTATAATTATCTGTGAGAAATAGTATCTTTCATGGACTTAGCATTGTCTAACACATAGGTGTTGCTTAAACGATGTTTACTGTATCAGAACTAGACCATTGTGGCAGACAGCATTATCCAAAATTGCACAGACATTATACTGATCACAAAGATTAAAGAAAAAAGTTAACAGCAAATGTCACCATATTCTTCAAATGACGTGGAATGGAAACCTTTCAAACTCAAGAGAGCCAGCAGAAGAACATAAAATCATGTGGAAGCCAGATAATCTGCCTATCTGCCCCGTGATCCTACCTACTATTAAAATTGTCTGAAGAGGGGGCAGCTGGGTAGCTCAGTGGATTGAGAGCCAGGCCTAGAGATGGGATGTCCTAGGTTAAAATCTGGCCCCAGCTGTGTGACCCTGGGCAAGTCACTTAACCCCCATTGCCTACCCTTACCAGTCTTCTGCCTTAGGACCAATACACAGTATTGATTCCAAGAAGGAAGGTAAGGGTTTTAAAAGTAAAATAAAATAAAATTGTCTGAAGAGTATTTCATTTAGCCTAGAGAAAATGAAATGAAAGCCCGATTTTTTAATTAAAAATTAAATTATCAATCTATTCATTAGATATGAAAGTATAATAGCAGAATTGTCATTTTTCCTAAAACTATTTTCATTTGAACAGCTTTGAAAAAGATAAGAAGTTTAGAACAATGCTACTACTACTACTACTACTATTAGTGATAATAGTTATTAATAATAATAAGCTGACATTTTATAGTAATTTAGTGTTAACAGCTAATTATATAAACATGACCTCATTCGATCCTAACAATTCTGAAAGGTAAGTGCTATATTTAGGATTTTACCCATTTCACAGATTTAGAAACTAAAGTTTAAAGAAATTAAGTGACTTACCTAAGGTCACCTATCTATTCAGTGTTAGAGGTGTGATTCACACTTAAGTCCTGACTAATCTTACATCCTAAGTCTGTGGGTTCCATAATCAATGCTTATTAGATTAGTGAAAATTTCACCAAAACTATTTTGGCAGGTTTTGTTGTCATTAGTGTTTTATTTTAACATCTATTTGTTTCCCTCTCTCAAGTGTCATCTAAAAACACTCCCAAGAGAATGTGGCTTAAATGAATCTTATGCCAAGTTCCCTACAGATTAATTTCCCCCTCCTTTGTCTTTGGGATGATTCTGATTATAGTTTTCTTTTGTGTAGTCATTCTGATTACAGTTTTTGTGGGGTGATTCTGATTATAGTTTTCTGCCAACTTCTTTATTGTTATGATTAAAATTCTTCAGAGATGGTATTTTAATTTTAAAATTATTTATTAAATAGCAAAAAATGGGCAAGAAAAAGAGAGAGAAAATTACAACCCATGTGGCTAGCTGCCTCCCCCAAGGATGGGGATCTAGCCCATATGCCCTCCTGAGTTCTGGGTTCTGGGGTAAAAGAGCTGATTTCCTATACCCTACATCAATTTGTGTTTTTAGTGAAGTTCCTTTATTGAGTCTCTCTGATTGGAGGACACAGACCTCAGTCAGGACAAGAGGAGGCTCTTTTCTAGGCTCCAAGAGTAACCAAGAGGGCATTTATTATGGCTTTGAGGCACATGTACACTTTTCCCCAAATGGCATATTGCTTCCCTGCATAGCAGCTAACTGACTGACTTCATTACCTAAGAGAATCTTTATTTACAGATAAAATAAAGAACTTGCCTCCCAATCACCCAGCCTTACCAAAGACAAAAGATGTAGATAAAAGGAAGGAGGATTCTGCCCCTGCTCTCAGTCTGGGGGAGATAAATTTCAAACTTTAGCTCTAAAATCAAAAGTTTTTTAGTTTTAAAATCAAAAAGGTGTTTTGAGGGCCAAAAAGGAGAACAAAATTAATATTAATTTTCCATGTTATAATGTTTTACAAATAGGTTTGTATTTTTAAGCCCATTCTACTCTTGATTTCCCTCTTTCTCTCTGGCTGATAATATAGGTCAAAAAGACTTCTTTTTGGCCTCCTCATTGTGTCCAATATTTTGTACTGGTTAAAAATCTCTAGGAAATAATTAGTGAGTTACAAGGAGAATAAAACTAAAGGCTGGAAGGGACCTTAGAGATTAATGAGTTTAATCCTCTCGTCTTATATATAGGGAAAGAATATATGTTACTTATCTGTTTTCCATCTTTGGCCACTGATTCTCTTTAAACATGTCATCTTTGAACCACTCTAATCATGTGCATTATCTTCTTCTCATCTTTATCCTTTCCTCTAATCTCCTATTGATTTTACCTCTGCTTTTGCTAGTCAATGAACAGATTGTACAGAGAGAACTGATCTTGAAGTCGTTTCTATCTTGGTAACTAGTTATTTCCTGTCTGTTAAGATATAGTCATTTTCATTCCTGGTAATGTGGTTTGGTCCCATTGCTCCAAACATCTTGAGGCAGGAAGGTGATGCAGTGGATAAAGTGCTGAACTTGGAATCAGTAAAAAAAAGTGAATTATGATCCTGCCTTAGATATTTACTAACCATGTCCCCTTAGGACAGTCACTTCATTGCTGACTGCCTCAGTTTCTTCTTCTGTAGAAATGGGGATCAGGATAGCACCACCCTCCCAGAATTGCTGTTAGGATAAAATGAAATAACACTGGTAATGTGCTTTTCAAATTATTAAGGAAAGTATTTATAATGCAAAGGATAAATTTCCGTTTCTAATCCCAAACCCCTTTTCCCATATCAAGCAGCATGAACTGCAAAATGGACTTCTCTGGGAGCAGTTCCCCAAGAGAGAATGCTTAGCTTTCCTACCTCATCACCCCATTTCCTATTACCTTATTCCAGACATAATGGGAATCTATATAAAGTTTTTATGGGAAATTTCCCTCTAGGGTCAGAGATAAAAAGGTAGGCTCAATAGAAGGAGAGTGGAAAGAGGCAGCCTGGTAAGTAGAGAGGAAGAGTGAGCCAAGTCCTAACTAGGGAGAAAGAGAGGCATTTCTCAGACCTGGACTCACTGAAGTCCCTTCCTCATAAGGGATGATGTAAACAGAATTTTAAACTTGGAGAGAGATTCTTAAAGGAACGGTGGAAGACATAGCTTTTGAGGATGGAGGGAAGAAAACACCCAACTACTCTGTTCCAAAATGGGAGGTCTGGTACCACTCCATGCCCACCTCTGAGGCACCAGTGGAGAAGTGAATGGATTGAAACAATACCCAAGTGACAGGATAAGAAAATAGGAGGCAGCCCTCTGAAACTAGTCTGAGCAAATTTGGGAGAGAATTAAGTATCATCTATCAGGTAGATTAATAGCAACTAACATCATTGTATCACTTTAATGATTGCACAGCTTTGACATAGGATAACTCATATATTCCATCACCATAACACCTTTGGGTGGTTTTGTGGATTTGCTTATTAGTCGTGTCTAACACTTTGGGCTTTTCTTGGAAAAAATACTGGAGTGGCTTGCCATTTCCATCTCCAACTCATTTTACAGATGAGGAAACTGAGGCAAAAAAGATTCAAAGACTTGCCCAGGGTCACATAGCTAGTAAATGTCTGAGTTCAGATCCATGTAATACCTTGAAGAGAGGGTAAATATTCCACATAAAGCCCATTTATGAGTTGGGGGCAAGTGTGGGATAGTAGTCTAAAGAAAAACCACATAGAAACTACATGGGAAATAAATATAACTTTTAGTTTAGTTTTCACATGAAGAAACTAGCAACTGGAGAAAGAAGGTACATCTTCATATAGAAAGTAATACATGAGCTGTTTTAAGGGAAAATAAGTGCTCTATCGGTTATGCTACCTGGATGTCTCCATGGCAACAGAGAACTATAGGCTGAGTGACATGGATGCAGCACCATCCAAAGATAGGCTCTGGTAGACTAAATGGGAGGTACATGTTTGGGATCCTTAACTGTGTTGTGAATGGAGTAATAGAAAAAAATGTTCAATTTGGAATCAAGAAGACCAGAGTTCAAATCCTGCCTTAGACACTTACAAACTGTATGCCCAAGGGCAAATCATTTAACCTCTCTTATCCTTACTTCATTTATATTTCTCTTCAGAAAACAGAACTAGAATCCTAGTTCCAACATAACATCCTATGTTGAGAACTGTGGGCAATCAGCTGTTATTTTCTTAGTGCTGTGATATTAACTTGCTTTCTAGACTTATAATAAAACAGAATTATTTAAGCCTTGTAAACATATGAATTTGTCAGGGGTATTGATCATCACAATAGAAACCATGTGTTAGACACTGAAGTTCCAAGATCATATAGGTGGGAATGAATGAGCCAGAGAATAGGAAGTCTTCAGAAGTCATGCCTTGGGCTCTTCCAATCAGGAGAGAGTCTCTAATTGAATCAGTTAGTCAATAAACATCTATTAAGTGCCTATTATATTTCAAACACTGTGCTAAGCACCAAGGAGTCAAAAAAAAAAAAGAGGAAATGAAGTTTCTGTTCTGAAGGATCTCAGTTGGTTGTTCAGATAAAAGAATGCTGACCTCCAAAGTCTTTTTCTTTTCTAAATCTATGATCTCATGCTCTATGCTTTTATAATGCAAAAGAAAATGTAAAAGTTTCTCATTCACTTCTCTACCTTTTTCTCTCCCTTCATGATGTTTCTTGTGTACCTACAAGCCTGAATTGGAAAATTAATTCAATGCACCAAACATTTATCAAGCAAGTACCATGTATATGAAGGGTCTGTACCAGGTACTTGGGCTACAAAGGCAAAAAGGAATTCAAACTTGCACTCAAAGAGCTTACATTCTACTGACCTATTTTAAAGGATTTCATACCTGTTTTACGTTTCAGCAAAAGTCAAAAAACAATTAGTTTTCATTAGCTTGAACTAAGGATCAATTACCATCCTGTTCCTTTTATTACCAAAAAATCCATGATTTCATAAATATCAATTTTACTTTTTATCTCTAAAGATGATCTCAAAGATGTTAATTATTAATATTTCTGAGAAATCCTGCCTAAGCTTCAGTTTATAATATTATTCCTCATCATTCTTTGATTTGGGCAGGGATAAGACACTTCTAAAATTAATCTAATATTGCTTCTTATGAAGTAAAAAAAAGTAGGAAAACAGTATTTCAGCAGCTTTGCCTAATATAATTTGTGGTTGCTTGGGAATACTATTTCTTAAATATAATTAGATACATTACTGATTATCATGTAATTTGAAGTGAATATAGACAAATTACTTGTCTACATTTAGTGGGGCTCATTACCAGGTTGGAGGCTACTACACTGGATGACAGTCAGGATTCAAAAAGAACTTGACAGATTAGAACACTAGGCTGAAGCTAATAAGATGAAATTTCAATAGGGAAATATGTGCTCCTATATTAGGATTTTAAAAACTGACTTCACTAGTTCCAAATAGGGAAATGATGATTGGAATTCAAATTGTCTGAAGGGGATCTGGGGGGCTTAGTTGACTGCAAACTCAATATGAATTAACAATGTAATATACCAGCCCCAAATTCTAATATGATCTGGGCTGCACAGAGAGGCATAGTTTCTAGGAATGAAGAGATCAGAAAGTGATTGTCTTGATGTGATATTCCTTCAACAAAACATTGCTTTCAAACTGAGATGCCATGTTTTAGGAAGTATGCTGATAAGCCAGAGAGGGTCCAGAGAAGGATGGAGCTTCATGGGTTCATGACGATAATGGGGCTCAAAGTCATGTGACATATGAGAATGGAATGAATCAATTAGAAGTGTTCAGAATGGAGAAGCTAGAACTTAGGGGAGTCATGAAAACTGCCTTCAAGGTCCTGAGTGTCTTCATATGGAAGAGATTATTAGCCTTATTCCATTTGCCTTTAGAGTTGTAAATAGACAAATTTAGTGTGAAAATTATAGTCTTAGAGATTTACTTAGAGTCCACTGAAAGGTTAAGAGATTTTCTCATAGTCACACATCCAAAGTGGATCAAAGGCTGTTCATCAACTTGTGTTTTTCTCATTTCAATGTTGGCTCCTAACCACTAAATCCAACTGTGTATATCTGAGATATAACTGAATGTGGGGTGTGTATATATGTTGTAGTGTGTGTGTGTGTGTGTGTGTGTGTGTGTGTGTGTGTGTGTGTGTGTGTAGCAAAAGTGAGGGGAGCTATCTAGGGATACCTGATCAATTGAGTCCCCCAATTAATCTACTTGAAGAAATAAAATTCTAGTCTCAGAATCTGTGGGGAAATTTTCCACTCCTAGGAGTATGGGAAAAATACAGAGAGGCTACATTTGCATTTGAAAGGATCATGGATGGTCCCTGAGGTTCTAGAGAAGTGATGGACTTGCCTCTGGGTGAGGATGTACCAGATACCTTTTCTTTTCTAAATCATGAGAGAACTGACCCTAGGAAGGGAGGTTGAGAAGACTTATTTCTTGAAGGTGCTTTCAGCTCCTGAGATCTAGTGTTTAAGTGTCCTGCTAATGTAACAAGATGAGGGAAAGGAATTCTCTATCCTCCCCAACTATTAGCAATGTTGCCTTATGAGAAAAGTATATGGCTTTAGGAGACATATGGTGATACTGAATCTGAGTAGGGAACATTGCTTCCTGAACCCTATCATCTAGTAGAAAAGAACGTTGGAGAAAGTGAGCTTGTTACCCAGACAAAAAATTATGCTGCTCAGACAATGCCAAGGCTCCAAGAATAGAACTAGGGAGGCTTCTCATTCATCCTATTGCAAAGATCTTTCTTTCTTTTTCTTCCTACATGCAAAAGGGGCAGCTAGATGGCTCAGTGGATTGAGAGCAAAATATAGAGATGGGATGAATTCAGATTTGTGTTTAGACACTTTCTAGCTGTGCAACTCTGGGCAAGTCACTTAACCCCCATTCCCTAACCCTTACCACTCTTCTACCTTGGAACCAATACAGAGTTTTCCTTCTAAGATGGAAGGTAAGGGTAAAAAAAAACTATAGGCAAAATAAATACAACTTTTAGTTTTTGTTTGAAGGAATTAGCAACTGGAGAAATAGGATAAATCTGTATGTAGAAGGTGGCACTTGAGCTCTTTTAAGAGAAACTAAGGATTCTAAGAGATGAAAAGGGTACAAAATTCTAAGCCAAGCAGATTGCCATTAAATTATAGAGACAAGCAATAGTGTTATGTGTGAAGATTATTAAGAAATCTGTTAAAATGTAAACATGCATTTTTAAAAAGATCATATATGATTGAAGTGATATGAGAAAATTGGGTAAGGACTTATATCTATCACTATTGACTTGATTAGTGGGAAAAAGACATTTTGTAAAATTTTTCCATTTAAGACAAGATTATTTTTCTTACTTAACTTGTCACCACAATTATGTAAATTTTACCTGGGTGCTACTATCTTGTGACACTGATGGAAAAGGTAAACAATAAAGGATCTTGATTTCTTGTTTCTTCTTTCAGATTTCTCAAATCTGTGGTTTCTGTGATTATGAAGTACAACAAGAGAGTGAATTAGAACTGAATCAAGAACAGTAAAGTTCAAGTCCTACCAAAAACACTTACTAGTTGTGTGATCCTGGAATAGTCATTTGAAACCTCAGTTTCCTTATCTATAAAGTGAAGGTATCAGGCTTAAGGTTGATTAAGGTCTTTTCCCTTTTTTTTAAAACCCTTACCTTCTGTCTTAGAATATTTTGTATTGACTCCAAGGCAGAAGAGTAGTAAAGGCTAGGCAACAGGGCTTGTGACTTACCTAGGGTCAAATAGGTAGGAAGTATCTGAGGCCAGATTTGAACCCTGGACTGTCTCTAGACATGATTCTCAGTCTACTGAGTCACCAACCCCTTCCCCTTCTCAAACCCACATTCTATGATTCTTTTATCTCTCAAATTATCTCAGCCTCCTCATCTTCAATTTCCATATAAAGTTTCCTTTCTATTACACTAGAAACAAAACAAAATAAAACCAATGTGCCCCTGGGCAAAATAGGGAAAGGTGCTGCATTTATTTGGGCTATATCACTGCTCCTTTTGAACTAGAAACTTCTGCTGGCTGTCTGATCAGCTCAGATGTTGCCAGAACCCTAAGCAGCCTCCCATGCTTTCAGCATGTTCTCTATAATCTACTGCTGTATAAAACTGTGTCTATCCTAGGAAAAAAAAGAGGTACCAAAATAAGACACCTTCTTTGTCCTCTTTCATAACTGGAATGCCAGGAGATGGATAAAAACCTCACCCTTGACATTGAATATAACAAATTATAACATTTCAAGCAGTAAGGGGGTGGGGGGGAAGAAAATTTATTTGTAAACCAACAAATACCTAGCTTTGCTCTCATATGTGCCTCAGGTCTTAGAAATATTTGTCCAGCATTGCCCTCTAGTGCTTATGGGTGTGTTATCTAAAGTTTCTGTGGATCTATCAATTAGAAAGTTAGTGATTATGCAAAATAACTGTCCCCTCCCACCAGTTTCACAATAACAAAAGACTCAAGAAACAGGTTGCTGTTTGTGGGTTTATGTATGTGCAAGTGTAAAGAAAAAAAACTAAATAGTTAAATAGATGAAAGAAGGAAAGAAAGAAAGAAAGAAAGAAAGAAAGAAAGAAAGAAAGAAAGAAAGAAAGAAAGAAAGAAAGAAAGAAAGAAAGAAAGAAAGAAAGAAAGAAAGAAAGAAAGAAAGAAAGAAAGAAAGAAAGAAAGA